>NC_090921.1:588790293-589093337 GCF_040938575.1 Ambystoma mexicanum
GGCTGAGGAGCATGAGAAAAACTGACTCTGTTGCTGCCTTCGGCAGGAACTTCCCAAAGCGCTATCAATCCTGTGGGATTTTCTATCTAAAAAATCCCTGAAACCATAGGAAGGCCGAGGCTGCGACAACGATCTCTGTGTCCTGAAAGGTGATTTTACCAGGACAGACAAGAACTTGGCGGTCTGAGTGCTGTCCTTAGTTTTGGTCAGCTCCACGTCTGTTGTGGAATGAAAGAGCTCCTTGCCATCAAAAGGCAGGTCCAAAACCTTATCCTGCACCTCATTAGAGAACTTGGTGGCGTGCAGAAAAGCCAGACGAGAGGTATGCATGCTAAGCATAAGGCCCCGGGCTGAGGTGTCAACATGATGCGCCGCAGCCTCCAGCAGATCCTGTGACAGGACCCTGGCATTCGACAATCCCGCTTTGAAATCCTCTAGCTTTTCAGCGGGAATAAACTCCTCAAACTCCGACAGACCTTTCCACATTTTCATATTCGCCCCCACTAACACCAGTTCTGCATTGGCTTGACGCAGCTGCAGGGCTGAATTAGCGAAAATCTTCTTTGCTCAGAACCTGTGTAGCCGTCGTAGAAGAGGATGCAGTAGGTCTGGATTGCAAAGTGGCCACAGCCACTACTGTGGAGGAGGGGGGCGGACATGACGCTAAGGCCACCTCTTCCGAAGAATCGAGCCTGTAGCGCGCGTCAATTTTTTTGTTGACAAACAGTCCAGAGTGTGGTTTCTCCCAGACTTTACGGACCTCGGCCAAAACGTCCTTCTGCTAGAACAAGCCGGTACGCTCCAAAGGAGACAAGGTGAACGCCCTCGAAAGCACGCCCTACTGCAGAGCGGGTGCCTCGGGTACTGGAACATCCAACAGACATGTCCAGCACCCGATCATGAAAGGCTCTGACAGAGCGGGGCTGGTCTTCGCTGTCCTGATCTCCCTGCACGTCGTCCAACAGGTGTTACACATCGCTGCAAGTGGTCTTTATGGGCACGGACCCGCTTGTGCGGCGCCCTGATTCCTAACATTTCTAAGATGGAAGCTGGTGAATTTTCCCGACCCGCTGGCAGCGGTTATAGTGGTTGCACGCTCCCTTGACGTGCGGACGACCGATCACTTGATCCTTTATCCGGAAACGAAGCGACCAGTGCTTCGCGTCGCTTCTGCCTTTGACGCTCCATGAGTTCGCTTCTGAACCTTTCTCTTCATGCTCTCATTTCTCTCTGTTGTTTACGGCTCCTACTTACCCTGTGTTACTTTCTCTCGTCAGATCCTCCTCTCAGCCTTCGCTGGTTTCATTCTCAACCGGCTTCGCAAATCCATCTTATTTGTATCCCATTCCGGACAGATCCCCATCTGAGTAAGTTCCCTTTCTCTAGGATTCCCTTGAATATTTTACCAGGTCCTCATCTCCTGTTATCCTTCCAGACTCTCCCGACTCGCCCGAAGCTGTCCTTTTCAGCCAGGTTCCAGATCCGAACTTTCCCTCAGTCCTATTCGGGTGAGAGTGTTCCCATTGATATCTCTTTCCTTTCCCTTCTATGGGCCCTCCTCTAACCTAACCCTCCTCTAACCTGCTCCCTATTCCTTCACTTTTCATTCCTGCAGACAAGGTGTCTTGTGTGATTCCAGGGGTTCCTGTCAGAGACGTCCAACCTTCCATCGTAAAACCTGATCTACACGAGCTGGGATTTCGTCCAGGGTTTTCTTCCCATTGAGGGTTTCCCTGGGAGTCCTGCCCGCTCTCCTGGGTTACATTACCCTGGGCTGAGTGGCCAGGGCTGTCACGGGGAAATCTTCACAGCTGCTTAATCCTCCCAGTTGGAGTCATCGATTGCCAAGGTGAGCTGTGTGTGAGCTATTACTTGATTTGATTCTACAACAGCTTACTCAGATTTACACAGTTCCCCAACAGTAATATCAAAAGGTCCGGATCAGGCTGAGTCACATCAGGCACCACAATAGCCTTGTCCACTGCGGACACCGGAGGCAGGGCTGGAAGAGCTGGGGGAGGCCCAGCTGGTAAAGGCGGCGCTGGCAGAACCACAGGAACCACAACTGGGACCGAAGGTGCAGGTGGGCATATCTCTCTAAACAAGCCTCGAAAGTACTCCTTCTTGGGGTCAGAATGCATAAGTCTTTGAAACTTGCTGAAAAAGACATCCTCCGCCGATGATTTAGGCGCGACCGGAGGAGGCCTCTCATGAGCGGAGCCATTCCAGGGACGCAAGGGAGAGGGTTACCAAGAGGACCCTTCCCCACTGGTGTCCAGATAAATCAAGGGTGCTGATGCTGCAGCAAGAGAGGCTGTGCGGTAGGGGCATCCGATGAAACGGAATGTGCACAAGTAAACCGATGTTCACCAGAAAAACCACCTCCTCTACACCTAGGGCCAATGGCGTAGTTGTAAGGGATATATCCAAAATGCCCGCCGTGGTCTTGGCGGGAATGGGCGCCATTTTGTCGCCACCTGAGGAGAACTGTGACACGTGTAGAAGCAGGGTCCCCACAGGTGGGTCAGGGGTCTTCATTTTAGCCTTAACACAACGAACCTCGGCCGAGCCAGTATTGTGTGGACTAGGATGTTTCTGTGACATGCTAACAGCCAAACTAGCCTTCAAAGGAAGCACCTAGGCACTGCCGGTAACGGAGGGATTACAGTCCAAAACCTCACTCCATGCCCCCTCAACAGATCTAGTGTCACTGCAAGAGTGGGAACGATGAGGAACACACCTCACCGACAAGACCTTAACAGGCCTCTCAGAACTGTTGGTCACCTTAGCCTCTGAACGACGGACCTCAGACCCGAGTCCGGTAAAAGCCTCTTCACGATTGGCCTCGAACTTTCGTTTGGTATAAACAACCTCAACAGAGGCCTCAGGGTGTACCCCAGTGTTTTTACTTGAAGCTCCAGTCAAGGAGACCTCGAAGCAAGCTCCGGTACCCAATGCCTCAGTAGAACTGGGCCCACAAATAGCCCCTACAGGAAAGGCCTTGGAATGTAATCCGGTGTCAATAGGCACCTTACGGAGGCCCTCGGAGAAAACTCTGGTACACTTTTTAAGCCTAGAAGGCACCTCAGGGCAAGCCCCGGAAATAGAGCTTTTGACGCTCTTTCCAGACCGGAAGACCCCGGGAAGGAGTCCCCCGGCCGGGGTGATCTAAAAACTAAAGGACTCACTGGGCATTTCTTCTTCTCGCCGATGAAAGTTGGAAAATGCGCCGGGGGAGTACGGTGAAACACCTCTTCCCACCACTCTAAATAACGTTGAAGCGCCCAGACCGAAAGGGAGTCGCAATAAAAGCATGAGTCCCACCGGTGGTCCGGACCCAAACACTCCAAACAACAAAGCGGATGGGGATCCGCCCTAGTGAAGCGTCGCTGACGAGAACAACAATTTGGAAAGTCTAGCTGAAACGGCATAGACGGACTACCACGTGACCGCTAAGCCAGAGCAAAAGGAGGAAACTGTAAGGAAAAAATCTTCTGAAGATGCAGTGCGTCCAGTCCCGAACGAACGGTGAAAAGGACTGGGTGATGCGCTGGACGGAGCTTAGGAGGACGGGGTTACGGCCACGTGCGGTACCCCGCGTAAAAAGAGAGGAAGGACACATTTTTGAAAAAAAGTTGATGCTTTTTACAAAGTGCTCCGGTCCCGTCCCATAAGTATGGAGGAGAGGGGACGGGACGTAGGAGTATATGCTTCGCCTTATGATTGGCAAGTCTTTCTTGAGCTCTTGAGATGCTGTTTGATCTGTTTAATGTCTTTATATGTTGCTCCTGTTTATGCCCGATTTATAAACAAGGGATCCTGGAAAACCCCTATTCTGCCAAGGAGGGCTTCATGGTAAACAAAGATACAGGTGAACGGGTCAATGTGACAAGCATGCCCCCTTACTGTTCAATCACCATTAACACATAAAAATCGAGTACCACACCTATATGTTTCGAATACTGGTTTTTATATTTTACAGCATCTATTTGTATATTGATGTAGGTATAGTGCTGAACATCATGGGTTACAGGATGAAGCAATAGAGATGTGCACAATACAACAGACAACAAGTGGAATTTCTGCACATATATCTATACAGTCAACAGAGTGCAGATTTCTACTGTTGATTCGTAACGACAGGGGTCCGATCACATAAACAAATGAAACAGATATACAAAATGCATTTCAGTACAATACAGTGAAAGAACATTGTTCACACTGTGGTTGGAAAAAATTTTGTCTACACCAGGGTGTTTCGGCCGTCTATACGGGCTAAATGGCCCACATATTTCTCACGGCCTTCGTCAGGACGGGAAGGACAGTGTTGTCAGGAAGTTCAGAAGGTGCTGAAAAAAGTGAATGAGATTCAGTAAGGGGAGTGCTAAAGAGACATGGTTATAAAAGAGAATAAATCACTCGGTGTCTCACGTGTGACTGGTGGACACAGCTTACCTGTGGGGTATGATTTAAACCACAGACGTAACAATGGGAAAAGCAATATCTCATCAGTCGAGGATGCAGTGGACTCCTATTGATGAAGAGAAAATGAGTGTGGGAGAGCTAAGTGTTGTCTCCTTTTCCATTGCAGAAGGGGGGCACGTCTTAGTTGTGCAATCTAAAATGTCAAAAAATAATCACGCATATGTGCGCTTACCTAAACGTAGGTAGCAGTGGAATTACAAACACAATATGTGTGTGGCTGGACTGGATCCAGAACAACCGTGCCCTAAAGAAAGAGAGCACACAGTCAGTCAAAAGGTTGCTACAAATAAACGATACAACTCATATAAACGATCTATTAGAGAAAATGGCAGCGTGAACAATACCTTTTGCGGTACTCGTCTAAATGTGAGCCCGGGAGCATTTAATTCGCCAGGAATCCTGTTGTATGTCACGATAAATGGAGCATTCGTGGGTGCGAGCTCCTTCTCCAGTAGCAGGCTCGCCACTGCAGCATAGCTAACACAGTTGCTAGGTCACGCAGCAATTTGTACCGGCAGCCATCTTGGAGCGGTATATGTGGCTGGTGCAATAAGACAGCGTATATCTGTCTAATGAGTGTGAAAATGTACAAATGAAACAATTATGGTGGGTATGGCAGTGGAGTACATAAATGTGGTGGATTCAAAACAAATGTGTGTGGCCATTGCCATAGTAACAGCCCGGCTTGTACACTGCGACCTCCCACTATTATGCAGCGACGAGTCCCCGAAATAATGTAAGGAAGCTGGTGTGATCACGTCCCGATCGCTACAGGCAAAGGATCATAGTGACAGATGACCGCATGCAAGAGACCGGCATGTGCATGCAGCTATACTCTATATATAGAGCCATGGTCCCAGAGCCCAACCGGCGTCACATATCCGGAATAAGGAAAAAGAAAAAAAACGAGCGCATGTCTCGAGGATAGTATTTGGAGCGGGCACTGATTAGAAAGATCTGGGGTAACAAATACATAAATGTGAGGAGTCCTGGATGCATTGGCTGCAACAAGATCTTGGTTCCCAAAAAGACACAGGTGCATATTATTCTTATCTGAGAAAACATCTGTTTATGGCACACAGGGCTAACTCCTTTTGGCATAGCCGGGTATATAAGTACGGTATAAACATCTGTGGGATCTCATTACGTATGCCTGGTCTGGTGGCACACAGTACACAGAAGAATGCATAGTCTTACATTATCATCTGGATCTGGTAACATGCAAGTGCTAGGCGGAAAACCCATATCTACTAGCGTAATTAATATGGTTCGTTAAAGGAAGGATTTCCACTCAACAGAGATAATGACCCCCGACTGCACAGTGTCTAATTTATGGACCCATCTCTGTTCTAATTGGGTTAGGGTCTTGTTGAGATCTCCCCCCTTATGGTAGGTGTCACTTTTTGGATGATAAACCATCTTAAATCTGTATCCTTTTGATTCTTCTTGCTGATTAGAATAGAGATGGGTCCATAAATTAGACACTGTGCAGTCGGGGCTCAATATCTCTGTTGAGTGGAAATCCTTCCTTTAATTAACCACATTGATTACGCTAGTAGATATGGGTTTTCCACCTACGACTTGCATGTTACCAGATCCAGATGATAATGTAAGACTATGCATTCTTCTGTGTACTGTGTGCCACCAGACCAGGCATCCGTAATGAGATCCCACAGATGTATATACCGTGCTGATATACTCGGCTATGCCAAAAGGAGTTAGCCCTGTGTGCCATAAACAGATGTTTTCTCAGATAAGAATAATATGCACCTGTATCCTTTTGGGAACCGAGATCTTGTTGAAGCCAATGCATCTAGGACTCCTCACATTTATGTATTTGTTACCCCAGATCTTTCTAATCAGTGCCCTCTCCAAATACTATCCTCGAGACATGCGCTCGTTTTTTTTTTTTTGCAGTCCGGATATGTGACGCCGGCTGGGCGCTGGGGCCATGGCTCTATATATAGAGTATAGCTGCATGCACATGCCACTCTCTTGCATGCTGTCATCTAGCACTATGACCCTTCGCCTGTAGCGATCAGGACGTGATCACAAAACCAGCTTCTTTACATTATTTTGGGGACTCACTGGCAGCTGATTTACCCATTTGTCACTGCATAATAGTGGGAGGTCGCAGTGTACACGCCGGGCCGTTACTATGGCAACAGCCGTACACATTTGTTTTGAATCCACCACATTTATGTACTCCACTGCCATACCCACTATAATTGTTTCATTTGTGCATTTTCGCACTCATTAGGAAGATGTACGCTGTCTTATTGCATCAGCCACACTTACTGCTCCAAGATGGCCGCCGGTACAAATTGCTGCGTGACGTAGCAAATGCATTAGCAAAGCTGCAGTGCCGTGTCTGCTACTGGAGAAGGAGCTTGTCCCCACAAACGCCCCGTTCATCCTGATATACAACAGGATTCCTGGAGAAGTAAACGCTCCCGGGCTCACATTTAGACGAGTACCGCAACAGGCATTGTTCATGCTGCCATTTTCACTAATAGATCGTTTATATGGGTTGTATCATTTATTTGTAGCAACCTTTTGATTGACTGTGTGCCCTCTTTCTTTAGGGCACGTTTGTCCTGGATCCAGTCCAGCCACACACATATTGTGTTTGTAATTCCACTGCTACCTATGTTTAGGTAAGCGCGCATATGCGTGATTATTTATTTTACATTTTAGATTGCACAACTAAGACATGCCCCCCCTTCTGCAATGGAAAAGGAGACAGCACTTAGCTCTCCCACTCTCATTTTCTCTTTATCAATAGGAGTCCACTGTGATCTCGACCGATGAGATATTGCTTTTCCCATTGTTACGTCTGTGGTTTAAATCATACCCCACAGGTAAGCTGTGTCCACCAGTCACGCGTGAACCACCGAGTGATTTATTCACTTTTATAACCATGTTTCCCTTACTGAATCTCATTCACTTTTTTCAGCACCTTCTGAACATCCTGACAACACTGTCCTTCCCGTCCTGATGAAGGCCGTGAGAAATATGTGGCTCATTTAGCCCCTATAGACGCCGAAACACCCTGGTGTAGACAAACTTTTTTCCAACCAGTGTCACCAATGTTCTTTCACTGTATTGTACCGAAATACATTTTGTAAATCTGTTTCATTTGTTTATGTGATCCGACCCCTGCACTCTGTTGACTGTATAGATATATGTACAAGAAATTCTACTTTGTTGTCTGTTGTATTGTGCACATCTCTATTGCTTCACCCTGTAACCCATGATGTTCAGCACTATGCGTAAAGCAATATACAAATAGATGCTGTAAAATATAAAAACCAGTATTCAAAACATTTAGGTGAGGTACTCGATTTTTAGGTGTTAATGGTGATTGAACAGTAAGAGGGCATGCTTGTCACATTGACCCGTTCACTTGTATCTTTGTTCTCCTATTTATGCCCGCAATAATGTCTCTCTTCTGTTTTTTTCCCTTAGATGGAAATGTGGCCTCAATGCAGCTGTGAGACGCGAGACGCGGCCGGATGGAAGATGGATGCTACTGCAATGTTCGACAGCAGGTAAGTGATGGTTTAAGGAAAGTGCGAAATATGGCGAAGCACAACCTTAAACTGACTGTTTTTTCAATGTCTAACCTTGTCTTCTGTTTTTGAAATTGTAAAGATGAATACTTGGTTCACCAAAGAGATGTACAGGTAAGAACAGCTTCCCCCAGTTGGTAAGTATGCTGGCAGGAAGCAGGATGTCCAGGAAACAGGATCTTCAAAGGTAAATCTGACCTCAGGCGACAGTGAGCGTTACGCTGCTTGCAAGTGCAGAATAATGCAAAGCGTCTGTCTTGAGGATCGAGGCAGCTTATATAGCTGAGATAGTGGGCATGCCCATTAGGGCTGGCTTACCAGCCACACCCTGCCACTCCTATAGCGGGAGTACGTGCGAAGGCAATCCATTAGCAGCCACACCCAAGAATACACTTGGGGCTGCTTAATGGATGGAATGTTCAAGGTTAATGCATCCTGCTTAATGGATGGAATATTCAAGGTTAATGCATCTGAAGTGCTATGTCCATAATAAAAGCTTTTTGGTGTTAAATGGATGTTCTTGTTTACTTTTGTTCATGAGCCTGGTGCCAAAGACGCAAGGACAGTGTCCACCCATGTCTCCTGAGCATGCGACCCCTGCATGCCTGTGCCCCTGACTTCATGACCATGACATTCTCTCTCCTTGTTCGGTTGAGGAACTCGAGTGATCTCCTCCTCCTCAAATGGGCATCTGCCTTTGGAAATCCGCCAATATTCAGGTCACTTTCAGGATCACTAATACTCGAACGTGAATAATTAACAGGGAACACGTCCCTCCCTAATCCTTGGGCAGCTACATGTAAGCTCTGGATCCACAAGCCCAATATCGGTCCATAAGGATGGCTGTTCCTGCTCCAATTCTTATGACATTGATTATAGTCTCACAGCCTTTATTTCTTCCCACATAATTCTTCATCTTTCTTTGGAAGCACAGTGTCACATTTATCAATGGAACCACTATCATCGGACCTGATTCATCTTCTACCCATGTCAACAGTTTGGCGTGATTGGCCCAGGATTTTAAACAAGCATCAATCACTGCAAGTACTTCAGGCAAATATTCTGACTTTAATAGATGAGCTGTGTAGGACATCAAGACGACTCCTTCCGATACTTTTGTAGATTTCACTTGTCCATAAACTAAAAGGTGTGTCGGTTCCCAACATCCAGGCATCCTGCTACTTCTGTTTTATCAGGGCAATTCAGTCTCTTCATTTCCGCAACTACCACCTATTCAATTTGTCTCTAAGGATATGTACACATCTTGCTTTTCCATGCAGGTTCCTTTTCCATCTTGTAGTCTTGATGCAATCATCCTGGAACGGAAATGGCCATTTCGACCTCCATCGCAATGTGGCCCAGCTGCCTTGAAATTGGCCTCTTGTCATGTATGCTGCAAGATGAACGAGACATCTGGCATTGTATTCCGGAAGTTCTTTAGAGAGGAAAGATTGTGTTGTATCCATAGGATAGGGTACGAGTGAGCAGACATAGTAACTCTCCTTAGAGGTTTTCTTCCTATCTTTTTCATGTGTTGATACCACATGTTGTTCCCCAAATGTGCTGTGCTGTCTAAATATGTGTCCATCCCATCATTGTCTTCTTCTGGATTTCTCTTACTTCTCACCATTACCAAATCAGTGCTCAATAAATAATTGTGAAGTTCCATAGTAAAGAGTTCATCCTCTGGGAAGAACCATAGGAATCTCCACCTTAACAGAAGTGAGTACATCACGAGCAGTACTTGCATTTGGAGGAATCACAGTAGTCCCCATCTCAAACGGACCATTAATAAAATAGGGAATACTTAAGAGAAGAACCAGAAAGACAATTAATATAGTGGCACATGCGTATATCATAAACCAACATATCAATCTCCACCATTTGCAAGATTCTGGATTTAGTTGGGCTTGCTCATTCTCTGAAATTGTACCTTTTTCAAGATTCCTCATTATACCGGTGTACTATTTTAAAGAAGGAAAAATCCTTTTTAATCAGGCAATTCAGCTAAGTCTGGTATCTGTAAAATCTGTTCAGTTATTGCCATAAGCAACCTCCTTATTGCAGGGCCATTTTTAGGATCAGGCAGAACGCTCAACAATAGCAGGATACGCTCGAAGTACATATACAAGTACATATACAAAAATAGCAAGTAAAATTCTTTTGGTTTCGTCGTTTGTCAAAACCATGGGGTCAACCAAATAATTTTGTTGTAGGAAAAGAATCAGCGTACCGGTCGCGCTTCCAGTTTCTTATTAGGTGTTGCAGCTTAAACATATCCACAATGTGTCAATAACTTTCTAAAGTTAATTTTCAAAGAACTCTGTGGCTCAAGAAAGGAGTTTGCACTCCTGCTGTAATATCTATAAAGAGTGTCCAGTAGAGCCACAGTTCAAGTGCAAATCTGCACTCATCAATTAATCTGTTGGTTTAATGTCCTTCTTCCTTGTCATCGATCGAGTCTGCACAGGCTGAAATTCTTCTTCTTGTCTTGCATCTGAATCGATTGTTAGGGTACGTTGGCCTCTCCAAAATATGCTTCAACATCGCTGAGATGAATCCATACTCTTCTACCTTGGACTTTTACTGCAGAGGGAGTAATGTCTTCCACAACAAATGGGCCAACAAATCTACGCTCACAACAGTTCCGGGTAAAGTTCTGAATCAGAACCGTATCACCAATAAACAAATTTGGTGCTGATAATAACTTTGAAACTCCAGCTGCTGAATGGTCTTCATCTGTGTTCTGAGAATGACCCCGCTGGTGCTGACTTTATCTGAAATGACAGAGATACTAGCGGTCAAACATGTTAAGTACTCATTTAATTCATTTCCTAACAATTCTGCAGAACTCTGAGCATCATTTCTGCTCCTCGATGGGGGAGTGAAAGGCCTTCTCATTCGTCTACCTGTTACTAGTTTGTGGGGTGTGAGGTGATGGTCCGAACCAGGCTGATTGCTTAGGGCATATAGCGTTAAGGGCAGGCAATATTGCCATCCCTTCTTCAGTGTCAATTGCAATTTGGTGATGCTCTCCTTTAGAAGGCTGTTGAGTCTCTCACATATCCTGTTTGCTTGCGGGTGATAAGAAGAAGAAAATCTATGTTTGATGTTCAATAAGAATCCTATTTGTTCAAATACTTCATTAAAAAAATGTGGCCCATTATCGGATCTCAGCACTTCACACACTCCCCATCTTGGAAAGACTTCACATACTAAAAACATTGCTGCGCAAGTGGCTCCAGAGTGTGTACAAGGACCTGCTTCGATCCACCTGGAGAAGGGACATACCACCACTATCAGATACCTATATCCACTATCTGCTTGCAGCATGTCAACATAATCAATATATAAATGCTGAAAAGGACTGTTCGGTCGAGGAATCACTCCTCTAATTGGTTGCAGCGTATGCCCAGCGGTAAACCTAGCCATACGATGCAATTTACTATATAAAATGCAGCATGTTTTAACAGGTATGGTGCAAACCATTCTTCTGCAATAGCTGCAGCGAGACTCTCCCTAGTTACATGCGCTGGGTAGTGCAGCTGTTCAAGCGCTACCTTTAATAATGCTAATGGTATCACCGGCTTTCTGGTACTGTCCTACCGCCATAATGCTTCTGTGGGGGATAAAGAACAGCCCCTTCACTTCCACAATTCTTGCTCTTCCTGTGGTGCACTGCCTTGAATTTCCATTAACTGGGCTCTTAGTAAATGGTTAAGCCCTTTGTTCACCAACATCATTTAAACCACCTTTTCTTTAACATATGGAGCAACAAAACTTGAAATATTTGGAGCATATGCAACTTTTTTTGCTTCTGCATCTGCGGCTTCGTTTCCGTGAGAAATAAAGTCAGCTTGCTGAGTGTGCACTGCACATTTAACGAACGCTATGGCCACTGGGAGTTGTAGTGCCTTAATAAGCCTATCCAATAAGGGTGCATGTTGCACTGGAGTGCGGGCCTCTCAGATATAGCCCCTCCTTTTCCAACGTGCTAGCCCTGCGTGTACAGTCAACATCACATAGGCAGAGTCACTGTATATCGTCACTTCCTGTCCTTCATGATTTTTTCAAGCACCACAATAAGCGCTACCAATTCTGCTGCTTGTGCTTAAAAGTGAGACGGTAGTCTTGCACTTGCTACAATCTCAAATTCACCTTTTGCTCTATGCCCCACTACAGCTGCCCCGGGAATGCCTTTCCCCACTTGTCTGATCAAATTTTGAAGAACCATCTATAAAGAGAATGTCCCCTCCTGACAGTCCATTCTATCTTTTCCTTGTTCACTTGTGCTTTCTTCAAAGCCTGCAAAAGTGGTCTTGTGTATGAACTGTAGTAAAATACCCATGCTTACATAATTGCACAATCCCAAGAATCGTTGCATCTGTTTTCTCGTTTGCTGGTTGACAGTTTTCATGATCGCTTCAGCCCTTTCAGGTGTCACCTTTTTACCCTCATGTGAGATCAACTGACCTATGTATAACACCTCTTCTTGGCAATACTGTAACTTCTCTTTATCTACTTGTATCCCTTGTCTGAGAGAATAGTCATTAGTTGAATCGAATCTTGCCTGCACTCATCTTCTGTCATGCTACAAATCAGAATGTCATCCACGTATTGTATCACAGGGCTTTTCAAATCGATATTGCCAAGTTCCATCTGCAGGACTCTATTAAAGATTGATGGGGACTGACAGAACCCCTTGGGTAAACAAGTATGTTTCAGTCGAATTTGGCAAAATGTAAAGGAAGTTAAGTCTTGTGAGTCTTTGTGCAACGTAATTGAGAAAAACGCATTTTTCAAATCATTCACCGTAAAATGCTTCTACTGGGATACTGCACAGTATCGTTGCTGGGTTTGGAACTAAAGGAAACTCGGCCACTACAATCTGGTTAATTGGTCTCATGTCTTGAATGAATCTCCACGATCCTCCCCTCTTAATGTTTTCACAGGGTACACTGTGGTATTACACGATGACTCTGACGGTACCAAAATACCTTGCTTCATTAATGCTGCAATAGTTTAAAAAATGCCCTCATCTGCCTCTCGAGACATTGGGCATTGCCTCATTCAAGGAAAAATTGCTCCTGATTTCCACTTTATTTTGACCTCTTCTACTCCTTTTAACAGGCCTACTTCATAGGGTCCTGTAGTCCATTAAACGCTTGGCACTTTCTCCAAGTCTTCATCGAAAAATGCTGGACGCTGTCGCATTATTGCCATGCACTGTGGGATCACCCTTTCCTCTATCTTATTACAATAGGTAATACACATCTCGAATATTACTTCACCATCTGCTGGATCATCTCTAAACATGTCCTCATCAGTGACGTCAGTCAATCTGCACTCCTCTTCAAAGGAAATTACTGTTCTCCGTGGTCTACCCTAGTCATCTGTGTCTTCAAGCATTGCCATTTCCCCTTGTACTATGGCTAGTTGTAAGGGGATCGTCTGTCCTCCTCTTTGTCCATAGGTACCTGTGGTCTAAACAGGAATTCATCAGGTATCCTCATAGTTTTTCCCACTAAACCAGGTAGCCATGTTAACAAAATGCTCACCATATAAAGGAAGACTTCCGGGTTTTATTGGCACACCTCACAGAGCCATCTGCCCTGTAAATGCCAATATAAATTTACCCATATTCATATAGGGCCTCATTCCGAGTATGGCGGTAAGGGTTAACGGTCACCGTTAATGGTAACGGTGACCGTTAACCCTTACCGCCATATTCCAAGTTCCCTTTGCGGGTTGGCATTTAACGCCTGCTTTTAGCAGGCGTTAAAAAACCAACCCTCAAATGGACCTTGGAGTAAATTACGGCACCGTAATTTACGGTGCCGTCATTACCGACATCCCCATTCCCATTCAGCCCTATGGGGGCGAAAATGGGAATGGGGATGGGCTATGGTGAATGGGGAATTACCGGTCCCTTCACCCTTGGAATGGACCGGTAATTACTCCATTCACCATGCCGGATTTCCATGGAGTAAATAGCTCCATGGTTGCCAACCATGGAGCTATTTACTCCATGGTTACCGCCAAACTCGGAATGAGGCCCATAGTGTATAGTGTACCTTCATCAGTAAAAGAAATTGTCACATTAAGTTTTGTCATTAAGTCTCTTCCCAGGATATTAACTGGTGTCTGCCGTGAATACAATAATGGGACAGACATATCACATTCTCCTATGGAGACTGGCAAATCATCAGCAAAAAGAACTCTGCTTGTAGCTCCAGAGAATCCCTGAGCATTCATGGCATTTCCTGACATTGGGTATTTTCCCTCTCATATACATAAACGAGTAGCCACAGTGTCAACTAAAAATGAAAAAGATTTGCCTCCTATCATCACATCAAACCCTGGTTCCTCTTGAGGGTCCAGTGTCACGAACAGCACTGAGCACATCAAGTTGCCCTGCAAGCTGTACTATTGTGGATACATACATACCCCTGTACCTGTAAAAGGATTCCCTCCTACCACTGCGACACCCCCTATTCTGAGTGTCAATAATTGCCCTTTGTTCGCATTCTGCTGTATCTGCATTGGGCATGCTTGCGGTGGGTTCAATGGTGCTTGCTGAAATGGCTGTGGTTGCTGTATATGTTGTACTTGTGCCCGATACACTGTCTGATCTTGGGCAAATCTATCCCTAACCTGTGAGCTATATGTTGGAGGATAAGCGATCCCCTCTCTTGAATATTGACCATTTCGTATATACCCTTGGCTCCCACATGTGCATGCAATGTACCCTGTCGTTCCACACATCCAACATACAGGAGGGTTTTGTCTAACTAGCCCTTTCTGATTAAATCCTCCTTGCATATTTGGATTCTCATTCTGCCCATTTTTAAACCCACCTTGAGTATTCTGCATTCTAACCCAGACCTATACCTCGTGGTATAAACCCACTTCCTCCTTAATTCATCGGGCACTGATTGTTGGCCTGCAATGTATTCACTGCTTGCTGTACTTCTTGCCCTTCTCCGCTTGTCAATAACGCTTCTTCAATGGCGTATTTTGACAATTTTTTCTGAACTAACTTGGCTTCCTCAATTTTTCTAGCATCGTCTTTCGTTTCATTCTTTTCTTATAAAAGTCGACAATGATGCACTATAGTCAACTCTATCTCAGGCCATGGTTTTGCTTCCATCCCCACCAGCTTCTTAAGCTGCCTTTGTACTGGCTCAAGCAGTACCGGACACAAAATGTGGTAAAATACTGCCACTCTTTTACTCCACAGCTTGCACGTTTGAAGAGACCAGCTCTCTTGAATGTCTGGAATATAGGCAAGCAGATCTTCATCTTCTTTCAACTTTGATGTCATAATCACCCCCATATCTGAAACATCAGGATATTGCACTCTAAGGGCTCTTCAAACATTTACCCTGCAGTTATTAAATGGTGCTCCATTGCGCGCCGTGTTTTGTGCTGTGGCACTCAAATAGCCTGCTCTCATCCAAATGTCATCTGCTCTTTTCCCAATAATAACAGCAAGGAGGCCCTTGATATCCCCTATTGCTAACGTGTTTCCTCCAGTCATTTTCTCCAACTCATAAATCTTTTTTCCTACACCCGCCGTTAAGCTGGGGAGTTTGCACCTTAAATTATCCTTCTCCATCTGGGGCCATGGAATATACTGTGGTCTCGCCCTTCCCTTCTCCAATACAGGAAACTGTGTAAACCCTATTCTGCAATCCACTTCCTTCCTTTGTCAATCCATGGTAGGGACAATAGTTCCTGATCACCTTCTTCCTGGCAGAGAACTTAACCGATTTACATAAGGTGGTGACTGTACCCTTTCGCTATATGATCGTCCTTTAGGGTGCTCTGGGAATGCTATTAGATCTGGCATTCTATCCTTGGGTTGTTCTAAATAAGACCATCTTACTCCCTTGTCTGTGTGCAGACATCCCTCAGGACGCATGCACCTCCTCCCTCTTCCCCACGGAAGGTTTCTCTCTCTTCGTCTGACATATCTAGCTCCCAGCTAGTGTGGCTCTCCTCTCTTTTGCCTTTATCTAAAGTCAGCCTATCTAAGGACAAAGCTCTATGCTCGAGACTAAATAGGTCTCTTTCTTCACTTCGTAATTGGAAGACCAAGGATCGATCTCCCTTCCCTCAGCTTCCTGGTTTGCTACTTCCTCTTAAATCCCAATAGGCTTTATCGATCCTTTCTCCGATGCTCCCTATATCGAAATCCTCATCTAATGTAACATTATATGGCCCTGACATTGCTCCCTGTAACGGGAGGTACTCCTCTATAGCACTCCATTGTGACTGAATGCGATTAATCTCACATTCTCGCTGTCTCATTTTTTTCTTCATCTTCCCTTCTCCACCTCCTTGCTTTCCCATCAAACTCTTTCTTTCTCATTTCTTCTCTCCTTTGCTCTGCTCTTCTCTCATCTTCTTTTCGAATCTGTATCCTTTTATCACTCACATTCTGTGTTTTCTCTTCTTCCCTCTTCCTATCCTGTATATCCTGTTCTTCCATTACTCTCTGCCTGTTATCATACTTCCTTTGTTCCTCTGCCCTTTCTTCTTTCTTTTGTTGCTCCTCCTGATGCAGCTGTTCACGTCGCTGTTGGCTTTTCCTTTTTTGATTATCTTCTTGTAATCTCTTTTCTCGCTCCTTGTCTTTCTTATCTTGCTCATCTTGATCTTCCCTTTGCTTTACTCCCTCAATGCTTTTCCCATCTAGTTTAAGCAATATCTGTCCGCCCATCCATTTGTTCTATATGAGGGTTACCTTGTCAGCTTTATCCTTTTCTTCCTTCCACCTCCTAAATTCTCGTTCTATCTCGGTTGATATATTCGATTGCTCACTTTTCTCCTCCCTCTGTTGTAATACCTTGGAGTTCTCCTCTTTCCTCTTAGTCTCCTCTGGACTATCATCACTGTTGTAAGCAGGCGGTCCGTATATCTGATTACAATACCCCGTTCTGCTTTCAGTTCTTTCAATGGATACAATTCTTTGCTTCCAGTACTGACGCTTTTTATCTCAGGCGAGCCAAGGGGAGCAGAAGGCTCAACACCTTCCTCCTTACACTGATTATGCATGCAATCCTCAGGTGGCGGATCCTCTCCCTCTTCCTAGTACATCTTCCAAATTTCTTAAATAGCTAACCTGTTTTCCAATGTCTTTCCTGTGTACGCAGCATGCAAGTATGTGGTCATGTGTTGCAATACCGCCTTTGCCAAAGATCCCCCTTGTGGTCATGGCATGAGCATCTTATCTGCCGTGCCTTTCACCCTTTCCGCACTATACTGTTTGAGCTTGGGCATGTGTTTTGGCAAGGTTTTGCACAGATGCATCAAAGGAGTAAGATCTTCCATCGTCACAAGTCTCAATTGACTGTCAATACTTACTGGTGCTTTATAACAAATACATTTATAAAAAACAACAAATATGAGTGCGCTCCAACAAATCGCTGATCAAACCTTCTATTTTCCAATAGTCTCAATCTATCATTAAGCTGGTACCAACAACTTCGCTAGACAGATGCTATATTTTCTCAACCTTTTCTTAATATTCTTTTCTCTTTTGTGGCTCTTCGACACAACATCAATACAAACGGACAGACTAGTCGACACTTCACATTTATCCTCAGCGCTTCTTCCTTATACCCTGATAGGGGTTTAAGTTGCTATTTTATAGGGATCTTTCCTCTGTTATGTTATGTTAAGCTTACTTCTAGAGCGCACAGTCACCCAAAGGTATCATGGCGCTAAGGGAAGGAGGCCGCAGCCAGAGCCCGAACACAACTCACCCTAAAATAGTTAGGTTTCAACAGCCCTTCTAAAGGCTAAGTAATTCGATATTTTCGTAATGGCTAGCGGAAGGTCGTTCCATAGAACTGCAGCGGCAACGGAGAAAGCACAACCTCCAACCTGTACCCGTTTATAGTTAGCTACCACCAGCCGATCATCCAAAGCGGGGCACAGACTGCGGCTATGATGATAATGGGAAAACTAAGCCTGAGGATATTCGGCACCTTGATCATGGAGGGCACGGTGGACTATGCACAGTGCTTTAAAATTGACACGCTGGGACACCGGGAGCAATGCAGAGCGTGAAGCACAGGAGATACATGAGCTCCATAGGGCGTGTCAGTTGCCACACATGCAGCTAAATTCTGCAGTCGTTGCAGCCGCTGAATCAGGCCCTTAGGTTGTGCCAAATACAGGGAATTGCAGTAGTCTAACTGAGATATCAACATGGCTGCCACCACTGGAGGATGCAGTGGGGCAGGGATCATGGGAAGCACTTTCTTTAGGACTTTTAGCTGAAAGTGACCAGCTTGAGATAAAGCAGTAACTTGCTTGTACATAGGTCGTGACGCAGGTAGGATAACCCCCAGATTATTCACCTTGCCCACCGGCAGAGGGAGAGGACCCAGACATGAAGGCCAAAAGGAGGACACCCAAAGTGTAGGATCAGGAGGATAACCCAACACCAGCATCTCAGTTTTGTCTAGATTCAATTTGAGCCAGTCACAGTTCATCCACCCTCCCACAGCCGTCAGACACTCCCGCAGGCACAACGACATCTCAGCCCGATCGAGATCTAATCGGAGTCGTCGGCGAACGAGTAGCATCTGATGCCGAAGGAGAGGATCAAAGATGCAAGATCCCAAATATAGATATTAAATAAAATTTGAGACGAGGAGGAGCCTTGTAGCACTCCACATCTAAGGTGACAAGGAACAGAGAGAAAGGGGGGCATAGAGGGTCTTTGTACGATCTGCCAGGAAAGAAGTGAACCAGGCCAGTACTTGCCCAGATATGTCCAACTGGGCAAGACGGGACAGCAGAATGGAGTGGTCGACTGTTTCGAATGCCGCTGATAGATCTAACAAAATCAGGGCCCACTCTCAACCTGCATCCTCCACCCTGGCCTTGTCATCCTGGACAGCGACCAGTACACTCTCAGTGCCCCTACCAGGTCGGAAAACAGACTGTGCAGGGTTCAGGAGATGGGAAGATTCAAGAAAAGTAGAGAGCAAAGGTGACACCAGTGACTCCAGTAGTTTAGACAGGAGCGGAAGAAGTGAAATGGGATGGAAATTAGATAAAACTGTAGGGTACAAAGATGGCTTCTTTGGAAGGGGGTCACCCTGGCCACCTTCAATTCCTGCTGAACCATCCCAGACTGACATGACTCATTAATGGCCATTGTGATCTATGAGAGAGGTCCAGAGGAGATCTCCTTCATAACCCGTAAAAGGGATGGCGTCAGAAGGGGAGCAAGAATATATTTTTTTTTAATGGCAACCAATACTGTCTCTTCAGAGAACCTGTGAAAGATTGACCAGCTCTTTGTGCTGGTAGAAGCCACAGGGTTAGTGAAGTTGTTTGCAGTGAGTGGAGCAGCCGTAATACTCATAGAGAAGTTCTATCGAAAAGTCTCATTCTTCATAATAACATATTGCAACAGAGCATCACATAGCTCGTGGGTGGGAGTAACATTAGGAGTCGATTTCTCAGAAGAGGAGAGAGACTTGACTGCAGAGCAGAGAGCCCTAGGCTGACATAATGAGGACTCAATTTTGGTAGTGTGGTATGACATTTTTGCTGCTTTAATGGCAGCAGAATAAGCTACCGAGCAGACTTTGTATTGTATTTTTTGATCAGGGTCGTAGGATTTCCGCATTTACATTTAGCCAGCCTCAATATGAGCCAGGTATCCTTCAAGAGATCTGCATACCACGGCTCTCATGGTAGCCTACGGGGCTGCACCAGTCATAGAGGGGCCACCACATTTGCTGCCTCTAATAATGCCTGAGAAAGAAGGGACAGTGAGGCCAATGGGACAGTACTACACTTAGAACGGATCAAAGTAATCATGCTTTGAGGGTCTACAGCAGGCCATGAGCGCTGCCAGATTTTACCCACTGATCCTTAGTTGGCCTACCCACAGCTTCCAACATACATGAAACCAAAAAGTGGTCTGACCACAATATAAATTCAACTGAGTGAATAGTCAGGAACGATATTTTTGCGAAAATCAAATCCAGCATGTTACCTAATTTATGTGTCGGCCTTTCCACATGCTGATGAAGTTCAAGGTCTGACAGACTGTCAGAGAACAGATTACGGGCTGGGGGTCTGGGAGAGTTAAATTTCAAATTGAAATCTCCCAGAATCACCAAATGGGTATATTGCATTTGAGGATTGGCTATTAAATCCGGGAAGTGTTCCAGAAAAATACTTTGGGAGCCAGGAGGGTGGTATATAAGCAAGAAATGGCAGGTAGTCATAGATGAGATTACACACCTGAACAGAAAAGCCTCCATGGGTATGTTGTGGGGATAGTTAAGTTGAGTTATACTAAATTCTGCCCTGTGGATAACTGCAATCCCACATCCATGATGGGGTGGCAGATGATCTACATGCATAATACAAAAACCAGGAGGCTTAGCTTGTACAAGGGAGGAGGCGGAACTCGCCTGCAGCCACGTCTCAGACAAGCATAGTAGGGCCGGTTGGCGATCTACAAGCAGGGACCGTATTTCATCAGCATGGGCAGGGAGCAAGCATGTATTTAATAGCAATAGAGAGAGATGATCCGCGTTAGGCGGCTCTTTCGATGGAGGTTGAGGAAGAGCTGTCTTTAACTTCCTAGAGCTACGGCTCCAACCTTGCGGGAATACGGTCACAGCTGGGCAAGGGCTAAGAATGATAAATGTGTCGATCCACCCCGGCCCCGACATGGTTGGGTACAGACGGGCATGCCTTAAGCGCACCTTCGGCACACTGATAGCATGCCCGCTGCGCTGACAGTAAGAATGGCACATAAATGCCAGTGGATGGAGGAAGGGGAGGCTAAGCCCGCCTCCTACCCAAGTAAAAAGAGGACTGCCCGCAGATGCAGCATCCTAACACCCCACAAAGGTGTAAAGTAGCAAATCAGTTTATAATGCACAATTCACATTTGCTAATCGGCTAGCAGCAGTATTACAGTTAAAATTCAGGCTGAAAGAGTGGCTGAAAGAGTGGCTTTAAAATGGCCTGCTCATAGGAGCTGCCTCAACTCTCCAACTGTGCGCCAGCAGTACGGCACTAAAGGCTGGTGAATGGAGGAAGGGGAGGCTAAGCCCGCCCCCTAACAAAGTAAAAAGAGGACTGCCCACAAATGCGGCGTCCTGTAAAATGAAAACCCCACACAGGTGTAAAGTAGCAAATCAGTTTAAAATGCACAATTCACATTTGCTAATCGGCTAGCAGCAAAATTGCAGTTAAAATCAGGCTGAAAGAATGGCTGTAAAAGTCCCTGCTCATTGGAGCTGCCTCACCTCTGCGTCGCCTAGTTTACTTCGACTGAAGTGTATAATGACTTCTTCTGTAATTCTCTTGAACCAGGACTCTTCGGCTCATCTCTTATCTATATATACAAAGAATATCACTCATCACTGTTTCTTCATGATTTTCGTAATCCCCCTGTTACTTTTAAAACTTGACCACAATTCCATTCTCTCAATTTGCCATTCCCCTTAGTCTACTCACCATTCACTTTTTCAGCTCGAGGCTTTAGGTATCGACTCTCCTCTCCAATAGAATACTTTTGTCTTCCATCTGCTCAGCGTCTGTGGAAACCAGAAGGGATTTCGTGAAAGAGGGGCTTGTCCCACCTGTATCAATTTTCTTGCAAGAATGTCTATATCGCCCATCTCCACAGGAAACCTTGTGATCTTCCGGCTAGATGGCGAAGGGCACTCGATCATCCGAAACAATAGAGTTCACTAGGTTGATGGGTCTTCTGAACCATTCGACATGCTACCACGTGAACCCTTAGACCCTTTTACTAAAGGTAACATGTCATACTAGGGATGGGACAGAGAATAACTTCTCAAACTACGCAAAGACAGACTCAGAAAGTTGGCAATTATCACTGTTTTATTAACAATTATCTAAAACAGGGAGTACAAAGGACATCAACAGACATCACAAGGCATGATCTCAGCGATTCTTACCAACAAAAAGAAAATCACACTGTTATATCAGAAACTCGTCATTAATGATGTCATACTATGTGGCAAATTGAGAAAAAACCTACATGGGATCATCGTTGCCTCAAGGGGAACATCTAAGTATACGTCTGTAGGGGATGGGACTGTGATTGGGTCTCTATAGTCAGGTGGGCCACTCATGCCCTCCCTTCGTGCAAGTCATCTTCAACAATAATTAGCTCTTAAACTATAAGGCTCTTCATTATACGGCCCTCTATAATTGGTTGGCACACTTGTACCCTTCTGGAACATTTGATGCTCTAGCAGCACGTAAACTGAAACCCCAGGTGCTGGTGGGTGGACTTGCCCTTATCTTCCCATCCAATTAGCCCGCCACCCATCTCTCATGACTCATACCGTCTGCCATTCACATTGTCTTTGAACTTGGCCTTGCAGTAGTTCCTCGTCTCTGGGAATATATGGGAATATGAGCACTTGCTATCTTCAGTCCGGTGCACCATGCTCTTCACATATTTTCAACCTCAGCTCACGTGATTAGAGACCATGAATTTGCTCGTATTATAGCATTTATTCATCTATAATGAAGAAACTTGGCACCCATGGTGTTCCTTCTTAGCCACTTTAACAAGGGATGCCTTGGCTTCTCATGTATACTGTTCTTCGCACGCTGATAACCAATTCTTGGCTGCTTCCAGTCTTTGACATCACGCCAGACAGCCTCTCTGATCCTGCTTGAAATTCAAGCCTATTCTTTGCTGCAACAAATCTGTCTTCCCTCATGGTGACTTGCTTATTAAAATAGGTTATTGAATGTCCAGAACTCTATATACATATATGTTGGCGCCACCACCTCCAGTCTATATACTATATATAGCCAGCCTTATGAATACTTCGACTATTTGCGTTACAGCGTCTGTACAGTTATTGAACAACTTGCATTTCCTTCAGTGTTCTTCACACTCATGCAATCTTCATTCTGCACATGAGACTTCTCAATTCTTTACTTTGCCATCAGATTCTATATCACTTTTCTGTTCATCCATTTCAGTGCATTATTCTCGTTCTTCATGACGTTACCAACATCTCCTTTTCACACCTTTACACTTCTTCAGGCGCTTTTCTCAAGAGATCATCAGTCTTTCGGGGATACTTGACATAGGGTTTTCTTAATGGATACCTCATCTCAAAGACTCTTCACGGTATAGGTATGTCGCAATTTTTGGTTTCCAATATAGAGACAGAATAGGGGCAGCACTTTCTGTAGAGGCATTCGGCTGCTCTTCTACACTACTTACAGTTTGTGGCTCATATGGGGTGTTTTCCACTGTACAATAATGTGATCCTGGACAAATCCTTTTAGCTCACTGCATAGTACAGTGCCTTCTTCTGTGAAAAGGTTTGCCTTCTCATATTCCAGTGGCATTGATTAGCCCATTATTTGCTATTTCTTTTTATGTAGGTCATTTGAGTGGAAGGCATACTAGACAGGAGACAGCGGATCACATTTTGCAGCTTTCTGATCTCACTTTCAGGGCTGTTTGACACAAACAAATTTTGCTTTTTTTTGCACAATTTTAAATGGTTTCACATCATAAATAACAATCCACAATTCTGTGTCAAATAAATATACTTAGTTGACCTTATCATAAAGTTTATTTTGTAGGGTGTATTAAAACAGTAGTAAAATTCTGATTGAATACTTTCCTTGAGGAAAGAATAAATAAAAACTATAGTACAGTCATTCTATTTTTGCATAATATCTTTCTCTAAGGAGGTTTCCTAAATATTCTCATGTTGGGTTATCATGTGGTTTATGTACTTTCTAAAGTTAGGTTTTCAAAGGGTTATTATTTCAGTTAATTAAAATGAAGGAAACATTCACAAACAGTTGTACCTATCTTTATGAAAATAACTGCGAAACATTGTGGTCAAGTACGCAAAATGCAGATCGAAGTCAAATGCAATCTTCACCACTTAACCATAGTGTGTGATTCTGGGCAACTCTTTTTGAATTATAGTGCATAACCTGTTAAATATTGCCAGTCCCTAAAGAGTTTAAATTTGTCAGCCCTGGCAGCAATTTAGTTATCAGGGTACACTCTTCAAAAAAGCTAGAGTCATGGTTTAACAGAGTATAGTATTTCTTCATGTTAATAATAGTGGCCATTGATATATTTCACACCACAAAATAATTTGTTTCTTATTCTAGACATTGCCTCATCGCTTTAAAACCATGAGTTTGCCTTTCTGGTAAGTCCACATTTTTATATTTTCCTTGTAGATTCAATCAGTCTCATGTATCTGTGTTTAAGGAATAGTACATTTTGTGCGGCTGCTAATTTAAGTCCTGTGCCTATGCATGGCCTTTTTCATACAGCTACTGATTCGTCTCACACATACTGAATCTAAAGAGTCTTTTCAATATCATATCTCAAATAAGACCCGAGGAACGGGCGGTGACTATAACGCAAGACGCACGGAAGGCATTGTCTTAGTGTCATGGAGCATCCTATAAACAGGGACACGTGATGCCGTGACCCTCGACGGAGGCCTTCGAGGGACCATCGACTCGACGACATCGACGCATGGCGCCGTCTGCCGAAAATCTTTTCCGAAGCAGCTGAAGCTGGATGGAATACATCAAAGATGAGGAATACGTTGGAGGACACAATCCACTCGAAATGCATTTTAGCATACATGGGTTACAACAGTCACCCCACCATTCTCATTGGTTACCACCTATATGACATGCTAATAGCCCCCCTATAGTCCTTTGTTCGATTGGCCACACCTTATCTAAGCTCATTCCCCTATGCACATGGCCCACTGCATTGTCACTATTAAATTATATTACATGATAGGAGAGCAGGTATATTGATACACTAATAAATCTTGACGGTCATGTGATGTGTACCCCTCTGATCCAGGCATGTTCAAAGTGGGACTGGCATGGCTAAATCTGCTTTAATAAAACAATAGGTCTTCTCATTAGACCAGACGCTGCAGCGCACATAAGCTGCAACCCTGATCTTGGATGAAATTTACTGACCTCACCTCTGCTGCTCCTATGCCAAATCATGTAATGTTCCAGACACGGTCCCCCCCTCCCTTATCTCCTTTAAGCACCAGGTTTCCAATAATGACATGACCAAGACACCACTTTTGCTTTGGTTGTGTCTCTACTTGTAATTCAAATGGGAGGACCGCCCGTTGGGTGAGGGCAGTAGTGCTCTAAATCTTTACCTGGACTATTGGCACCACAAGCCCTCTCTACTTATCCTTCCCACAGCTAACATTCCATTCCCATCACTTTCGGGCTCTGCAGCTTGATACAGTTAGTGTTCATCTGTGCGAAATGGGTGCCTCTGACCTCGGCTTCTCTCTTGGGAAATTAAAAAAGGGATTTGTCTTGGGACTGCGCTAAACAGATCTGCAGCTCCACATCATGGCCATCATTCAGTTTATTGTGTACTAGGCCTTAAAATACAACATGGTGCCACACTTGCCATTTCGACCTGCTGACCTCACTCTTACCACAATACCTTTCTGACTCCATCTTCCAACTACTTAAGTTCCTTCCTTACACCTAACTTCTCAACACCAGGCCTATAACTAAGGCTTCCAGTTATCAATTTTTACTGATTTTTACACAAATACAGACAGAAATCAATTTGCTTTCTGACTGCATTTATTATAAAAATGGAAAAAACGGAAAAACAGATCTTACTGTCTGGTTCTTGATGATGTCACTCATAAATCGCAGGCCAATCACTTTTCAGATTGGCAGCATGGAGAGTGTAAAGTTGTATACAAATATCATTAAAGTTCTTCAAATTGCTGACAACATTTATCCTAAGGCAGCAGCAGTCACAGAAGCAATGTTTGTTGTTATGGAAAAAATGGAGCTAGCATATCTTTCTTATATGGCTCAATGTGCACTTAATAAATGCACTTTTTATTACAATAAATGCAGAAAAATACGGGTTGCAAGTTATCTTTTATTGTGACAAAAAGTAAATGTGGATAAATACAGAAGAAAAGGCCCAAAAATAAATATGCATAAATACAGACGGAAATGGCAGAAAAATAAATACCATAAAACTGGAAGCCTTACCTATGACACACTGCCCCATCTATAACCTCTGAAACGTCAACATTTGTTGCTCATTATGATGCATCTATTATGTGTCAAAACTAACTACAAGTGATACATGCGCCTCCGGCCACAAAAAACCTAACCTGTTTACATTGTGGCATGTACTAATAGGTTTTTCTCAGTCTGAACATTTTTGCCTGGCCGAGACGCTGCAAGTGGATCCCAACAACATCCTGCCCTCCCCCACCCCCACCACCTTCACAAAACATTCCTCCTTGTTTAATGGCCAATGCCATTTTTTTACATCCCCATTTTACCAATGAAAATCCTAGCGTGAATTTACTGTCTTGCTGTCCACCCAGCATACCTTGTGTGCACCATATCAATCTTCTCATTCCTATACTTCTCCAGAGGACCTGCTTCACCACCATCCTGAAAATATGTAATCACTTCGCTACCAGTGTTTGTTGTTTTGTTTACCTTTAAGACTGAAGTGTTGCCTTTGTTACAGTGCTCAATCAACTGGATTATTTATCTTGAATAGTCCTCACTTAACTTCTGCCGTCTAATAGGGTTTTCTCAGCCTGAACCTTTTTGACTTGCTGGGATGCTGTAAGTTCATTTCAACATTCTTCTCTGCAGTTAATACTTCATTAACTAACTCAGCTGCTTCCTTTTTTCTATAGTCATCCTCTTTGGGTACCCATGACCTACACAAATGGCATAAACCCCCCTCTTCCCGGGCATGTTTATCCAGAGTGTATGTCATAAAACAACCCACATCTCCTGCTAAGTCAACTCAATGTTCTACATAGCTCTAAGGGTCAGGTGGAGGGGAGGTCAGTGTACTTGGGCATCCGAAATCCTGCTCTAGTCTCACCATACTTAGCTTTACAATGCCATCCCACTTATCAGTCTGGGTGTACACGTGTTTTGTGGATGAGGAGCTCTACCCATTGTGACAGACACTATCATACTTACACTCTTCGGCAGGGTCTTTGTACAGCATCTCAAAATCATCTGGCACAAGCAAAAAATCACAAGCAGAAAAACCACGATAGGAACCAGTAACATTACTGCGATTTCCAACCACAAGGGGGCCCACGAGAACATTGAATCAAACCAATCATCAGCATTTACTCCTGCTTCCTTCTCCATGGCAACTCTCGATTGGGAAGGGCCCCCATCGCATGACTCAGGGACCCATTAACAATCATTTGGGGAGATGTAAGTGCAACAAAATAAGCCAATTTTCTTGCACATGTCCCGTTTCGTAGCTTTGACAAATCCAGAACCTCTCTGTTCTGGAGGGTCATGAGTCTTAAAGCCCGTAATTCAGTCTTAATAGAATTGAGACCCTGCTCTGTGTGGTTCCCTCATTGAAACATCTCCCAATTGGTTATCTGCAGCCACTTGGCATTTGCTATAGTCTGGACACTTTGCACCAGGAGGGAGGCAAAGAATGTTTCTGTACTGGTCAACAAACAAAACTGGTCTGGGATTGCCTTGAGTTTGTTGGATGAGTCCTGCGACCAGTAATTGGATCTTTTCTGTCGACAGCCGTGATGAGCGGCAGGCACGCTTGTGGGATGGGAGTCGCCTTGTAGATCTCACCCAAAAAATTACAAAAGTTGTCAAAAATGAGTGTACGCTGGTGCAAGAAGTAACCATTTTATTAGTGGCCCCAGACGCAGCTGGGACAGCAAATTTAACAGAACGCGGAACAGAACTGCATCAAAGAACCATCCTTAAGATGAAAAAATGTATACAAGGCAAAATAATTAGCATTTTTGATCGTGTGACATAGCAAAAATATTCCCACACAGAAATGATTGGCCCTCACACTTTAGACCCATACAGAACTCCATATGCTGTGATTGATCATTGGGTCCATGAAACTTCCCACACCGCCCTCAATTACAATAATGTGATGTCACAATCCACCCCCAATTCCCACAACTGTGACGAATCAACTTCTGGGCCACCACTGGTCCAGGGATGAATATCAGTTTCTAATCCATCAATCAACCACACACCTCTACTACACCAGAAGTGATCTGAACAGATTGGAATACAAGTAAATTATAAGACCTCTTTGTCCAATTTTGGTAACGTGGACGGAACAGCAGGCTTATCTCCACAAGGACATGGATCATTGGTTAGTTGCAACACAGCGAAAATACAATTATTACCCAATGATAAAAGGGACTGTCCAGTCAAGGCTTAAATATCCACTTTATTATTACTACAACAGACAGTTCTAGCACACTTACAATTACAAACCACACTGTAAAGGAACACAGAGCACAAACAGTTTCACAAAGGAAAGGGATGCACTCTGGATACTGATAGGAGGATAGTTGGTAAAGTAATCAGTCTTATAGTTCAAGATTATTTGGTTTCAAGAACCAAAGGGGCAAAGGGTCGTAACTGTCTCTAGGGGCTTTCAGAGAAGGAACCTGGGGGGGCAGAAACACTATGTACCTGATGCTGAAGAAGTTCTTGGTGCTCGACAGCGTTGAGGTGGTTCCAGGGTGCATCGCAACCCATGAGACAGAGTTAGTGGCGGGAGACAGCTGCGGGTACCAGGCGGCAGGCAGTTCAGCAAGCAAGGCTGGACGGACATCTGCAGGCTGTCTGGAGCGGCGGCTCGGACCATGAATCGTTGTCTCTGTGCTGGTTGGCAGATCTGGAATGCTGGTCGAGGTGTCTCAGATGGGTTTGGTGACTGGGCCATGACACAGTCAGCAGTGAAGCTGGATGTGGTTCGAGGACTCAATTGTCCTTAAAAAGATGGATGCTGGATGATGCTTGTGTGGCACTCCTCGTAACTTCTTCGCAGGGCTCGTGTCCTTTCAAGGCAGACGGCCCAAAGCTCAGGAGGGTGTTAGCAGGCAACGGCCTTGTCCTTTGTCCAGAGACTCTGGCACTTCCCACCTAGGAAGCCTGCTGTCTTCTGAAAGGGGCTCGCTGTATACCAGCTGGGTACCAGTCCTTGTGCTGCTGGATCGGTCCTCTGAGTCCTCCGGTATCGCGGTATCTCCCTCTGTTCCCTGTGAGAGGTTTAGGGAGGGATCTTGCTTCCCTCTTGGAAGTCCTGGCCTTCCTTCACTTGCGGAAGATGTAAGGTAGACTGTACCTTCAGCTCAGGTCCAAATGAGTCCTTCTTATGACTTGCAAAGTCTTCAGATGATCTGATCAGTGAGGGGCTCAGCCCTCTTTTAAAGCCAAATGGGTCCCAGCGATTGGTGTAGGCTAAGCCCACCTTAATGAACCAAACCTGTGTCCACATCAACAATCTTCAGTGATGCTTCCGGTCAGAACCCAAGCAACAGACAGGGGGAGGATGACTGTTACGCTCACCAAGTATCCACGGGGACGCCACCCAGCCCTGGTTGGATGATTTGCACTCTCAAACCCTCTCCCGGCCCCTTGGTAAGGCCTCTGGTTAAAGATGGGTCTGCAATATAGGAGAGCTGGATTCAATACCAGATTGTCTTTGTTTTCCCACCTCCCTTGGCCTCAACTCCTTCCTCCCCCTTGGGCCTTCTCCTCACCTTAATATTGTAAAAGGTGGATTCTCCGTCCTGCTCCTCGTGACAGGGGCGTGAAGATGTGGGGGGCAAGCAGCGACCAAGATACTTCACTGGTGCAAGCCCCCCTGTGGGAATCCAGGCCTGCTGCGACTCTGTAGGTTTGCTGCTTTACAGTCTTTATATGCAGTTCTTATGTTCCTCTTAGTTCGAATAATAATGTCTTGCTTCTTTCCGTTTAGGTATGGAAAGGTATTTTGGTGTTGTCATGCAGTTTGAAGATGAGCATGGGCCGGTAGACAAAAGCGTGGTGTGCGTGATGCTGTCCGATGAGTAATGCGCGATGCGCGGCGCTATTTTGCCTTTTATATTGCCAAACTGTGTCTTTTCTCTCCTTGCAGGTTGCGATGCCTCGCCGCCCGCCGTAATGTTCCAGCAATGATACTGACCAGGAGATGACTACCGAGGTAAGAATTGTGTGGCTTTCTTCATTCGGGAGCAAACGTGAGTAAACGCTTACTAATGCTGTCTTTCTTTCTCCTCTTTCCAGGTTATGATATTCCAGGATGCATGCGGTGCCAGATGATGGAGTTCGTACCTTCAGGTGAGTGGAACTGAATTCATCGATGGATTGAAGACAGGATACTGTTCCAGGTAAGTTTCGTACTGTTCTTTCTCTCTCTGCAGGTCCTTGGTTTCAGGTAAACTGGCATCAAAGAACTGGACACGGTGAGTGTTACGCTGCCCAAAGCAGAATAACGCAAAGCATGTTCTGCTGTTTGGGTGTGGTTTAAATAGTCTCAGGTAAAATAGTCCCAGGCCTGCCACACCCAAAGTAGTCCAGGTAAAGTAGTCCCAGGCCTGCCACACCCAAAAGACTAGACCGCATAGCTCAGTTCCTTCTAACTGAGCTATGTGTGTGCCTACATGTTGGCTGAACCCCTCCAAGTTAAATAGTCCCAAGTAAATAGTCCCATTCTAATGTTGGTCTTCATGATGGCTATGAGCCTGGCGCCAAAGGCACCAGGACTGACTCCAAGAGAGTCTTGGATGAGGTTTTAAGGCCTTTGACCTGGCCCTAACTGGAAGGCTGATTTGCCAGTGAGGGCCAGGGGCAAGGGTCATGACAATGACAACATATACTTTTAAGTCCCACCCATCTTTCTGTCTGCTTTACATCAAAATGTCTCCCTAATTAACTGGGCCCTATGCACCGCTTGGTCACAACATGGGCCTCTTTGAAGAAGGGGGTTGCAGGCAGACATTTGCCTCCTACAATTCACATACTTCCTTGCTCTGACAGGAGTGGTTCCAGACAGGACATGCACTGCCCTTTCATACCAAGGAGGCACGTTAGTACCAAGTTGACATATTGCATTACAAAAGGGTGTTGGTCTCTGGTCTCCATTGTCACTTCCTGCACCCATGCGTTCCCTAAGGCTTGCTAATTAACATTCTTCAGTATTCGCCGAATACAAGCAAAGTAAAGTTCAAAGCGCACAATGAAAATGAAGGCAAACAGTGTTATACTTCTGTCCCAGCAACCCTCATCCTCCAAACATCCACTAGGCTTGACTCTTTTGAATTGAAGGCAGTGGCAGGGAGTGGGAACACAATGGGCTTTAGGATTATGGTCAGGACTGAATGAGAAAATCAGTTTGGGGTTGGTATGACAGATGTAATGTGAAAAATAAATGCAAATGGAAATTCATTTTTCAGAGCACAATGGGAACCCAGGGCCAATTTAGTTTTTTTTCTTGCACAATGGGAACACGGGGACAATTTCATCTTTTACCTTGCACAATGGGAACACAGGGACAATGTTGTTTTGTACTTAACATATGCCCATGCACTATGAATGGGATCAATGTGTCATTTTGTTTTTCACACCCTGTACACACCCTTGGAATAGGGTTGGGGGTTAATTCTTTTGGCAAATATTTACAACTATACCGGCTCACAACACACTGGGAAAAGATTGTTGGTTTAGAATGCCAACAATACAGATCCTGTGAATTAAATGGGGGAATTAATTGATTTACTTTGGTAAATATGCTAAGGATACTTTGGTAAATATGCTAAGGATCTACATAGGCAAACTGGGCATTTTTCAATGGGGACATAACTAAAACAATGCTGAAAAAATACATGGCATACACAATCTATGGCTTGCAGTATTTCTACTTGCAGGAGAGGTTGAACAGCCAAAGGGGGTAAGTCAACTGTCTACTCTCTTTCCTGCAAAGGGCCACAATCAGTTTCTATGTCTCCTGGTTCCTGTCTCCATTGCAAGATTAGGCCTCTCTCTGCTGGGATGTTCATGCCAGATTTCGGCAGCAGGTCACCTCATGGAATTAGTGGGAGAAGTCCAGCTCTGAGGCAAGCTGGCTTATTTATATGGCAAATGACATCACTAACTCGTCATAATTCCTGCAAAAGGGATTGGTGGAGTGTCACTAACCCACCTGTGTGCTGATAGGACAAGGGGATAGGGGAGTGCTTTGGGACAGCTAGCTGAGGAAAGAACTTCATCATCCCACTTTGACAGATGGGCTCGGTCTGCACTAAGACATGAAAATCTCAGCACATGGCTAGTACCCTTAATTTTCACATCTTGACATGTATGAATACATTTTGTTAGCACTACATGTCAAGGCGAATCAAATGCGACTAACCAGGAGTCTGTATGTCATTCTGGTGCAGAGATACAGTTTTTCTTCATTTACTCAGGAACCATATCAGTGAAAAATATGCTGTTTTATGGGTGTCATATGAATTATAATTGGCATGCTTTATCAACTCTTCGCATCTCTAGGGATCACAGGAAGGCCCAACTCACATTTTCATCAATAACTTTAGTTGCGTATATCCCACCAAAATAGTTTTAGCATGGTTAGAAGGGTTCATCGTCACCTTTAATAAAAGCCTAGAATGACCATTGTGCGATGTACACTGTCCATTTTACACAATGAAATGCATTTCTCCCCTTTTAAAGCAATGTACAGTTGCACTGCTCAATCAATAGACCCCACCTTTTTTTTAAGTTTCATTCCTCTTTCAGGCACATGACGCCAGCAGAGGTATCTGTGTTTATATTAGCCTGCCCCTTCAAGGGCTAATGACCAAGCTAATGTACGTTTTATGAGACTTGCGACCCGTAGGTCACCAGTGCTGCCAGAACAGACATGGCTTAGCTGGTCCCCATCGCATTTCCGATCTCAAAAGTCATTATTTTCTTGTATATTTAAGGAGTCTCCATGACAACAGGGGGAAGAAGGCTGGAGGTCACTTTCATTTCTAAGGATTGTCCATGCACCTTGCTGCAAATGGCCTTTTAACTCACATTTTACTTTTAAATAAGAGCTTAGAAAGCGCACAGTTTCAGCATATATATAAGTGTCACTACTAAGTTTTCCCTTGCATACAGCTGTTAGATAAGAATATCATATTCACACTGTTAGTGGTTTTGGTGAACATTTTGCTTTGCAGATTGTCACCTTGGAGGGAAAAACGAAATTACATTTTATTTATTTTACACATGAAATGAACTCTGTTTCATTATAGCTGCTGGGGCACGATCTGGTGTTTCATTTAAAATACTGTGCACTGCGGTTTTCTTGAGATATCAGTGCAGCTTTCCATGGATTTGTCAAAATGTTATTTCCAAGTGTCTCTTGTTTCCTTCATGAAAGGAATTGCGCACCTCTCCATATTTTGCAATTTGGGCACCCTTTCTTTCAATAGGCCTTATGTTAGACATAATTTCTGTGCTGGCCTTTTTTTTCGGGGCATGCACACCAATGACTCTGATCTTTTGATTTCTGGCATCCAAGGACTATTTCACTCCACACCTTCTATAGCGCTATTCTCAGCTGATAAGTACATTCCTTCATACTGTGCTGGGCTTGCATTTTTATTACAGGGGCTTAGTTGCTCCTGGGGTTGGCACATTACTGTCAGATGGGAATCGGGAACTACCACGGCTGCTGAATGCAATGTGGTCAGTTGCCAGGTGTCCCTCCAAGTGGGCAGGTGGTGGAGGTATGTGTATTGTCCACACACCCAATAAACATGCATCAATACTGCTGTGTCTTCAGTCAGATCAGGAATAAATATTTTTTTTTTGTAACAAGTGTTCACCCCTACAGGTAAAGTGCCATTTCCTTAGAAACAAAAGGAAAAATCCACTGGTATCTGCACTTTTGCTGGTTTCTCTCTTAACTCGATCCATGTCAGCTTTAGCACATAATCTATCCACATTCTGCCACAGTTTTGATTGACACGTGCCACTACGTCCTCGGTAAACCACAGTAAGCCCGCTGCTGCACATCTCACTACTCCCATCACCCATCCATTGCTGGAAAACAATGATCCTTCCATTTTCAACAATGGTCTTTTACAACGGGCATGGTCTTTTTTCTTGGCACACTCGTCATCATCTCTGTCCGTTATAACTGCATGGACTGTGGGCCCTTAGAAACGACTTCATGCTCTGCACAGGGCCAGTTGTTCTAAACATTGGGCTTTAAGAGGCAGCACTTCTTGAGGTACAAACAACTTGGGTGTACCCGTCGCGTTCGGTATCAGAGCATACATAGCAGCTCTTGATTTTGACCTTGCCATCCCCACTTAACGCATGTGAATATATCCCAAATTACTCCTTTTAACTGATTTTACTCTACCTCTGTCTCCGTTTCCCTCCTAGTCTATGTCATCCGCGTATTCCCATAGCCCCCTTATATGCCCCAATCATATAAAATAACCACAAACAATATAAAAACAACAAAAGTAAAACTATATATGCAGCATATTATATATATTACAAAATGCTACAATTCTAGAACCTGCAGAGGGGTAAAAGTAACAGAAAAAAATGCAGAAAAATCAACTAAGTTGATCAATTTACAGGGACTGATCACTTGCAGCATTGTAATCAAACAGGATGCTATGTACACTGTTACATCACTTAATGGGTTCTTAATTTTCCTGAGAAGGTGGAGCGGTACAGGGTACCTTCCAAACATCAGACAAGTGAACCCAGTACCACAACTCCTTCACATGAACTGCAAACGGGGTGGCATAGAATATGGTAGGGGCCTGGATCAGATGTTCGTGCGCCGCGTCAAAAAATTCCGAACATACACCAGGTCCCCCAGGGTACAGGTGTGGCACTGGTAAGTCCACTGGTTACTGGATCCACTGATATTGCAGCTGCATCTTTTCTTCTAGGAGTAATCTGTCAAGACACAATCTTAATATTTTTTGCTAACTCCCTCAAATACCCCCGAAACTCCTGCCTCAATACTTCTGCTGCCCTATGAGCATCTGATGGTGTGGAGTAGGTGTGAGGTGTAGGCATTCTTCACCCTGTCACTATCTCGTGCATTGACAAATGGTGGTCCTTACTTGGCTGTGTTCTCATGCTAAACAGAGCTAGAGTGAAACACTGCAGCCAATTCCTCCCTAACATAATACAAAGTTTAGACAATCTCATTTTCAACAGTAAATTGAGCCCAACTTATGGCGTATCCCCGGTAGGGATGCAATTTCTTTAAAAGAATCATTGAAAAAGTGAGTCCCATTATCTGACTTTAGAACTTCACATATTCTCCAGCGAGGGAAAATCTTGTGAACTAGAAATGTAGCTGCTGATTTAGAATCTGGTTGTGCGCAAGGACCACCCTTAATCCATATTGGGAAAATGGACAAACAACTAAAATAAGATCCCGGCTATTACTGCACTTCTTTAAAAAGTCCATGTAGTCAAGGTGGAATTCCCAGAAAGGTCCAGTTGGTCGGGGTAATATGCTGCACAACGTCCTGAGGGTGTGTCCCGTACTATAAAGGTGACATGTAGTACAATTTGCCACAAATTAATTAACATATTCATGCAAGTTGGGCACAAACCAGTCCTCCTGAACATCAGCTGCAATATGCTGCTTAGAAATATGCGCTGGGTAATGCAGTTGCTCAAGAGCAACCATAGGCAATTCCATGGCATTACTACTTTACTTGTAATGTTTTGTCTCCATACCAAGTCAGTTGGTGAAAATGAACAACCCCTTTAAACCCACAGATCCTTTGCATTCTAGGCAGCGTGACCTTGTAGTTCAATTATGCAGGGGTACTGCTGTTTATGGTATTGCTAATTGCAACTGTTGAATGGACCCCACAGGGTATGCAATGGCATCAGGTTCTCGTGTATAGTCTAATTCTTTGGCGGCCCTGTCTGCTGCATCCTTGCTGAATGAAACAGCGTCTGTATTTTGGGTGTGCGTGGTGCATTTCCCCACTGCCACTAGTGATGGGCAGGACAAGGCAAAAATTAATCTCTCCAACAGGGCTGCATGCGGCACGCGCGTGCCATCCGACCTCCGAAAACCCCTCTTTTTCCATCTAGACAACAATGAATGTGCAGTGGATGTAACGTATGCGGAGTCAGAGTATATGGGTACTAAATGGCCTTATGACACTTCTAATGCTTCAATTAATGCAATCAGTTCTGCTGCCTGTCCCGAATAATGTGTTGGTAACCTCTTTTTAACCAGAACCTCATACTCCCCCTCTACAAGGCGCACCATTGCTGTTCCTCTATGCCTCTGTCCCGTCTCCTGATGAAGTGTCAATGACATGTCCCCTTCTTCAAGTGCATCCTCAATTGCCTGTATTAAATCATCCTCAGGACCTTTATATGTAACACAATCATGCACTTCATCTCCTAGCTCAACAGGTATTGCAATGAATGTGACAAAGCTTACTTTGCGACACCTTACAATGTGAAAATGTGAATAAGCAGGCTTGACCTCACATGCAGAAGCCCTTTGTGTGGTCAAAGTAGATTTGAATTGCTCAAGAATTGCAAACATGGTGTGCTCAGCATGTAACATTACTAAACAGCCCATTGCTATTGTGGAGGACTTTTCAATTGCAAAGGCTGCAAACGACCAATGCCTGTTCACAAGGGAATTGACCCTTCATCACTAAGTCCAATATGCAACTGTAAGATGCCAGGGACTTGTGTCCCATGGATGCTTGCTGTGTGTCAACACTGCTGTCATCGCTTTCCCACTGTAATATGAAAACAAAAGAGAATTATTTCTTAGAATCTGGAGTCACTAGTATTGGTGCATTCCTTATGGTATTCTTAAGTTCCTAGAAACATGTAACCATTTCTCCTGTCCATGTAAGTGTTCATTTGCTTTTCTGTGTTTCCTTGAGTCCCTGCAGCATAGGCTTTGTGTAACTATAATAGTCAAAAATCCATGCCCTACAATAGTTACACAGCCCCAACAAAAACAGCTGCATTTCATTAACTGTGGTTGGCAGTGGTGTTTTGCACTGTACTTGCTCTCTCTGGATGAACTATTTTTCCTTTGGATGACCGTCCCAAATATACAACTTTCTTCTCACAGTTTTGCATCTTGTCCCCGTCTACTTTGTGTCCTTCATCTGTGAGTAGTTTCAGTAAAATGTCACAGAATCTTCTATACACAGGTCTTTGGTTGTGCTGCACACTAGGAGGTCATCTGCAAACTGAAAGATAATGCTCTGTACATGTATGTTGCCCAGGTCCTTATGGAGTACTCTTTTGAAAATGCTGGGGGACGCGCGGTACCCCTGGCGAAGTCTGGTGTTTTGGAACCTTTGCCACGATAAATAGAAAATGTGGTGATGTATTGAGAATCAGGGTGCAGTGGAATAGAGAAGAATTCATTTTTAAAGTTAATTACAGTGAAGTATGTGGCCTCAGTGGGTATGTTGCAACAAATCTTGGTAGTATTCGGTACAAATAGATATTTTGTTTCTACGATGTTATTCAATGGGCAGAGCTTCTGTATCAAGCTACTCGATCCTTTTACTTTTTTCACAGGATATATCACATTTTTTCATGGAGACTCTGAATGTACTAGAATACCCGGTTTCCATAATGCCACAATTGTCTCATGTATTCCCTCATCTGCTTCCCTAGATAATTGATACTGTCTTACTCTGGGTAACAGTGTGACCTGCTTCAATTTGATAGGCATTGCTCCTATGCTCTTCAAGAGCCCCACATCATGAGGATTGTCCATCCATAAAGTGCTGGGTACCTTTGCCATATCTTCCTGTAGGTATGTGGGTATATATCTGGCAATAAGTGCAGGAAAGGGTACCTGTCTACGCTGAACCATAATTTGGCAAGGAATGTACATTTGGAAAATCATTTCTCCATCATTGTCAACATCTTCAAACAGCTGTCCATCTGACACCCCACGTAGTGGCTGGGCCGGAACAATGCACAACGTTGTACGCCACTCATCTCCCTCCTCATAAGTCCCCATCAACACTACTTTGAGCAACTGCTGGCCTAAATAAAAATTCAGGCAGCACTCTCCATGGTTTGTTTCGGATGCCAAGCACCAAAATCAACAACACTGTCGCTCCATACATGAACAAATACAGGTGCAAGGGTAATCCTCTAATAGCTCAGTTGCTATTTAATGCCTCTGTTACTGCCACAACCCTGGCATAACAAACCCCTGGTTTTGAACATAACACCCCTTCTTCTGCGAAAGAAATCATCATCTCGAGCTTGGGTAGCAGGTCCCTATCTAACAAGTTCACTGGTATGTCTGCTAAAAATAATAGCGGGGATAACACCACTTGAGTACATACCTTGATGGGTATATCTTCTGTAAAGGGAACCGATTTTATTGCCCCAGAGAACATCTGAATGTCTATTACCTTTCCTGATAAGGGGAAGCACCCTTCTTTAATGCACAATTTTGTTGCACCTGTATTAACCATGAAAACAAATGATTTGCTACCTATCTTTAAACCTACCAGAGGTTCCTCTTCTGGGTCGGCATTGATCAACAGGACTGGGCATGTCGGGGCTCTCCTAATCTGGATAAATGTTTGACTCTGGAAATAGGAAGAGGTTTCCTGCCACTGCACTCGTCCATGTATAATGTGTCACTGTGCCATGAGGTAAAGCATTTTTATTCCATGGTGGCGATACTGACTGTTGCATTTGCTGCTGCACATATGCTGGTGCAGCATTTGGGGTTGGGGTTGAATTTGTTGTGGTAATAATGCCTGTTACTGATACTGCTGCCCATGCTGAGTCACCTGGACAATACAGGGCGCTCAAAGGCATCATTCCCGATGGCGGGTGATACGTAATTGGGACTGCTGGACCGCTGGGGTAGGCACAGGGATCATAAGAATGCTTGTCAATTTCTACATTGTTGGCCTATTCTCCCACATGACCAACACAGCCCTGGTCCTCCAAATCCTCCTCCTCTGCCTCCTCTTCCTCCTTGAAATCCCCCCACTCTCATTAACCTCCCCGATTCCTTCTTATCAGAATAACTCTGGTACCCTTCCAACCAATCTGGTGCCATCCTCATGACCACCTGTCCTACAGGTGGGCTTGTAATCATTGCTCCTTCTAAACTCAACTTTGCTAATCTCTTCTGCACTAACTTAGCTTCTCTTTCCTTGGCCTACAATGGTATACCATTATTGTCTGAATCTCTGCCCATCCCATAGCCTCAATTCCCAACACTTTGTCCAGATCATTCTGTACATCCTTCAGGAGTCAGGTCTTTAAAATGTGGTTCCCTTGGCTCAGCCCTCCATATCTCCTGAATCTGGGTTATATATTGTGCAGGGTCATTGTCTGATTTCATAGTGCGTGCCATAACTGAATTTATATCTGGTGTGTCAGGGTACGCTGCCCTTAAGGCAGCCCATACTTTCTCCCGATAACCATTAAAGTGTGCTCCATCATGATTATCATTACCCATTTGTACCACTGGGTACCCTGCTTTCCTCCAAATGTCATCTGCTTGCTCTCCTAACAATGCAGCGAGTAAATCTCCCACCACTATTGTAGTGCCTGCTGTCTGCTTTTCAACTGCATACATGCACTTGCCAGCTCCTGCTGTGAGAGATGGCAGTGACTTCATCAATTTGTTTCTACCCATGTGCGGCCAGGGAATGTATTGTGCTCTACGGGCCTTTATGTAGCAATAGAAGTCTTAGGAAAGATTTCCATGTATGTGTAATTTTGCCTCCAGTTGTGAATCCCCCAACCTTTTGCTGTTGTCTGACAAGCCTAGCCTGACTTGCCAGTGGAGCACAGTCTTCTGCTGCATTCCACTGGGTTTTCGCTCACTTTGCCATTGGAAAACTGACATGCCCTTTAAGACAGCCAGTACTGTGAGACTTTGTTTCCCTTAGCATTTTCCATTGTTGCAATTTCTTTGCAACATGTTACCAGTGCACAAAGTACAGTACAGTACAGTGTGCTGGGGTGTTCCTTTCTAAAGGCCCTAGAAACCCTCATAGGATTTTTCGGAAGAAGTACAAATGTGCCTTGGAAAGAGCTGGTGGCAGCTCTTATTTTCATATATTTTTAACTCTTTCATGTGCTTCATATTGCGTTTACCGCATTCAGCACAGAACAGGGGCTTGGCCCCAAAATGGCCATTACATGAGGTCTGTTGTTCTGTCCTTGGGCCATCTTGTCCCCTTGCCTTCCCCATGTTGAGAAGATCCAGGAAAACCCTTATTTGGTCATGCACTTTCCTGTGAAACCCAATGCTTTCGAGGGCTTCTGCGTGCCCTGTGTGCCTGGACTGTCTAGATACACATCATGGGTGCCAGAGAGTCTGGTGTGCTGCGAACGACTGGGACCACTGTGGTCCGTGATTGGTCCACGTCTGGTGTGCCTGTATGTGAGCAGATCTTACATTGGGTTTTGTCCGTTTTGGCGCAAAAGAGATTCTGGATAAGAGAAGGCTCCAAACACCCATACTAGGTCAATCTCTTGGATTCACAATGAACTGAGGATAGGATCCAAGCATCCTGAAACTACGAAGCAGAGTCGAGGAACCTCTGGTGACCCGCTAGAAGGTTTGGCACCCTGAACCTGCTGTGGTCCCCGCAGGACACCCTTTTTTATGATCGAACATATGTCGTCTGCAAAGGCGCTTCGACCCATTTGAATAGTGGGACCAACTATTCACGGCACCTCTACCTTAACCTGAAAACAAGCCTTCTCGGCAGTGTTTCTGGGTCAACCAGTGAACCGACCAGCTTGCACAGGATCTTTGCTCTGGAACAGCCGCCGTCTTGAGTTGACACTTGAGACTTTAGAGAGTGTAAGCACTGGTAAAAAGGCACTCTCCTGCTGAGATTCGTACACCTAAGCTTCCAAGGTCTGGAATTAGGAGAATACACCTGAACCCGAGTGCACAGGATCACCATGTCACCCAGCTGTGGTGACGAACTTCGAGGATGCACTGCTGCTGTGCCCCCTTTGCCCTTAAATGTGCTGCAGTGAAATCGAGCTGATCCCTTCACCAGGAGAGAAGAAATCATCACTGCCCTGCCACTAAATCATCCCTGGAACTCAGCCGCTGAAAGCTACAGAGCCGCACAATTGCAGCATTTGATCCCACAACCGAAGTGGACTCGACTGCTGAAGTTTGGTCCGGAGTGCGCCTTGGGTTGGTGAGTACTTGCAACCCTTAGCAGTGGTTCCTGGCACATCCATCCATCTTCATGCACAAGTGTCTCCTGAGGGCAACTCATTTTTCTTGAGGTAGCCTGTGCTATTGTCCTATTCCCAATTCTTGGAACCTGTTATGCCCTTTTGGGGAGACCCTCCTCGAATAGAGCAAACTTATTCTTCACTACTTCACCCACCTTCCTGAGTCGTTATAACCTCTGCAAGAGACCCCATTTTCGCTGTAACGCACAATCGCATGTGTCTACACTAAAAGTACTTTTGAGCGCTAGGCTCCACTCTTCTTAGGGAATGAACTGCCTCTTAGTTAGGGTTTGATAAGTGAAGGACTGCCTAAAGCATACTCGCAGTGAATGCTCTCTTTCCTTGCAGGTTGTGAACCCTTACTGTGTGCCATTCCTTTAGGCCATTATAACTGCGCATATGTTTTATAGTAGTGTTGTGTGGGTTTAAGTATTACTGACAATCTTTGCTTGTGTTTGATTTAAAATATCTTTAATAAATGTATATGTATTTTTCATATACACCTGACAGAATAATTTATAGTCTCCTTGCTGTGTGTGCTCATTGTGGGCTTTTGATTACCCTCACCCCTCCTGAGACCTAGTCTTGACCGCTGCCATTGCTACCATGATTGGTCTGGCTTGTCCAGAAGGTTAGCCTGTTCCAAGAAACTAGGCTGGCCTTCTGAACCTCTGCCCACCAGGTCAGAGTTCAGAAATCCATCTCAACTCTAGTGTAGTGCCTGCTGTCTGCTTTTCAAGTGCATATATATGCACTTGCCTGCTCCTGCTTTGAGCGATGGCAGTACCGTCATCAATTTGTTTCTACCCATGAGCAGCCAGGGAATGTATTGTGCTCTTCTGGGCCTTTATGTAGTAATAGAAGCTGTGTTCCCATTTGCTTGGCTGGTAAATTTCTCCCCCTTCTCTTCCCTTTTGCCACTGCCATGCGACTTGGTCACACTCTGGGTCTTGGACCCCATAAACTCTTTACTCTTGGTGTCACCCTGGGTGGTATCTCGTCCCCTGCTGTTCCTCTGTTGTCCACTTCTCCTCCTCCGATACTCTGGCATCTATGTCTGTTCTAATTGACTCTAGTCTAAACTGTCAGCACGCTGTAGCCCCACTCCATGCCCTTCATCATTGCAGCCATCAACCTTCACTTCAACGTGTACATCCCCCTACTATCAATTCAAAATAAGATATCACCTGCTCTCCATTTATCTGTACCAATTGGTGCTCTTCGCCCCTCCCCATGTGCCAGCATTACTGGACCAAGCTCTGCCTCTATCCTTCAAACCGCTCTTTCTAACTCCCTGTGCAATGTTCTCTGTCTCCATAAGTAATGGGTTGCACTTTGCATAAACTGCTGGGGCCTGTGGGAAATGTTTTAGCTGGCGGGGGCTCTCTTTCATGGGGCTGCAGGGGTCACATACTCGAGATTGGTAAAACCTGCAGCTGTTTGCATGGAGTAACACCCCTATGGTTGCGGCAGGGTTGTGGGGGCTCTAGGAACTTTACAGGATGTGGGGTAACACAGGGTGTTGGGGTTACAGCTTCTCATCCCTTAGGGTCATCAGCACATCTTCCAAATCCTCAACCATCCTCCAAGGCTCAAGATAGCTCTGTCAATTTTTCAACTTCCTCCATTTATACTTTGCAGCCAAATATGTGTGTGCATATGATCCAACACGTCTTTATTATTTGCCCCTTCGTTAGGGCAACATTTATACATCCCTCCTCTCGTGTCAGCGACCCACTCACAATGGTATTTAACTATCTATTTCTGGTACTGTGGAAGCGCAGTACACATTTATTTGAGCAGGGTAGTAATGTTCCTACTTGCTTCTGGTTATGCACTCGTTATATAGCTTTTTGTTTCCCTAAACACGGATCCATTGCCCCCATTCTAGCTCATTCCCCCAACACTACACACATTCCCTATTGCCCCTCCCCTTTCTTCTCACCCCACACACCACATCTCTCTTCTCGCAACAAAACTACCACCACTCCACACTACAACAATCCCATAAACACCTTTAACCACAATTCAATAAAACACAATTATATACACAATGGTTTAAACCCTTCTTCAGTCTCCTCTTCGAGACAAGGGAATTTACCTCCTTACGCCCCCTTATGCAGTGTGACGGGATCCCAAGCCTGCAATATAATGGACCTACACAACAGAATCACACTTATTTACACAATGGTTTAGACCTGTTCCCTTGCCTCGGGATGAGGGAATTTCCCTTCCTACCACTACCTTATGCCGAGTGGAGGTATATCAGGTCCTTCATATATTGTACCTCTACTCTACTTGTAGCGCTGCCTTTCCCCAACAATGGAGAAGATCTGTTTCCTCACTCTTCTCCCCATACTATACTACTGTGACATTCCCTTTCTTCTCAACAGAGGGGATCCCTCTGGCCACCTCTATATAAAAAAACAATATATATTTCCACATGGTCTTTTACAACCCACACACTCACAATCCATTCCTTCCACACACACTCCCCTTGTTTTCTCCCGCAAAGGTGCACTTACATCTATGCGCTCTCCCCAGTACCTCCGATACCCGGTCCCCATAAATACGCCACCATAACTTGGTGCAGCACCCCGCTCCAAGGAGCAGGCAGGCCTTCTGGCAACACAGCGCCTGCAAAACTCTTCAAGTTCTGCCTGGCGGACTGGTCACTGCAGACGGACACCGTAACATAGGATGCACAACTGGGACACCCCCGACCTCACAGAGTCTAGGAACACGTTGGGGTCACCAATTTTGTAGAGACTTATCCCAAAATCTGTACAATAAAAAATAATCCAAAAGGCCAAATAACCACTGCACCGACTTTGCAAAGGAAAACAAGGTTTATTACATGTAAAAAGGTCTCAGATGGTCCCGTAGAATCAAACTGGCACAGAGCTCTCTATGTCCAAAAAAACACATTCTAGCATACATAGCTTACAACAGCCATCCCACCACCCTCATTTGCTGACATCTATATGAGATGCTAATACCCCCTATACCTCCTAGGCCGATTGGCCAACCCTTATGTAAGCCCATTCCCACATGCATGTGGTCTACTGCATCGTCACTATTAAATCATAGTACATGATTGGCTACCAGGTATGTTGATACACCAATAAATCGTGACCATTCTGTGATGTGTACTCCACCGACACATGCATGTTTAATGTGAGACTGGTGAGGCCAACACTGCTTTGATAAGACAATAGGACTTCTCATTATATCAGACGCCGTGGCGCACACAAGCTGCACCCCGACGTTGGACTAAATTTACTGGCATCACCTCTGCTTCTCCTAACCCAAATCACAAATATTCCAGACACGGTTCCCCCTTTATCTCCTTTAAGCCCCCGGTGCCCAAGAATGACGTGACCAGAGAACCACTCTTACGTCTGAATGCCAGGGAATTATTTGCTTTGGTTGTGTATCTACTTGTAATTCAAATGGGATGACCTTATACCCCCCTTTCCTTCACACACTCTGCTGCACGGACAAAGCGTTTCAATGAAAGACAGACTGAAACACATACAGTCCATTTGACATGTCCCAATATCAGGGTCATGCAGAGTCAGGCACTTAATCCTGAAGACTCACACGTGAATCTTGTTCCCTTACCCCACTGGAATAAAAGGCAAAGTATGAGAGCAGCTAGGAGGCATGGTGAGAAAGGCGAGCAAGGTTACCAGAACCACAAAAGAGCAGGAGAACAGAGCCCCATGAAATTGGAGCGACCCTGGAAGCAGAGCAGAAGGGACTAAGAGGCGAGAGAAGGGCTGTGGCCCGGCCAGCTGAAGAGTGGAGGTCGCACAGACGTTTCAAAGGAAATAGACCCGCTAATGCACAAGGTGAAGGCGGGCCCTTCTTCGGGTGACCGACGGAGTTGGGAGGAGGTGAGTCATGCTGTGCCGATTGCCTTGGATTCAAGGAAACGCTGGATGAATGGTACCACACTGTGAGACTGGTTGGAGTTATTGAGTGAAAGATACCAACAAGTTTGATGAGGCTCGCAGGGTTTCATGAAACCGCAAGCGAAAGTACATTGTAACCAGAACGTTGAATGCAGAAGCTGCGCATTTTATGGAAAACTGCAAGAGAAGCCTTCAATATTGCGAATATGTTCAAGACTGACATATGCTAGGAATAACGGAGTGGTCCAGTAATAGAGTATTACCTTCTCAAAAGGATCCTCAACCAAATTGGAAAGACTGCAAAAACCATAAGGCCTTAGGAGAGGCCAACTAAAGTAAAGAAAAGTCAAAGTGATCATACAGAGGTGCAAGCAAAACCCTTGTACAACTGAAAGTTTTAGACAAATGGGAAACAAAGCCAACAATTGTAAAGTAACGCATTGTGATGAAGTTGCAAATGCAAGTGTGAACCTGACGTAGGGTTGCTAATAGAGAGGTGAGTGACTCCCGCATTGTGATTTTAAGGCTCTAATGAACCTGAAGGAGGGATGCCAAGTGAAAGCAAGGGAAAGTGAATCGTGCATTTTGTTAAAGTGATTGAACAGTGGTGTAAAGACAAAGGTGAATCCAACAAAGGGGGTATCATGAACAAGCTGAGGAAGAGGGGAATCTTGCATGGTGAGAGTTTGGGAGAGTCTTGTGATGCCAAGCAAAACACACTGATTTGAGGGATGCTGTCTTTTCTGAAGAAACTACTTCCTGATGACTATAGACTCAAGGGGTGCTCACAGTCATGCCACGATTGCGTCTTGTCCCGTGATGTAACGTGGGAAGGGAGTAAACTAATTCAGTAGTCCTGAACTATCGAAACTCTTTGGACATTTGAGTTTTTAAGACGCTCTTGTTATACATGTTATTGTCCCACACCCTTTTGTTAAACAGAATAAGGATTTGCTAATAGGTTTTTTTAGTATAGGCCATTTTGTTTTGACACAACACCACTAGGACAGCGTTTTCTTTATTTTGATGGTTGTAGCTTGCTCCCATTTTCGATTTAGGCTGAGATTAGGTGTTTTTCTCACCCTTACATTGTTTAATAAACACCATTGGATTATACTCCTTGCGTATGTAGAGCTTCTGATAACCATGGTATCCTTACACTACCTATCCTCCCCAAAGCTAACATTCCATTCCTATCAGCTTCAGGCTCTGCAGCTACATACAATTAGCATTTATCAGCGTAATGCAAGTGCCTCTGAGCTTGGCTTCTATCTTGGGAATGGAAAAAGGGATTTGTCATGGCACTCCGCTACACATAGCCGCAGCTCCACGTCTATGCCTTCATTTTCCTTGTCGTGTACTAAGCCTTAAAATCCAATATGGCAGCACTCTTGCCATGTTGACCCGCTGACCACACTCTTATCACAATACCTGTATGACTGCATCTTTCACCTACTTCAGCTCCCTCCTTGCACCTCACTGAAAATGTAACTTTGCGAACTAGCACTGGGCCTATAAGACACTGCCCTATCTATAACCTATGCAACCGCAACATTAATACATGTATTGCTCATTCTATGTTGCTGCATGATGTATCTATTATGTGTCAAAACGAACTAAAAGTGATATGTGCGCCTTCAGCCGCGCAAACCTCAACCTGCTTTCACTGTGGCACATACCAATTGGTTTTTCACAGCCGGAAACCTTTTGCCTGGCAGGGACTCTAAGTGCATCCAAACATCATCCTGGCTCCATCCCTCCCGCTTCACAAGACTCTAGTGTACAAGCAAGTCCTCCTTGTTTAATGCCCAATGTCAACCTTTTTACATCCCGATTTTACCAATGAAAATCCTAGGGTGAATTTACGGTCTTGCTTTCCACCCAGCATATCTTGTGCGCACCATATCAACCTTTCAATGCCTATACTTCTCCAGCATCCTGAAAACCTGCAATCACTTCACTACCCGTGTTTGGTGTTTTGTTTAGGACCGAAGCTTTGCCTTTGTTGCACTGCACAAGTAACTGGGACTATTTTTCTTGAAGAGTCCCCACTTTGCTTCTGCCATCACTCCCCAGAGCTTAAAGAGGGCACACATTCGGATGCTCTGCCTGAAGATGACACATACCCTAAGACAAAGTGAAAAAGTCCTAGCAAAGAAGCTGCAAGAATAGTTAAAATCTCCTGATACTGAACCTCTGTCTGGTACTTTGGCGAAGTGGACTTCCTAGTTACCAGTGAGAGACCAAGACCTGCTGCAATCTCAATTACCTTGGTGAAACCAACCGGGATAAAGTCTCTACAGCCGCTGCCGCCTCCCTTGTTTTTCAGACCCAGTCAAGGAAGTGTCCTGACGTGTGGGACAATTGGAAACAGATGCTTTACAGCCAACAGTACCCATAACCTGCAGCTGCAAAGACCAACTAGAAGGGCAGTCCCTCCCGAAATAATAGGTCACAGTGGTCAAAGTGAATAGGAGCGGTTGGGAGCGGTGTTCTTCTACTTTTTAAGAAAAAGTTGTCACTTTTCCTATACTTTTATTTTAAAAAGAAACTGTTCCAGAATTGTTTCGTTTTAAAATAAAAGTGTAGGAAGAAGTTGAAACTTGCTCTTCACTGTACTGAACATTCCCTTCAACAGCAGATGTGTTTGTTTGGGAGTTTGAATTACGTGTCGGAGGGGGTGTGGCGATGGGTTTTGTGGGAGCTGAGACAGGCCATCAGGAAACATAGTTCCATTACTTCTTTTTGCACACTTCAACCACTGGCTCACATGCTTTCTTCAAGAGACCACAAGCAACAGCAGGCATGTTTTAGGCTCCTGGGTCATTGTTAATGAGGTATAGCTTGGGTCTCTAGGCATAGCAAGCTTTGGACCCACGTCTGGGCATACCCTTGTGAGTTATTGTGAATTTAGCAAAACACAAAGATGATGGCTAGAGGTTATGAGTCATTTAAAATCTTCCAGCCATCACCGTTGATGTGTTGTGGGATATATTTACCCACTCAGCAGTACTTCCATCCATAACCAAGCTGCACTTCAGTAGAAACAGCAAAATGGCTGCGCTGGCTCCTTTGAGCATCACTGACTCACACCAAAACTGCGTTTTGCAGCTACAAAAAGACTGGGACTGCACCATCTTGCCAAGCACCTATTGGGCAGGATGGAACAAGGGGGGAACACTGAGGAAGTCTGCTGGTGTGTTTCCTACATGTACAAAAGGAGTGAAAAAGCAGCGCTGCTTTGCTGCAAACCCAGTTTCCCATTGAAAAAGGGAAATATTTACATTTAAAATGATGCCGCTCTGACGCTCTTTTCCTCTGATTTCTCATCACATTACTGTTATTAATGAGACCCTGCCCTGCTTATCCACATTCACATTGTGCTGCAGCAGACAAGAGCAGTATCCCTGAATGACAGGCTGTTGTTCAGTTCTGAAGGAATCAAAAGAAGCTTTACTTCAGCTAGACAGGAAACGCTTTACTTTTGGGCTACAACATATCAAAGATCAATGCGTCAAAGAGGCCCTGGCTTTCTGGGCCTAGGTCAATTTCAGTGCATCTTAGTGTTTAAACAAATTGCTGCCTCCAAGAAACTAACTATGGCTGCAAAACAATGTGGGAGTTCAAAGGGAAGAAAAAAACCGGAGTTGCAAAGAAAAATGCCAGCAGTTACCACATGTTTAAATGTACTTTTGGAAACTAAGACAAATACTTGTTTAAAAGTGTATGTTGGATAAGGCCCTGTCATTATCTAGCAAGGTGAAGGTGTTTGTGCTGTGAAACATATGAGAGATCTCATTCAACAGGTTTTATTCTGATTTATAACAAAAATAAATAAAATAGGGAATTAAATTGCATTGGCTACATGGGGGGAAATCAGCCCCAAACAGGTTTTTGCTGGGGGGTTACTAGTAACAGAAGGCCCCTCACAGTAGATGCTAGAACACACAAGTGCTAATTGCTACCTTGGCAGACTTGGGTCTGGGCTGAGTCCTCTTACAATGGAACTTTTGGAACACCAATCTGTGAAGTGGAAGTGGCCATAAAACCTTCAATCAAACTAGGAAATCCCCTCCCCACACTGGGGAGTTGACAGTTAGTGGTAGCTGTAGAGAAGAAAAAATTGTCCCTGGGAAGGACAAAGGATGCCATTTGTTTCAAAAGACTATTTTATTAAGAAAGTTTGAAGACGGTTATTTTTGCAACAGAAATTTGAGGAATGTGAACAGTTTTAATGTAATTTTGTGGATTGTAATTTAAGACGCTGTAGCCTTCATTGCCACCTTGGGAACAGAAATGGCAGAGAATTGGGTAATCCATGGAAAGTGTACATGATGCCAAGGTAAAATTATAATTGTATGATGTCACCATGCTCTATAAAAAGGGTGGCTGAAGACTCTTTCCTGAATTTCCTGCGCCTGCGTTCCTGATCTTCTACATTCATCTTGCCAGATTCCAGATTCCACTGCAGGGCCAAAGCATAGCTGATCCTATCCCAGCAAGGCCAAGGAATTGCTGACCATCCCAGCAAGGCCTCAATCCAGAGATCCCACTAAAATCCCACTAACCAATGGTATTCTTTGGGAAGCATTCTGAAACCAGACTGGTGTTTGCCAATTAACTGCATGCCTGCTGCAACCTTGCCATCCAGCGGCACTTGTTATCCAGTGACCAGACAGGCCCAGCTGTTGTTCTGCTAGGAGAGTCCGCTGCTACCTGGTGACCCAATCCCTGGAGTCCAGAAACCGGTTGACTGTTCCTAATCCCAAATTTAAGAGCGGATTGTGAGTATCCTACATCCGATAACACATAGTCTACCCCATCTTGACTTTTGTCTTTGTTCCATTCTCTAAGCAACCCTATCCATACCCTGATAACTTGTATAGACTATTCTAATTTTCTGTGCACCTTGTTCTTGCTTTTCTGTTGTTAGCGCCATTCTTTCATCCATCTTCTCGAGTAACTCCTTAGTCATATTTGGAATAATTTAAAATCAATTCCCACATAGATCTGAACACGGCGGGAAAAGGTTGACGTCGCAAATCAAGCTTTGAACGAACATTGGCTTTCTTTAACAATATAGTCTAGATAATTTAGTTTAAGTAAAATGTGCCTTTCATTTTAAAAGCAATTTTCTCTTTTTAACTGCTCTATGTTCCTAAAAACAAATCTCATTCTACCTTCCTAATCTCTCTTAATTCTTCACCTATAGCCCTCCTTTCATTTCCATATTGTCCCTGTGCTGTGCATCTCTTATCCTGCCCTAAAACCTCATTCCAATTCAGTGTTTTTCACCCATTTTTTTGAAAAAAACATTTGACATTTAAAGCTGAAAAAGTGTAAATGCAACTTTTCCATGTGTGAATTCGGCTGCACCGGGTTTTCAATTTCAACCTGCTTTGTGAACTATATGCCTTTGTGATATCATGCCCGATGGTTGCTAGTGATATAACATCCCTGATTCTGTGATGAAACAAATGTATATAATTATTTAAACATAAATATAATTAATTGTCAAAATCCTAGTGTCATTTTAGGCCTTTGCCTCTTATTTTGTGAGGGAAGGTCGGATGTTGATTCTGTTTTACCCCTGACTACCTGCTGCTTCTTTCTATCCACTCAGAATTTGATTATTTGTGGGTTGAGGGTACATTGCAGGGGGAAACCTTAACTTGGGTGCTATCTATCCTAATTGAAAAAGTGTTCCTATTCAATTGTGCTTTGGAATATGTTCATGTAGAAGGTTAACCAAGTGTAGTTCAGTCGTTTAATTGTAATTATCACCCCATTGGTGATTGCTGCCCAATATTAAAATGTGTGTGATTTTTGTGAATTCTAAAAATAAATAAATATTGTATTTCAGCAACCGGCCTGGTTCATTGTCCATTGTAAAAGGGGGTGTGAGATGGGTCGGGTAACGGCTCAATTTGAATTAGTTGAAATTAAAGAAAAAGCATTGCTATTGAGCACCACATCCCAGGCGAAGACCAAGTGTCCTGGTCCAGTGTGTGACGCCTGACTGGAATCTTTTACAGTGTTGTTGAGGTGACTTCGAATGGGAGGAGTATGCCCAGAAGTGGGTTCTGAGCAAAGCTTCGGTCTTAAAGGCGGATACAAGCTTGAGTGCGCAAAGCCATCCGATAATTAATGACAGAGGGACAGTTGGACATAGATCAGAGGACATGTTGCTATCAAGATTGTCAACTTTAGAGGAAAGCACTGTAAGTGAATCCGAGTCCCGAAAAATCCACAATTAATGGGACATGTTAACAAACTAAAAAAGTAAAAAAATCACTATAACTTATACAGACTATCAACTGACAACCAAAACCTCAAAATGAAAGTAGCTGCATCCCGTACTCCAACAAAGTCACTGATATGCACATATCCTGACTGTATATTGAAAGGTCTCCTTGGTAGAATGTAATGTATTATCCACACCACTGTACAAAAAAAGGATGTGCGGCTCACAGCACATCTGTGCATACAAGTCAGTAGCCAACTGCTGTCATGCACTCTTCGCACCCCCTTGCACTTACCTTTGACCAGCGCCACTGCTCCTCATTGCAGGCTCATTTCAGCATACCGGCAATCAGCACTGCTATATTCCGCCTCTCCACAGCCGGTTGCTGACTCCATGGAGCTGCTTCCGCAGTCACGCCCCCTTGGGCTTCTTGCCTGGAGGCTGGGCAGCATCCCACGGAAGCGCCGGCTTCTTCCTGAAATGTCAGCAACATAACCATTGATTGGATATGCAACGCCTAGGTGCAGCCATCTGATTTCCTTCAGCACTTGAAAAACGGCCCAGGAACAGTGCTTCTCAACTGCTCCACAGTGTTTGGCCATGTTCCTTGCTACTGTCCTTTTGCTGTTTAGATTGCTGGGTTTCTGGACCCATTGTTTTGACCTGAATTTGGATTTCTTTGGCACTCAAACTGATACTTCTGCGAGAAACCTGAAGTTGTCTCCCTGGCTGGATCTGTCATCCAGGTCGCCAGGACACGGCCATCGCTATTGGATCCAGTTCCTGGGGGTGGACTAGTGAGGGAAGATCACCTGAATGAGGGGACCTTAGGGAGTAGGAGTGGGACAACGACGGGTGAGACGCAGTATCCCCCTTTCTTCAACACCTTCTCCCCATCGTACCACGTAGGATATTCCAAAAACACTGCCCCCCTTTTCCGATGCAAACACTTTTGCACAGCATGGAAGACAACAAACTAACACCAAAGCCATTTACCTGACATGTCCCAATATAAGGGTCAGGCAGAGCCAGGCAATTGACCCGAATCAAGTACACCTGACGGCCCTTCTCCTTCCCCCCAGGGATAAAAGGTGGAGCACAAGAGCACAATACGAGCATGGCAGACCTCACAACGTGAAGGCTAACTCAGCACGGCAGTTCAAGAGGAGGCGAAAGATGAAGAATACCAATAAAGTGACAAGTATAGAAGGGACCTTGCTCTTTCTGGTCCAGGCCCGTAAAACTTCCTCAGATGGAAATATAGGACTGCGAACAAAGGCCAGTGTGTGTTGCAGCAGATGTCTATGGTACATGAGACCGTCCTCCGCTGATAGTCAAGATGGGGATAGCCAAGCTGGGGAGAGACGCTCATCTTAGTGGTACCAACCTTGACTCCAAAGCCAAGCGGTTCATCACAGCCAGTGAGTCGAGGGGAGTGTCGATAAGAAACCAAACTGTGTTGAAGGAAAAGTAGCAATGGATACATTGAACTTTGAAAAGCCAAAGGATACTATTGAGAAAGAGGGAAAACCAGAATCAGAGGAGTATGGCACCACGTGGGTGTTCAAACAGTTAACTGGGCGATTACCCAATGGTAAAAAGACTACCGTAACCAGAAGGCCTTGGGAAGAAGCAAAGAACGGTCAAAGTGGTCATATAGGTGTCTTGAAAAATCCTCTGTACCGTCGAAAGTCTTTGACTGGCAGACAACTGTGAAAGCTAAGGGAAGTGAATCCCCAATGTTGAAAATTAGCACATGAACTGTGTTTCGTGGAAAGTCGCACATGAACTGTGTATCGTGGAAATTAGCAAGAGTGAACTCCGGGCGAGGGATCCTAATGAAAAAGGACAAAGTCCTAAAGTCCCATAAGGAAATGTTGGTAAAAGTCAACGAGAGTGAACACGGCAAAGGGAAGCCGACAACCAAAAGTAGGCAAGAGTGAACTGGGCTGAGGGAAGCCGAAAATCAGGGGCAAAGGCCAAAAACCCTGGTTAAAAAGACATTTGGATTTATGAAAGCGGGAATATTGCAAGACTAGGGAAAAGGAAGTGTTCCCCTTGTCTTCTGAGGTCCAAGCCCGGCTGAGGGAGATGCAGGGGGGGGAAAGTTACCACCTAAAGTTCACTGAAAAAGGAACTGTCTTGTTAATTTGTGCAATACGTCCGAGTGGTCAGTGCCCAGAAGAAGGGGAACCAAGGCTAAAGCCATCACTCAAAGTGTTTGTAGAACAGAACTTTATGTTTGTTGAGAGTATCAGGCCTCGAAGGCAAGAGACTTTTCATTATGAAGAGACTTAACCATCAAAGAACCTGATACGGAACTGTTAGCTCGTGCAGGGAAGGCTCGAGGGTGTGCTGTGCTCCAAAGTCACACCTTGTCTCATATTAAAAACAGGGGGGAAGGGAGACCTCGAGGCAATCACATCCTGACTTGTTATTTGTGAAAACATTTCTCCTTAGTTTTGATACCCTATTCCACACTCTTTCTGTAATTAGTTGCAAGGAATTGGCAATAGGTTTTTTCTTAGTATAGGGTCTTTCATTTTGACACAACGCCACTAGGACTGCCTTATTTTTAATTTGATGGTCAATGCTTGTTCCCATCTTAGATTTAGGTTTATTTTAGGTGTTTTCCACCCTGCATGTGTAGTTCAAAAAAAACCCTTGAACTGTGATTACTGGATTTTGGTGTTGGACCCGGACTTCCCTTCTGGATTAACCCCTGGCTCTCTAGATATTGGACTTACTTGGATTGCCTCACGGATACTTCTTCTGGCTCTTGTCCCTTGCTCACTTCTCCCCTTTCAAATTTGCGCCCTCGTGCCACCCGGGAATCGCCCTCCACCTAGTTGCTCCCTCATTCTGCTTGGGAGAACCCTACCCTCCACCCCCTTTTAATGCTGGTTCCCTGCTGTTTGTTTGCTGTCCTGCGTCATGCCGTGCTTGTCCACTCCACAGGTAAGTCTTTTGCTGTTTTTGGTGTATGTAACAGAGCCCATTTTTGTGTTCCAAATTCTAACCAGTCTGCATTCCTTTTAAGCTAGCAGCTTCCTGGTGTTACTCAGGTTCCTTCCTCCCTTTTGCCCCATTAGCCGGCCAGTGTGTCCTGATGTGTATCCTCTGGCTAGTTCATGGGGAGGAATGTGTATTAGTTCCCCTGGGACATATTCATAGCAACTGCCCATTCAGAGAGAGGCTCCAGGGTAACCGCACACATTCGAGAGCCATTGACACACCCAATTCAAGACCACACTCTTTGGGTAAGCTAATTGTACCACAACCTCATCTGCCTAATTAATTAGCATGACTATATATATTCATGTACTCTTACGTCAAACACTCTAACAAAACACATTACAACTGTTTCTCTCTTTTCTGTTAGATATTTATGGCAGGAAGCTGGCTCAAAGATTCTATCTCTGGCAAACATCAAGGAACAACTTGTGGAGCAACCTTCCAAAATGCACACACATGGAAGCAAATAAACAAGCCTGCACCTCCATTGGTAAAATAACATGCCATTCTCATTAAACAAACAAGAAACAAAAATGTTCACACATAATAACCACTCACTTCCTCGCAGACAAATGTCATGACGCAAAATGTTGCACTACATTGGCTCATGGTGGGGAATTCCCACAACCACCCACAGCACTCTCTCGCACCCTACACAAACAAATCATATAACCAAATTACATTTAAAACTAATACTGAAAAAAAGACACTGCATCTGTGAAGGGAAAATTGGGAAATGAAAATGTGATGTACTCCCGTTGCCTGGCACTGCAGTATTTTAGTGACTAGGCCCTGCAACCTACCATGTATAAACAGTGTTTCTTGCTAATGTGAGGCAGAGACTGCAGGATGTACTGCGCATATCTTTGGAAGGAATATTTTTGGCATGAAAACCTCTTGCCTAACTTGTTGGAATGCTCGCTTTCTCATCTCTTGCTTCTGATGCGTGTCCCTGTTGGCATACGCAAACAGGAGCTAGGCTCTCACTTTCTTAAGAAAAGCAGCACTGGAGCGCGGAAGCCGTCATATCGCTAACACTCTCTCTTGCCTCAAAGTGTATGGAAATCTTTAACAAGTGTGGGCATCTTGACTAAGTTCTGAAACAGTGAACCCACTGATAACACTGGCTTACATGAAAGAGCACAACTGCTGTCCAAGGTTGATATAATGAGGCTTTGTTCTTTTTTAGCAGGATGAATTTAGTATGCAACCTTGACCTATTGGGACCACCCCTTGCATTGGAAATCATGTGTCCTGTTGGCTACAAAGGCACAAACACAGAGAGAAGGGGAACACTCAAAATGAGGTGTCTCATATTGGTGTTGGGTTAGTGCCGTCACTGATTTCTACTAATAAAGTGTTCACCAATCCACTGAGTTGGGAGTGAACCTTTTTCTTTAACAATACTGGTGCCGTTAGACATCAGATTCTCGCTGCTCTGCGGTTAAGTGCAGAGGCCGGCAGGTGCACTTCCCAGTGATCCCCGTAGGTCAAAGAGAGAAAACATCATCAGGGGTGAACAGGCCAGAGTGCCCGGGGGTCCAAGGAGTGTGGCTAAAGCAAGCACGGAAAAAAGAGCCGACCGAAAAATTGTGGGTTGGTGAACACAGGTAATGGTGTCAATGTACGTTCATGTCTTGTATAGTAGAGTCTGAAACAGGGGGTTGATGTTGGTCTCTGGAATCTAGAAAAACTAATTTGGAAAATCTGAAATGAGGTGTGATTACCCGAGGATACAGGAGGGAAAGTACCCTACATGTAGGACTATTTATCTGAATAAGGAAATAATGAAATTGGTTGGCCACTGCAGTTTAATCCATGGTCCCTACTGACGTAAGTGAATATAAGACTGCAGTTCTGGTCAAAGTAGTGTAGGAGTGATCAGGGATTAGGGCGAATGTTTTTTGGATGAGTGCAAAGAAAATATTTTGGATGAGAACCCCATGATTGCCTTGGCTTAACCCATACCTCGTTACTGGAAACCCTAAATGTGCAATTTAGCTGCTATCCTGCTTTTTATTTCACATTCTTCTCTATCTAGTATAGGAGCTGTAATAGGATGTTTCTCTACGGATTATGCTTTGTCTCTGACTCTTACCCATGTGTGTCTCCGAAAAGCTGCCTACCACTCTGCATTGTGGGGAGCTTAAGGGGGGGGATATACGCTGTGCATCAGAAGTCATCCAAATCTGACAACACCTGTGGGTGTTTCTGACGTTTTTGTACTGGGGAGGAACGGAGGTTGAGTGTGATACCGGAGCCTCTGCATAGACGAGACAGAGTGGTTAAACTGATGAGCCGTGCTCACGTTGCCAGCCATGGGAGTCGATAGCGTCCCTATGCAGACGGAGTTAGGAATGGAGCTGGATCCTTAATAAACCATATCTTGTCTTACCCAGAGAGAATGGGTTCAGGGCAGCCTAGACAAGTGCCACTTCCCCCTAAGGGAGGTCCAGCACACTTCGTGTTTACTCCCTACTCGCCAAAAGCATGGAAGTATCTGGATCAATGCCACGAACATACACAGAGTGAGTCACCTAGACACTTTCCCCAGGAAGGCACATTTGATTTAGACAGGATAAAAAATGTGTGTAAGATGCTAGAGAAGACAGGTGCACGTATACACCAACGCCAATGAGACAGTTATCTCGACTGGTATAACAGAACTTATAAAAGACAGACTGAATCTACGACTCAGGCATTGAAAAACAATCAAGAGAAGCTCCAGGAGCAAGTAAAAGCTTTGAAAACGATTATATCCTGCACTCCAAGGGAATCCCCTGATAAAGCAAAGTCCTGAAGATATTTTGGACACATTTAATACAGCTACTCTTAATGAAATAAATGACAGGCGATTGGCTAGTCTGGACTTTTCTGAATCGCCAACATATAATTAGTCTACCCTAATGCATCCTATGGAAGGTCCCTTTACTCCTGAAATACTAGCCCAGATTTCTAGACTATTCGTCCCATCCTCAGGCAATTTTGAAGGGTTTCCAATCACAACACTTAATACCTGTGTGGGTACATTCCCGCTCAGACAGCTCCCAGGAGGGGGAGATACCCTAGTGATGATACATGCCCCATGGAGTGCTACTGATTTGTTTAACATTGTTCAAAGGTTTCCAAAGATACAAGAAACCATGTTAAGTTCCAGGAGGAATTGAAGGTTGTTATTGACTGTTATCACCCACTTGTGCTCATCTGAATCAGTTGTTACGAGCAGTACTGCCCACAGATACATTAACTTTGCTTAAAGTACACACAAATTGGACAGTGGAAGAACTGGTTTCCGCTAGGGAGTTGAAAGCATTTACTGAGAAGCTGGTGCAAGCTATTACTCAAATTTATCCTCGAAAGACAGACTGGTCAAAGATCAATGCATGCAAGTAATCGAAGGGAGAAAAACAGCGGACTATCTTGAACGTTTAAAGAGATGTTTTGAACAGTATTCTGGGATTGTGGATGAGGCGCTGTTAGCACTGAAAGTAGTGGTGACCCAGTTTGTGATGGGAATGCAACAGAAAGTGTCTTATGAAATTAAGGCAGTGTTGATAAGATGGGAAGTGTGACGAACCAAGGGAATTTGTCCCTTCTGCCCAAAGAGAAAGCCCCCCCGAGGCTAGGGATATGAGCCCGCTCCACAACACCCTTGAGGTAAGCGGTAGCTCACCAGGACCGAGTCCCCTTCTCGGGACAAGGACTATTGTTCCTCTTAGGAACTCCCAAATTCGTTATGGCCTACTTAGGAATATTGGAAAACATAAAGGGCATACAATGTAAGAATTGGGAAAAAGATGTTACCATTCATTATTTATAGAAAATAAATATGTGCCTCTTTAAATAAAAATTCTAATTTAAACGGGATGAAGAAGTTGAAGTGGAAGCAGGTGCATCAGTCATCTGAGACAAAGATCCACGTATGTCAGCCAGGGAAGCGCCAGGCAGATGCAACACCTGAGATAGGTGAAGACTCTACAGCCGGCATAACCTGGGAGTTTGAAAAGAGGAACCAGGGCACGGAGCGTCCAGCGAGAAGCAAGGGGAGAGAAGGCAGTTGTGGTGTCGTGATCACGGAAACCAGATAGTGGACTAAGGGCCCTTCAAACAGTGTCGAAACCATTAGGTGAAGCCCACCGCCTACCAGATGTTTATCCGAGGATCTGAAAAGCCATATTGGGAAAGAATATAGATATTGAGATGCTGAAGTGAAGCGAGACCACAAGAGAATGAAGAAACCAGCATACCCAGAGCGGAAAAAGGCCCCAGTGATGTTATCCCAGGCAAATACAGGCAACAAGAAAATTGGGAGACCTTGGAGGATTGAGAGTAATCATTATGGGACTATTCATACTCGTCTCAGTGATATAAACAAGAGAATAAAAAAACAGAAGAATAAGAGAGATTTGAGTAATTGTTACAGGACCATTCATACTCGTCCCAGTAATATATAAGAGAGAATAAGAAAACAGAAGGATAATGACAAAAGAGATTTGAGGGATCATTACGGGACCATCCACACTTTCCCCAATAATAAAAACAGGAGAATAAGAAAAAGAATGATGACAAGAGAAATGAGTAATCATTAGGGGACCGTTCATACTCATCCCAGTAGTATAACAGGCAGAGTAACGAATTAGAATGATAATAAAAACCAGAATACTAGAACTATTGGAAAAAATACTATATTCAAAATGCAAACACCTGACGAGAGAACCAGTGTTTAGTGAGAGATTTATAAATGCAATAGAGACTATAAAACTCAGCAGAACTGAGAGAAACATGCCTTGTAAAAAAGGCAACCATGAATATTTATCAAAGTCTGGATAAACTGAAACGACAGACTATTTTACTCAAGCAAGGAGATATAAAGAGAGAAACTCAGAGATTGGGTATCAATACCCTGGGAAAAGGGGAAACCCCCCATATAAGTACTGAGTAAATATTCAAGACCCAAGAATCCAATTTCTAACAAAAGGAAGGATTGTAATACAGCCCTGAAAGAACAATATGAACCGATAAAAGGAGTCACAAGGGAATACTTAAAAATATTGTACTAGAGAAACAAAAGAAGAAGAAACTTACAAGAAAGAAGCTCCAGTAGAGAAGTCTTTCTCCTACCCTTACTTGTTAGAATAGTGGTAGGGCCAGTTAGGTTTAGTTTGGACAGTGGACACTTTTCTTGTGGACATTCACTGATGACTGACACACATCTTAGTTTGGAAGGAAACATCCCTTGGAAATAGGGACAGTTAGGCATTTTGTTTGTTCTTTAACAAAACCAACACTGAAAGGGTCACAAAGAATTAATGTCCTCCTTCTGATCCACCACATAAGGAAAAGGATTAGTGGAAGTTGTGTTGGCCGCACAGCACTTTCATGAAAAGGTTGAGGCACAAACCGAAACTACTAAAGTCAAGTTAATGGCATTGCAAATACAGAGTTTGCAACCTCCCCATGAAAGGGGAGGGTGCTGCCCCGCAATGGGTGGTCTAGGGTGGCGACACGAGAAAGGTAGTAAACCAACGCAAGTAGTGGCCAATGCAACTACTGTAAAGGGTTCTATTGTAAAGAGTTTGGGCGCGCTATAAATAATATATATCATATCACTGGAAAGCCGAGTGTCCATATCGGCCTCAGCATCCCGCCTCCAGCGCCCTGCTATCGACCGATGATGAGAATTGCCAAGGGGTCCCTGAACTTGTTGTACTGCTTATTTGGATTGATCATACTGCCCCGTATGTTGACTGTATTGTTGCAGGTCAGAAAATGTCAGGTTGACACAGGAGCATCTCGCTCCACTTTAAAAGCTCTGAATTTTCACAAATGATGCATTCTACTGAGGTTGTTAACGTGGTAGGCATAGAAGGGACTACATTACCTCATCCTGTATCCACTCCGCTTAAAGTTACAATAGTACCCTTTACCAATCAACATGCTTATTTGTGGACCCATTGATCCCCAGTGAATTGGTTTGGATTATACTTGTTATGTAAACTGAGCAGTTCCATTTACTGTTCTCCAGTTGGTGTGTATCTTGACATTCCAGCTCACAAGGAGCACAAGGTGCTGGCAGTATTACGGGAGATTACTCATTTGGACTCTGAGGACTGGCCTGCCAACTCCTATCCACATCAGGGGTTGTTAGACCGGGTCCCAATCAAATTATGGCCAACCCATACAAATCATACTGCATATATCATCAATTCTGAGCCAGTTAAAATTACCCTGAACCCTGCCCAGCCCTTGCCCTGAGTAGTGCAGTATCCCGTTTCCCAAACGCCTGAAGAGGGTATTCATCGTGTGATAGAATTCCTTCTACAGCAAGGTATTATTGTCCCAACTTGCAGCCCCTTTAATACTCCTATTTTGCCTACTAAGGAACCAGGTACAGAGGTTTATAGTTTTATTCAGGATCTGCATGCAGTTAATGCTGCAGTGATGCCGGCTTTTCCAGTTGTCCCCAACCCATATATATTCTTGTCATGTACTCAGTATACAGCCAAATATTTTACTGTTGTGAATTTGTGTTCAGCATTTTTCCCTATACCTATACACCCTGACAGTCAGTATCTTTTCTCATTCACCCATAAATCAACTCATACACGTTCAAGAGGCTTCCAAACGAGTACATGGAAAGCCCTAACGTTGGTCTCCCAAATTTTGAAGAAAGACCTTGATTCTGTACAGTTTTCAGGAGGGTCAACGCTGAAGCAATATGTAGATTGGCTCCTAGCTCTCCCCTCCCTGGAACCATGCGATGAAGACACAATGGTTCTGTTGACAGCACTTATTGAAAAAGGTCACAAGGCTTCTATAGAGAAATTACAGTTATATCTGCCCCGGGTGTGGTATCGGGGCCATGAGATTTCTGCAGGGGAAAGCACTTCTCCCAGGATCAAAATTCAGCGATCCCAATGGTCCCTAGGCCCAAACCAAGAAGCAGATGAGAGGGTTTCTATGGATGGTAAGTTTCTATAGGCAATGGGTCCTGGTTTATGTGTCCATAGTTAAGCCCCTCTAAAACCTCACACATGATTTGATCCCAGAACCCCTGCTATGGACTCAGGAAGCCAGAAATGCCTTTGTCACATTAAGCAGGCGCTCACAATGGCTTCTGCTTTAGGTCGGCCAGATTATAGCAAACCCTCCGTCTTGTTTTGTGACAAATATAAGGGGGTTTGCTCAAGGTGTGTTGGCTCACTTACACAGTGACAAGCATCGGCCTGTATCTTATGAAAGTATAGCGTTAGGCCCCAAACCCACACGGCTTATGCACTATTGGTGGAGAAAACAGACTCCCTTGCACAGTGCCATCCCATGACAGTTTCTGCTTCTCATGAGGTATTTTCACTGTCACTTGTGTCAAATTTCTGCCTTACACATTATGAGAAATTGCTCAGCTCTGCTGCCAATGTCACCCTAAATAGTAGTTCAATTCTAAACACTGCTTCACTGTTATCTACACCAGAGGAAGGGTCGCCCCATGACTGTCAGTTTGTTGCAGAAACACTTTCGTTTCCCCAGGTAGACTTGTCTCATGTATCCTTGCTTAATCCTGATCGTATTCTTTTTGTGGACTTATCATGCATCCCTGTGCTGGAAACGGGAATTGTTTTCAGGGTGTTCTGTATCTACCCCCCACGCTGTAGTAGAAGCATTCCAGTTACCTGTGGTTTAGCCAGCTGAAGATGCCGAGCTCGTGGCTCTCACCCACACATGTCCTCTGGCACCGGGTAGATCAGCCACAAGCTATACCGATTTCAAGTACGCCCATGGGGTGGTACACAACTTCAGAGTTTTGTGGCAGCAGCAGGGATATTTAACGTCCACAGGTACCCCAATCCTAAATGGAAAATGTGTGTCAGCATTATGAGAGGCATGGTTACTCCCCGCAGCAGTAGCTACCGTGAAGTGTAAAAGGCATGATCACTCACAGTCATTTATAGCTAATGGAAATGATTTGGCCAATGGTGCAGCTCGTTCAGTGGCTTCAGAGGGCCTCCTAATGAATGTCTTGTTTGTGTTGTATTTCCACAGTCATCTATACCTTCCATGGCCAGTCTGACAATACTCAAAGATCAAGCCCCTGAAGATAAGGTGACGTAGATGCGACGTAAGTGTAGACTGGGAGGAGATGCCCTGTGGAGTTCCCCAGATGCCCGCTGGTGGCACCCAAGGTACTTCTCCCCTACTTAGTGCATGAAGCGCACATTGTGGCCCATTCAGGAAAAAATGCCATGATTGTACAGTTACGAGATTGGATGGCTTCTGGGTTAGCCATTATGGCTCAGTACCTTTGCGAGAATTGTATTATATGTTTAACTGAAAATGTTGGGAATGCGGTGCCTACGAAGCTGTCGGAACGGCTTTTACCAGATGGTCCATTTTTACACGTGCAGACAGACTTCATCCAGCTCCCCATGTGCATGTCATATCTGTATTGTCTGGTCGTAGTGGATGTGTTTTCTGGGTGGGTGGAGGGCTAACCTTGTAGGAAAGCAGACAGACACTGTGGCCAAGTATTTGTTAGGCGACTTTGTACCTTGGTTTGGATTTCCTTTATGTATAGATAGCGACCAAGGTACCCACTTTATGGACGAGCTTATCAGGGAGCTATGTAAAGCCTTAGGGATAAGACATGTCATACTCGTTCCAGCGCACATGTAGAATGCTGAAATGGATACCTCAAGTTGAGGATGTCTAAAGTGTGTAAGGAGGCGCTGTTCCACTAACCCCGCCTCACCTGTATTCTCACCACTGTAATTATGGAAATAACAGCAAATGTATGAAAAAACGTGTCTATGCTAATCTGTATATCTGTATATTCACCATGTATGCCTGTAACAAGTAAGACTTCTTAGCACCACGATGCCCCCGGGCAGATGTGCGCTCTACAAATCCAAATAAATAAAATAAATAAATAAATAGCCCCCTGCTCAGTCCCTGGTTTTATTTGCTATGAGAAACAATCTTTAGCGTAAACATAGGTTGTCAGCTCACAGGATTCATACTGGTCGAACTACGAGAATGGAAACTGCACACCCAGCAGTCCTCCATATGCAAAGTCTATCACCAGAGGATGACACCTTGATGAAATATTGTTGCACGTTAATTAAAACTTTTCGCTTCATTCTCAGGTTCGTGAAGCTCTGCCAGAACTGGCTACAGAACTCTGCCACTCTCTGTGCCCATGACACTGGGTCCTGGTAAAAGTCCATCAGAGAAAGTCTGCACTTTAGCCGAGGTGGCGTGGGCATTCAAAAGTTTTGTTAACCGCCAACTCAGAAGTGAAGTGCGCCAGCATTCTGACCTGGATTTAAGTGGCAGATTTCTGCAAGGTCATCGCACCCGCTGATTACATCACCTCTCCAGTCACTGAACTGCCGCAGACTGGCTCTAGATCGCCCATGATCCCCCATGACCCCACTGCCAGTGATGCAGCCAAATGTGCACCATTGTCAAATATTTCCAGGGTTGAATCTTTTTTATGCAGTAAGGTCTCGGAGGATGCGGTTGATATGGCTCCTCCGGCAGGCAGTCAAGGTCCAGGAAGGAACGACACAGAGCCAGTTTCCTCTAATGGCATAACATCTCCAGCGGTCACTTGTGCTGGACCTCACCACGCAACCATCCAGAGGTACATACCGAGATCCCATGGGAAGATATCCAAGAGGATATCCAAGAGCCAGTACATTTGATCAAAGTGACAACTGGTCGAGTTACTCACCTCTGGATTTGTCTCTCCAAAACAATGAGTCTCTCTGAGGAGGTGGGGCAATGGCGGAGAGCAGGCACCACTGCTGCAAAGTCTCCATCGTCTTCAGGATATGGACCTCGCTGCTGTCATGTATTAGACATGCTTTTCATTACCGTGACTCTGATATTTGTTTGGCTCTGGCATTATCGTTGGTTGCAGTTTGGATTGGTAGGTGGATCTGACAACCAGTGAGGGGAAGTAATGCAGTATTTGAGATTACATTAATGAAAGAAAATGCAAAGAAAACCTAAGTAAGCCTACTCCACCAGGGAGTTCCCTACCTAGTCTAGGTTCTGAAGGAAAATCTCCTAGCATATACAAAAGTGACCCTCACACTAAACAACAAAACCTTCAAACTAAATTATAAACAACACAAATAATTCATTACCAAATAGTAAGTGTCTTGGAAGACTCCTTTCCCAGGAATGTTCAAAGTCAATCTCACACGAAGAAAAGTAGTCTCAAACCCATTCTTGAAAGTTCCAAAAGAAACAAAAGTTCACCCAAACGAAAATCCATTGGTAACAGTTCTTTCCAATTTCCACAAAGAAAACAGCACCAATGGTAATTCTGGATACCCACATTCCTGGATAGACTTGCACAGTTCAAAACAAGTGTGACACTTCTGCTTCAACAGCTGTCCATCTTTTTATAACTTCTGCAGCATCTTTGGAATACCTTGTCATGTTTCTGCTAAGGGGGTTGATTATCTCTTGACAAATCCCTTCTGCTAATTGCATTGTGAAAGCAGGCTCCTGTGCTTCACAGTGTACTACTGCGTCAACCACGTTCAATATAAATGTTCTCTAACAATATTACAGACAATCACTGTTTTTTTAGCTCTGCTGCAACTTGGTTCTTTGAAAACGTATTAGGCAACTTAAAGACAATACTCTTCGACCTCTACAGGTAGGCAAGGCCCTAAACCTCCCTATGGCATAAGAAAGGGGGAGCCTCTTTGCCTCTTCTGTTTGTCTTACAGCTACGACTAGATTCTGCCTTGGCTTCGAGACTGCTTCTCTATCTCAGCTTCAACAGTCTCAGCTTTACAGTTTGTTGATCAGTTCTTTTAACTGTGGGATGGATTAACCCACTCTGCTCTGCCCTGCGACATCCCTGTGTCCTGATGGTGCCAGGATGATCAAAATGTCTGCAAAACCTCCATGCGCGCCAATACCTATGGAAATTGCGCTCTATAAAGCACAAAAAGATGGCTGCCAAATCTACCATGCATGTTGTCAGTGGTGGAATGGAGACCGCACTTCTGAAACATGTCATTGGGCTGCCCAACCAGTAAAAATGGAGCCTGCATGAAAAGCAGTGCTTGCTGAAGGAAATCCGGAATCTTGTTCTTAAATCCCTTTTTCTTGGTTACTGAAACTACAGAATGCCGGTCCAAACACAATAAAACATCCAATATCCTTGCTGGGTGTTACCAGCCACTTCATTTAAGAAATTATTACGAACATAACATGTCATAAAAAGCGGAATCTGTCATCAAAATATCCACAGCAAAAAGGTGCCTGTCTGTGAAATAGGTCAAAATATGGGCGCAGTACCAGCGGCCACCTGTATGACAGCTGTAAGTAGTTGCATCAGAAGTTTAAACTTGTGCAATTGAAATCAAATGTCTGGAAACTAAGTGACCTGTTATTAAGAGGAACCTAGGTTGTAACTATTTAATTTCCATGGTTTAGAAGCTGGAATAAGAATTCTAGCTGCTTGTTTGAAACTTGCAATTTTTGTTTTAAACCAAGAAAAATGTAATAAAATGACTTTGAATTTAAGCTGAACTCAAAGCCACCAAACCAGATCCCCAGCTCCCCCCAAAAAAGGCATCTCCCTTCTGCTTCCCACCCAGGCCAGGAAATCACACCTTTGTGAGAATTAGATCAGGGGAGGAGCACTGGGGCTGCTCTGGGAAGGGGACAATGGACTGTCTCTGGCTGAAAGGATATGCAGATTGTGAAGTGTCAAACATGGCCTCTTCCAGAAGGAAGGGGGTGGATTGCTTCAGACCTGCCAGGAGAAAAAGGAGGCAGGGACAGACAACTTTTGTTGATTCTCAATGGACAGAAAGTATATTTCTAAAAAGACTGATAGTTGACTGTGGACAATTGTAAACAAATATGTAAACCTAAATTTTTGCTGCACATGTTAAGAGGAGCCAAAACTCGGTGTATGTTCTGGGACGCAACTGTAGAAATTGTAGTTTTACACCAAATGTAATTATGTCAAAAGCATGAAACTTCACATGCTTATGCCCATATACAATATGCACATGTGTACACATTTTTGGACAAACTAGATATTGTGTCCCGGACAAAAAGTGCAAAATTCTGTCAAATCCAGACCCAAGATCCTACCGCGACGGGGCTTGGAAGAGCCTTTGCTCCACAAAATATGTGATCGAGATATGTTATTGTTATAAAGTTTGTAAAATTGTAAATATGTATTACACTAAAAGTAGATTTTGTGTTCAAAAGCCAAGGGGAGGATTCCATGACTCATAAAACCACATCATCATGGTGACACCCTGTTTTCTCCTCCAATCAAGGGAGAGAGCAGACTCTAGCCAATAGCCTACCTAGGGGGAGCGCTTAGGATAATTCAGCATACACACCCCTTTATCAAATGCATAAATAGAGACAGCTGAGGACTTAGAAAAACACACAGATCCACCCACCATCCCGATCTTGGCGAAGCACCCTGAAGGAGAACTATCCATATTCCAGACTCCAGACTCCAGAAACTTTGCAAGCAGAAAGGCTCATTGCATAGCTGAACCACTTTCAGCTGGGCCTTAACTTCCAGAACCCATCCCACAAACTTAAAGGGGAAACAAAAGAAGCAGTCAGGCTGTGCTGTACTGCTTGCCTGCTAAATAATTATCTTCAGAGCCAGAAGGGCAGATTAAACCCAGTCTTGTGCCATGGCGTGCTGTGACCAGAGAGCCATTGCAGATCCAGTCCAGTCCTACCGTATGGTGACCAGAGCGCCTTGCTGATTGTAGACCAGAGCGCCTTGCTTTCCAGTCCGATGTGCCCAGCAGAATCCTAGAATCCCTGACCTGAATCCCCGACGGTTCAACCTATTTAGTGAGTATCCATAGATAGGACTGTGCCACTATCATATATACTGTCCATAGTAATCCCTATCTAAATCCATCCTATCTTATCTTTAGAAACCTGCATTGTTAGAAATCGTTTTGAATTGCCTGAAATTTCCAACTCATCCTGTATTCCGTCTGTACTAATATTGTTAAAATTAAGTTTGCGCTGATATATTGCATCTGAAGAAGGCAAGCGTCTCGGCTGGCAGTTGCCCTGATCAAGTGGCTGTGCTGTCGTGTAGCAATTGCTTCTTCATAGTCCATCCCTAGTGTAAAGAAATCCTGTTTGTCTTTTTAAAAGCTCATCCTTGTTTTACAATTTGCCTCTATCTGAAAAAAACGACCTCCATGAAATTGTCCATAACTTCTTCAATTTTCATACTAGAAATGAAATTTAATTGTCTGCTAGTAGCTAACATCCTAAGCTATCCAGAAACCCAAATCCCTATAGTTCTCCCGCGATGGCGATTTCCACACACGGAAAAGTTTGCAGTGAATTTTCATTTTGCCAAAATCTATAACGTGTAAAATAGCTTTTCATTGCACCCGACCTCAAAATTAAGTTTTCACATTGCTTATTACTCTCAGATTGTTGCTAGTGTTTGTCTGCAACCATACAAAGCGGCTCCCATTAGAATTTAAACAATTTCAGTGATTTAAACCAGATTTAGTGTTTTACCCCATCTGTTCAAAGCCAACTTTAAATCATTTTGACAGTTTGCCAATCAATTCTGTTTCTCTCTTGTGTTTTCTGGGGGGAAATTGGGATTGATATATTTGCTTGAATTCTGCATTTCTGAAACCTGTTCTCTCTCCTCCTGTCTCTCTACATTGCATATTGGGGAGTTGAAGGGTGTGCAGGGGGAAATAGTAACCACACTGCTATTTGATTTGAATATACACTGTTTTTGCTCATTACTCCTTGTGATTAAAGAGATTGCTAAGTGTGATATCACCGCATCAGTGATTATTGTATGCCCATTAAAAATAGTGTGGTTATATTGTGAAATACATAAATAAATATTTTAACTTTGCAAACCAGGCTGATTCCTAGTTCAGTGTCACCGGGGGGAGGAGGGGCGGTTTCAAAGAGAGGGGCGTGATATAAGTGGTACATCCTTCAGAATAAAAGAACTTATAGACACAAATAATTAAATAAGGATTTCAGTTGTGCATTACACGCTAGGCATTGACTTAGGTGAAGTGCCAGATTGAAATCACTTACATAACAAGCACCGAGCTCCCTTCCCCACCTTTATGTACATCCTCTTGTTTCCAGTAGTTATCCCAAAGCTGTATTGTCACTCTTCTAGCCTTGTCCTTGTCACTTCCTTGCGAACTGCCAGCCTTGTGCTCTTCTCCTTCTGCTACTACTGCCAACCTTCCAGCGCCATCTCCTTCCTTCTGCTCCTTCCTGCTACAGCCTTTTATGCCTCTCAGGTGGGCCAATTGACTTCAGGTACAGGCCCTTAATGTTAATTGCCTGACCCGGGCAAAGGCACTTAGGCATATTTGCCTGTCCTTTACTTCTGCATGCCTCCTCAGCCCTCTTCTTCATCACAGTCCCCGAGGGATTCTGGGACACGTAGGTCATTTTAAAGAAATCTGTTTTTTCACTTCTTTAATTTGGCAACAGGCCATCAGAAGGGAGGGGTTATACGGAAAGTTAAAAAGGGGTTCCTCCCAGTCTTCCCGGTCTGATTCCCCCCACATGTGAATCTCCCACAGTGCACCATCCCCAGGGTTGGGATCAGAGAGCGCCTGACTTTCCCTGGCCACATGAGAAGTGTCCCAGACCATGTTCTGGGGGGAATCCCATTGGATTCTCCACACCACCATAATGTTTCGACCTTAGGCTACCAATTTAGAACTTGCTTCAAGTTCTAAATTGGTAGCCTAGTAACACCACTTGTTACTCCATCAATTGATGAATTCAGAAGAATAAAATCAGAAAATATAACCATGATCCTTGTGGACCTATACTCTTCATGTACCTGAACTGGAAACAAAGGAGGAAACCTTTATATACATCTCCCATGACAAACTAGGAAAGGAACTTTGTCTGCAACCCACAAACTATTGTCCCGAAGATGTTGCTTAAAGCACAAAGAGGACCATCGACAAATACCACCAATGGCACAATGTTGTACTATATCTCTGTTAGCATAAATGTTGTCAGAGTATTGATACATATGCATTTTATGGTTACTTTCGAAACAGGCTTTTTGAACATGTCACGAGATGGAAAGGCCTTCAGCCAAGCCCTACATACACAGTTTAAACACATATTTGCACCTCTCCTGGAAGTATGCGTGCATCTTTAATGTGACCAACTGTTGGGTGTATGCTCACTTGCTTCAGGATTTGTCATCCAGATTCCCTACTGCACCAATCCTCTTTCAGTGGGGAATCTATGATTGGTTCTAGAGTTGATCTCTCAGGTGCAAGGCTCAAAACCATGTAGAGATGATCAGTCCCCATTGGGATTCAAGGGTACTCAATATTTCCCTGAGACGAACTTGGTACGCCAAAAACTTGCGTCGCTTTACCTATCATCTCCAGCAGTGGATTTGCTATGTTATACTCACCAAGGGTCTGTGTTCATGAGAACCAGCAAATGGCAGTATTACCTGTCCACCAACACTAGTGTGGTAATTAATAATGTTACATTTGCCTTTGACCTGAATTTCACATTTCCTCAGGCTGGCTATGCTACTTATCCCAGGATGTATTTCATCTGTGGAGATAAAGCATATCCATTGTTACCCATCAATTGGGGAGGAAGTTGCTACATGGGATTTGTTCTTCCTGCAGTGCGTCACACATCTACATACCCCACACCAGCCCAGCCTAAGCGAAGACTTTGTTGCAGGTCACAGTTACCTGATACCGGTTTTAAGAATTAAAATAGAAATTGGTTAACACAGCTCTCATTGTTGGTGGAGGATATTGCCAATGCAACAGTCTCCTCCTTTTCTATGCTGTCCCAAGAACAGGTAGCCCTCCGGACCATGGTTCTTCAGAACCATATGGCGTTAGACATGGTTATGGCCGCACAGGGAGGGGTCTGTGAAGTCTTAATGAGCGAGTACTGCACTTTTATACCAGATTACGCAAGCAATATCTCTGAAATTCCTAATGTCTGACAAATTACTAACATTTGGCACACTGTAAGCTTCCTGCACACTAGGCATCCTGGTTCTTCGGGAACATGTATTGCAGGGAAACTGGGATCCCTGGGGGCATCTATCGGACAGATTCTGCTCATAGTTGTCATAATCTTGGGGCGGTATTGTGGTGGGCAAAAGCCATTTCTATCGTTTATGTAAAACCTGTGCTGATCTAGGCTCTTGCTTTCATAAGAAGAGTGGCACAGGAGAGTGAAAGTCATCATATCGCTAAGGCTCTTACCTGCCTCAAAGTGTATAGGAATCTTTAAGAAGTGTGGGCACCATGACTAACTGAATTATGAGAGGGTGACCCCACTGATAACACTGGGTTACATGAGAGCGCAGCTGGTGTCAAAGGTTGCTATAATGAGGCTTTGTTGTTTGCTAGCAGGATGAATTTAGTATGCAACCCTGATATGAAATTGCATTTATAATGTGTCTGTACACAAGTGTTTCTAGGCGCCACAAGACAAGGGAGGGAAGACCTAGGGAGGACAAGCGAAACAATCCTGCTAGGCCTTGTGTCATTCAGATTGTGGCAGTGCGACAGTGATAACTGCAGGGGGAAAGGAGAGAGTGAAGTGCAAGATAGAGGAAAAGTGGAAGTGTGATTAGGGCAGTATCGCTCTGAGTAAGTGCAGCCAGGCCAACGCAGCTCTCATTAAGTGCAGGGAGGCAGGGGGCTGTAGGCGTAACAGTTACAGACCCTTAGTGCATGGTAGGCCAGGAGGCATGCAAAAGAAGACTGGTTGTGTAGGAGCCTGGTACCCAGTGAGCCACTGAGGGAACAAAGCAACTAGTCAGCGCAGCAAACAGATAAATTAGAAAGGGAGCGAGAGAGAGAAGGCAGAGGAGAAAAGGAGGGTCTTTAGCTGCTTCTGGAACCTCTGGTGGTCTGACTGAAGTCTGAGCATGGCAGGGAAGCTGTTCCAGTGGGAGGCACCTGCAGAGTAGAGAGATCTACTCCTACTCTCTCCCTGGAGAAGTGTCTGACCCTCAGAGAGTTGGATGTAGCAGAGTGAAGGGCTCTAGAAGGAAGGTATTTCAGAAGAGAGTTGGATTTAGTGCGAGCCCTGGCTCCAGAAAGCCTTGTGGACGATGCAGAGGGTCTTGAACTTGATCCTTGCAGCCGCTGGGAGCCAGCAGAGAGATTTCAGGGCTGGAGAGATGTTGTCTCTGGGCTTGAAGCCAAGGATAAGTCTTGCAGTCCTGTTCTGGATTAGTTGCAGGGGTGAAGAGTAAAGGTAGGCAGATTGAGAAAGAGGCTGTTGAAGTAGTGCAGCCTGGAGTGAACCAGGGCTCTGGAGACAGTGAGCTTCTGGGGTAAAGTGAGAAAAGGTCGAATATTTCTGAGGAGGTGCAGCTGGAAATGGGCCTTTTTGGCACAGTCTGTGATGTGAGGAGAGGAGGAGAGAGGTGAGTCGAAGAGGACACCACAGTTTCTTTCCTCGCAGGAAAACGAGGCTAGGGGGCCCAAGTAGAGCGGCCATAGTGAGAGAGGGAAAGCGGGAGCAGGGGTCCCAATGAGAACAATCTCTGTCTTACTGGCATTAAGGCAAAGATCGTTGAGGTGCACCAATCCTGAATTGCAGAAAGACAGTCCGGAATGAGCGAGGGAGGAGAGGCTGAGGGAGGCCTGAAGGAGAGCCGAGTGTCATCTGCATAACACTAAACGTTAGAAGAGAAGGTGATTAGGTGGGCCGAAGGGGCTTGATAGACATTGAAGAGCCAGGGAGAGAGGATATAGCCCTGGAGGATACCACATGTGGAGAAAAAGGTGGTAGAGAGAAAGAACCAAAGTTGGACCTGGGAGGGACTGTCCAGGAGAAAGGAGGTCAGCCACACCACGGCTTGATCCATGATGCCCAGGTTCACACAGAGTTTGTTATTCAGGGTGGGGTGGTTGATCATGTCAAAACCAGAAGAAAGGTCAAGGAGGATGAGAACAGAGGGAGAGCTTGAGTCGAGGCTAGAGAGCAGATCTTCACAGGTGTTCAGGACAGCAGTTTCCGTGCCTCTGGCTGCTCTGAAGCTAGACTGATGGTCATGGAGGCAGCTTCAGATTCAGATTCCAACAGATTCACTGTGGAGGGTAAGCTCAGACATTGCCAGCTTTTCCAGGAGTTTGCCCAGGAAAGCAGTGATAGAAATCACGCAATAGTTTGCCAGAAATGTAGGATCGGCAGAAGACTTTTTTAGGAGGGGGCGCACAAGGGAATGCTTGAGGGGTGAGGGGAAATATCCAGTGGTGAAAGAGGGATCGCAGAAATCGGCCAAGGCTGGAGCGAGGGTGGCAATGTGGTCCTTGATGGTTCTCAAGGAGCAGGAGAGCACCTGTTTAAATGACACTTTCATAGAACTGACTTGTCTAGAGACATCGTCAGGTGTTCTCAAAGATAAGGAGACAAAGGGCAGAGGAGAGGGAGAGGCGGTCAAAGGGGGTCAGAGAGAGAAAGAGGAAAGCGAGGACAGGATGTCCCGAGTTTTAGTGGTGAAATGAGAGACCAGAGCCATGCAGAGTGCTTGGCATGGAACACGAGAGGTGGAAAAATGCAGTAGGATTGGCCAGTTCCTTGCAGATTTTAAAGATTTGGCCATATTGTTAGAGGTTGCAGAGACGCAGGCTTGAATATGGCCCCTCCTCTTGGAGAGGACAGAGAGTCTTTATTGCCTTTGGAGCAGGCGGAAGGCCAGTTTGTCAGAGGATGCGCCCAAAGCCCTCCACTTCCTCTCAACCACCCTGCATTTGTGTTTCAGGGCACCGTGAGGTCGGAGTCATACCAGGAGTTGCACTTGGAGGTAGGCTTCAGGGGCAAGGATGTCCAGAGTGTTGGAAATAAAAAGATGCAGATTAGAGAGGGCTGTAATAGAGTGTGAGTCAGCCGCAAGAGTGGGAGGAGCTGAGAAAGTAGAGACAAAGGCATCCATTGACACTCGCTTTATGGGCCGGATGACAAAGAAGGAAGGTGGCAGTCCTGGGTACGCTTTGGTGGAGGGGCAAGAGGTTTTGTTGAGAGTAGTGTTGAGAGGGTAAGAGAGAGGGATGTCGGAGGAGATGATAACATTGACCTGTTGGCATCACCCCTTACACTGGCAAGCATGTTACATGTTGGGTATAAAGACACAGGCCTCAGAGGGAATTGGAACATTAAGAATTTGGTGTCTCGTGTTGTTGTTGGGTTCCTGCTGTCACTGCTTTCTACTAATAAAGGGTTCACCAATCCATCGGAGTCGTGAGTGATCCTTTTTCCTCAACATTCAAAGCACAACACAGAACACACCAAAACAACCCTAACATATTACCCAACAGGGCATTCTCATAGCTGTGCCACAGCACTTGCATTCAACTCACCCAAACACAATATTGTATGATTGGCCTTTCTTTTATACATGTGCCAATCATTACAGATGCATTACTGCTTGCAGAGACCACTTGTTCGCTGCGTGCAGAACAAATTTACCCACAGAGTAAGGCAAGATAACACATTCAAATAACCCACACATAGTACCTAACCAATAGAATCCTCATAACAGCATATATTGACTCCCTAAATAGTGACAAAATGTTATCCAATACATCAGGCAAGACAACAGCCAAACAGCTCACGCACATTACCTAAGAACAGGGAAATCTCAGAACTGCATTGGCCCCTCTAAAAGCACACCTGGCATACATTTTCATGTGCAAAAGAATGCATACAGAAAAACACAAAGGAGCACATGTACGAACATTTCATTCACCAAGTTCACCAATATAGGTATATGGACGTCTGTTGAACCATTGATATGAGTGGGCACCGCCACCTTGCTTTGGTATCTATTGCTGGAAATGTAATAATTGTATTTGGTGCACACCAGAACCAACACAGCATAATGTAGTTATGTAATCAATTTTTTGGAAATATTAAATTATCTGTGTCAAGAGTCTCTTTTTCATTTTCGAACAGTTATAGGATAGCTAAGAAAGGGGCAAAAATCACCCCCATAGCACAACCCTTTACTTGTAGGTGGAACGTCTGTTTGTATTTAAAGTAGTTATTTGAAAGTACAAGCTCATTAAGGTAATAAATAACTCCATTGGTATATCATATCGGAGAATGCTTTCATCTAGAACTTTTCAAATGCACTGTATTGCATCCTCTGCGGATGTTCATGTATAATGCTTGGATGTCTAAAGTGACTGATGTGGTATCTTCAATTTTAACTATGTGTTTAAACATAACCGTTTAAAGAAAAAAATCAATTGCTTTGCGGACAGGTTCTAAAATGGAACCACAACCTGAGACAATCACAGGCCGATTCATGGAATAATTAGCGCGGCGCAAGTGGCCAAAAACGTGCGAATCGCAGTGGAATAGCGAAAATCGCAGTGGAATAGCGAAAATCGCACGAAAAGCAGCGCACATCGATTCATGGAAGGCCGTGTGCGAGAAAACCATCGGACGTGCGATAAGAAAGTGCGCGGCGCACGTTGGCGCACAGGCCATCTAACGGCATGCGCCAGGTCACAGCGAAAATCGCACAGTCCACAGCGAAAATCGCACATAGCGCGGCGCACGCAACAAAAGTAGGCGGAACACGGGGCGTAACACTCGGAATGGGGAACAACTTGCCAAAATGTGGGCGTCACGGGGGAAGCACAGGGTAAAAGTGCGCAGAACGCCCACACGCTCGCCTACAACACGTATTCATGGAATAGAATAGGTCAAAAAAGCGCACGCTCAAACCAGCGCACAGGCACAAACACGACCGCCACAAGAAAGCAGGCGGTAGCGTCTCAGCGGCTGTAAGAAATGTGCGCCAAAAGGTGCGCCAACAAATAGCACCCATATACTGCCATGATGAATGTCCTATACTGTGGCCCTCCAGGACAAATGAGGTGCAAAGGGGTACCCACAAACACGGACACGCTGACAAAAAATACGTGTGCGCGGGAAGTCTCACACGCGATTTGGCCGGGTACGTGGATTTCAGGGGTGCGCGGGAAGGTCCACACGCGATTACAGCAGGGTACGTGTATTTCAGGGGTGCGCGGGAATTTCCACACGCGAATAGCCTGGCCGCGTGTATTTCAGGGGTGCGCGGGAAGTTCCACACGCGATTACAGCAGGGTACGTGTATTTCAGGGGTGCGCGGGAATTCCCACACGCGAATAGCCTGGCCGCGTGTATTTCAGGGGTGCGCGGGAAGTCCCACACGCGATTACAGCAGGGTACGTGTATTTCAGGGGTGCGCGGGAAGTTCCACACACGAATAGCCTGGCCGCGTGTATTTCAGGGATGCGCGGGAAGTTCCACACGCGAATAGGCTGGGCGCGTGTATTACAGGGGTGCGCGGGAAGTCCCACACGCGATTACAGCAGGGTACATGTATTTCAGGGGTCCGTGGGAAATTCCACACGCGAATAGCTTGGCCGCGTGTATTTCAGGGGTGCGCGGGAAGTCCCACACGCGATTACAGCAGGGTACGTGTATTTCAGGGGTGCGCGGGAAGTTCCACACGCGAATAGCCTGGCCGCGTGTATTTCAGGGGTGCGCGGGAAGTTCCACACGCGAATAGCCTGGGCGCGTGTATTTCAGGGGTGCGCGGGAATTTCCACACGCGAATAGGCTGGGCGCGTGTATTACAGGGGTGCGCGGGAAGTCCCACACGCGATTACAGCAGGGTATGTGTATTTCAGGGGTGCGCGGGAATTTCCACACGCGAATAGCCTGGCCGCGTGTATTTCAGGGGTGCGCGGGAATTATCACATGCGATTTGGCTTGGTACGTGTATTACAGGGGTGCGTGCGAAGTTACACACGCGATTAGGCTGGGTGGGTCCTGTCACCCTCGACGGCCCCTGCAGGCAGCCCACAAAACAGGGGACTACCCTGCACACCTGCTCATGTCTCCCACCACCCCCACCCCCCCAGTCACCAGGGGTACCCTCCACCAGGCCCCCACTCATGTCTCCCACCACCCCCACCCCCCAGCAGTGCAGGGGCAGCCTCCACCAGGCCCCCACTCATGTCTCCCACCACCCCCACCCCCAGCAGTGCAGGGGAAGCCTCCACCAGGCCCCCACTCATGTCTCCCACCACCCCCAGCCCCCACCATCCAGGGGCAGCCTCCACCAGGCCCCCACTCATGTCTCCCACCACCCCCACCCCCCAGCAGTGCAGGGGCAGCCTCCACCAGGCCCCCACTCATGTCTCCCACCACCCCCACCCCCCAGCAGTGCAGGGGCACCCTCCACCAGGCCCCCACTCATGTCTCCCACCACCCCCAGCCCCCACCATCCAGGGGCACCCTCTACCAGGCCCCCACTCATGTCTCCCACCACCCCCAGCCCCCAGCAGTGCAGGGGCAGCCTCCACCAGGCCCCCACTCATGTCTCCCACCACCCCCACCCCCCAGCAGTGCAGGGGCAGCCTCCACCAGGCCCCCACTCATGTCTCCCACCACCCCCAGCCCCCACCATCCAGGGGCAGCCTCCACCAGGCCCCCACTCATGTCTCCCACCACCCCCAGCCCCCAGCAGTGCAGGGGCAGCCTCCACCAGGCCCCCACTCATGTCTCCCACCACCCCCAGCCCCCACCATCCAGGGGCAGCCTCCACCAGGCCCCCACTCATGTCTCCCACCACCCCCAGCCCCCACCATCCAGGGGCACCCTCCACCAGGCCCCCACTCATGTCACCCACCACCCCCACCCCCCCCAGTCACCAGGGGCACCCTCCACCAGGCCCCCACTCATGTCCCCTATCACCCCCACCCCCCCGCCACCAGGGGCACCCTCCACCAGGCCCCCACTCATGTCCCCTATCACCCCCACCCCCCCGCCACCAGGGGCACCCTCCACCAGGCCCCCACTCATGTCTCCCACCACCCCCACCCCCCCAGTCACCAGGGGCACCCTCCACCAGGCCCCCACTCATGTCACCCAGAAACCCCCACCCCCCCAGTCACCAGGGGCACCCTCCACCAGGCCCCCACTCATGTCCCCTATCACCAGCAGGGGGGCACCCTCCACCAGGCCCCCACTCATGTCCCCTATCACCCCCACCCCCCCGCCACCAGGGGCACCCTCCACCAGGCCCCCACTCATGTCTCCCACCACCCCCACGCCCCCAGTCACCAGGGGCACCCTCCACTAGGCCCCCACTCATGTCACCCACCACCCCCACCCCCCCAGTCACCAGGGGCACCCTCCACCAGGCCCCCACTCATGTCTCCCACCACCCCCACCCCCCCAGTCACCAGGGGCACCCTCCACCAGGCCCCCACTCATGTCTCCCACCACCCCCACCCCCCAGCAGTGCAGGGGCAGCCTCCACCAGGCCCCCACTCATGTCTCCCACCACCCCCAGCCCCCACCATCCAGGGGCAGCCTCCACCAGGCCCCCACTCATGTCTCCCACCACCCCCAGCCCCCAGCAGTGCAGGGGCAGCCTCCACCAGGCCCCCACTCATGTCTCCCACCACCCCCACCCCCCAGCAGTGCAGGGGCAGCCTCCACCAGGCACCCACTCATGTCTCCCACCACCCCCAGCCCCCACCATCCAGGGGCAGCCTCCACCAGGCCCCCACTCATGTCTCCCACCACCCCCAGCCCCCAGCAGTGCAGGGGCAGCCTCCACCAGGCCCCCACTCATTTCTCCCACCACCCCCAGCCCCCACCATCCAGGGGCAGCCTCCACCAGGCCCCCACTCATGTCTCCCACCACCCCCAGCCCCCACCATCCAGGGGCACCCTCCACCAGGCCCCCACTCATGTCACCCACCACCCCCACCCCCCCAGTCACCAGGGGCACCCTCCACCAGGCCCCCACTCATGTCCCCTATCACCCCCACCCCCCCGCCACCAGGGGCACCCTCCACCAGGCCCCCACTCATGTCTCCCACCACCCCCACCCCCCCAGTCACCAGGGGCACCCTCCACCAGGCCCCCACTCATGTCTCCCACCACCCCCACCCCCCAGCAGTGCAGGGGCAGCCTCCACCAGGCCCCCACTCATGTCTCCCACCACCCCCAGCCCCCACCCTCCAGGGGCAGCCTCCACCAGGCCCCCACTCATGTCTCCCACCACCCCCAGCCCCCAGCAGTGCAGGGGCAGCCTCCACCAGGCCCCCACTCATGTCTCCCACCACCCCCACCCCCCAGCAGTGCAGGGGCAGCCTCCACCAGGCACCCACTCATGTCTCCCACCACCCCCAGCCCCCACCATCCAGGGGCAGCCTCCACCAGGCCCCCACTCATGTCTCCCACCACCCCCAGCCCCCAGCAGTGCAGGGGCAGCCTCCACCAGGCCCCCACTCATGTCTCCCACCACCCCCAGCCCCCACCATCCAGGGGCAGCCTCCACCAGGCCCCCACTCATGTCTCCCACCACCCCCAGCCCCCACCATCCAGGGGCACCCTCCACCAGGCCCCCACTCATGTCACCCACCACCCCCACCCCCCCAGTCACCAGGGGCACCCTCCACCAGGCCCCCACTCATGTCCCCTATCACCCCCACCCCCCTGCCACCAGGGGCACCCTCCACCAGGCCCCCACTCATGTCCCCTATCACCCCCACCCCCCGCCACCAGGGGCACCCTCCACCAGGCCCCCACTCATGTCTCCCACCACCCCCACCCCCCCAGTCACCAGGGGCACCCTCCACCAGGCCCCCACTCATGTCACCCACCACCCCCACCCCCCCAGTCACCAGGGGCACCCTCCACCAGGCCCCCACTCATGTCCCCTATCACCCCCACCCCCCCCGCCACCAGGGGCACCCTCCACCAGGCCCCCACTCATGTCCCCTATCACCCCCACCCCCCCGCCACCAGGGGCACCCTCCACCAGGCCCCCACTCATGTCTCCCACCACCCCCACCCCCCCAGTCACCAGGGGCACCCTCCACCAGGCCCCCACTCATGTCACCCACCACCCCCACCCCCCCAGTCACCAGGGGCACCCTCCACCAGGCCCCCACTCATGTCTCCCACCACCCCCACCCCCCCAGTCACCAGGGGCAGCCTCCACCAGGCCCCCACTCATGTCTCCCACCACCCCCAGCCCCCACCATCCAGGGGCAGCCTCCACCAGGCCCCCACTCATGTCTCCCACCACCCCCAGCCCCCAACAGTGCAGGGGCAGCCTCCACCAGGCCCCCACTCATGTCTCCCACCACCCCCACCCCCCAGCAGTGCAGGGGCAGCCTCCACCAGGCCCCCACTCATGTCTCCCACCACCCCCAGCCCCCACCATCCAGGGGCAGCCTCCACCAGGCCCCCACTCATGTCTCCCACCACCCCCAGCCCCCAGCAGTGCAGGGGCAGCCTCCACCAGGCCCCCACTCATGTCTCCCACCACCCCCAGCCCCCACCATCCAGGGGCAGCCTCCACCAGGCCCCCACTCATGTCTCCCACCACCCCCAGCCCCCACCATCCAGGGGCACCCTCCACCAGGCCCCCAGTCATGTCACCCACCACCCCCACCCCCCCAGTCACCAGGGGCACCCTCCACCAGGCCCCCACTCATGTCCCCTATCACCCCCACCCCCCCGCCATCAGGTTCACCCTCCACCAGGCCCCCACTCATGTCCCCTATCACCCCCACCCCCTGCCACCAGGGGCACCCTCCACCAGGCCCCCACTCATGTCTCCCACCACCCCCACCCCCCCAGTCACCAGGGGCACCCTCCACCAGGCCCCCACTCATGTCACCCACCACCCCCACCCCCCCAGTCACCAGGGGCACCCTCCACCAGGCCCCCACTCATGTCCCCTATCACCCCCACCCCCCCGCCACCAGGGGCACCCTCCACCAGGCCCCCACTCATGTCCCCTACCACCCCCACCCCCCCGCCACCAGGGGCACCCTCCACCAGGCCCCCACTCATGTCTCCCACCACCCCCACCCCCCCAGTCACCAGGGGCACCCTCCACCAGGCCCCCACTCATGTCACCCACCACCCCCACCCCCCCAGTCACCAGGGGCACCCTCCACCAGGCCCCCACTCATGTCTCCCACCACCCCCACCCCCCCAGTCACCAGGGGCACCCTCCACCAGGCCCCCACTCATGTCTCCCACCACCCCCACCCCCCAGCACTGTGGGGAACCTGCCAGCAGGCCCCCACACATGTCCCCCTGGCCCCAGGTCCTGACGATACACAATCATGGCAGTAATGGCCAGCATACCCAGCACAAACACCCAGGCAAGGATTGCATCCACCCACATAGTGAATGCAATCACATGACACAACCCCAATGCCAAGTATGCAAAAGAACACATGTCCGTCACACACACATACACAATGGGTGCAAGTGAATGTCAAAACCCATATCATGACATGTAACAAACCAATGAGAAAATAACACGTAAGAAAATATAAAAAATGTATTAAATACCAAAAATAAGTGAACTTTTAAAACATACAACGATGTGGCTAAGTAAATAAATGGTCCATGTCCGAGAACAAAAGTGATAAACAAAAAAACAAAGGAATAAAAAATTTAAATGAATTTGTCCAAAGCAATATCATGTCATAGGAAATTAATGAAAAACCATTACGTCATGGTGAAAACAATAAGAAATTAAAAAAATGTATCTCCCAAAAAAACAAACTATATACAGGAATGTTCCAGGGTCCATGAGCCCAACACCAAAAATGAAACCTACCACTAAATAATGAAAAATATATGTACAAAAAAGTGGCCATTGTCCGAGCGGTCCAAAATAATAAAAATAAATAAAGGAAACCTAGCACTAACTAACTAAATAACTATATACAAAGGCAGCGGGCAAGTCCTGCGGCTCACTTGGTGATGTTGCTGGCCAGGGCATCATCGAACTCCATGTCGATGTCCTGGAGGCGGGACTCTGTCCTGGCCCCGAGGTCTCGCAGGGACAACCCCATGTCCACCTCAAACTCCCTGCGAGCTTCCTCGAGGCACTCAGCCCGCCTCAATGCCCGACGCATGGAGAACTCCGCCCTGACCATGGCGAGCCGCTCCTCTTCCGCCCGCTGCCGCTCCGCACCTATCCGCTGGCCAAACTCCTCCCACACGGAACACACCACCATCCCAGGGTTGCCCTGCCCTCCGGCCGATGCCTGCCCCTCTGATCTTGATGGCCCCGAGCCATGATGCCTCCCACGTCGAGCCCGCTGCTGCCTCCGACGCCACTGCCTCTGCCAGCACGACGGCATCCAGGCTGATGGAAACCACCGACGCCGTCGTGCACGTGCCCTGCCCGATGATGCCGTCACATCTTCCATCTGCTGGGGTCCACTTGCTGTGTTGTCCACCCCTGCTGGACCTCCGACTCCCAACTGTGGCAGGGATGGGATCCCCACCGAGCTGGCTGCATTGGTCGGGGCAGGTCCACAGGGGGCCCTGGTGGCATCTGGGCCGGAAGACGGCAAGGAGAACGACCGGTGGATAGCCTGCACAGAGGAGGAGAGGGCCGTCAGATTGGCCAACACATGCAGGAAACCCCCGAACATGGCCGATCCCAATTGGGCCACGTCGGCACGGTGCACTTCGTGATGACGTGCGTGCTCCTCCCGGGAAGCACGCACGTCATCACGAATCACAGCCGTGCGCATCGCGACCCCAATCAGGACCTTCTCCACGCGGCCAGGGGTTACCACGTCCGCAGGTGGAGGGGAGTCAGGTGACATGGACATCCCCTCTACCTGCGGACGGGCCTGGGACGGGGCATCCCTGCTGGTGCATGGTGGTGCACTCACAGGGTCAGGGACAGTGACATGCACAGGCCCCTCCACGGTGACCTGTGCTGCCTCCTGCCCCTGGCCCTGGACTGCACCACTTGCACCAGCAGGGATGCTCCCACCAGGCCCCATGTGTGCACCAGTGTCGGCCTCCTCCTCCTCTGTGCAAACCACCAACCTGGATGGCTCCTCACCGTCTCCCGCCGTAGCAGGCCCCTGTGGGGGCTCACCCACCCCTTCCGCTGCAGCCGTGGGGGCATCCCCGCCGCCTTGCTCCACAGCGCCGTCTCCGCCCTCTTCTTCACTAGCCGCTGCGTAGAGGGAGACAAAGGACACAAGCATCAGGCTACTGTACAATGGTCCCCTAGACAGGAAGCAATAGCAGATGAGCACCACTGTCAAAGTACACTTCCATCATGTCCCTCCACAACACATGGGTCAGTCCAGGCAAAACACACACAGTAACAGGCATGGTGCATGCCATGGACATTTCCATGCATGTCCAATGGACTCTAGAAACATTCAATGATATGTAACTCACATGCATCATGGCTCATGCATATCACATGCACACACTTCACCTCAGTCACATCCATCTGGCCACAAACACACCGAACACAGGCGAAACAAGGGTAAGTTGGGTGCGTCACTGAATCTGTGCATTGTCACACACATGTGTCATGCATCCATGGCATGCACAAGTCACAGACACGCAGGTCAGGCACACAGACATGGCTACCATATATGTACCTGGCATCAGCACCCATCCTTCACCCCCATCCATGTCCAGGTACAGAGACTGGCATGCTCTCATGTCCAAAATCTTCATAGGGCTCCCCATGCCGCATTTCAACACATGCAACAACCATGTGGGTCACACATCACTGGTCGCACATGCATTACCATGATGTCCCTGCACACATACATGCATACATGGCCCATGGCACACATACAGGCAAGTATCATAGAACCAGCACACCGCAACATGCCCTGTCTCACACAGTAATGCTTGGACACATACCGCTCAACTCCAGACGGGCCTCCTTCTCAAGGACCTGGGCGTGGAGCGCTGGGCGTACGCGTTCCAGGACCCTCTTCTGGATGGAACTCATGCGGCCCCGGCCCCCCTCCACGAGGCGCCGGGCCTTCACAAGGGTCCTGGACCTCAAGTCCTCCCAGCGCTTCTTGATCTTCTGGACGTTGCGGGTTGCCACCCCCTCCGCGTTGATGGCAACCACACAGTCGGCCCAGATCCTCTCCCGTCCTTCCTTGCTGGCGCGGGACGATCCAAAGAGGGCATCATACTGCCCCAGGACATGCTCCACCAGGACACCAACTTCGGTGGCAGTGAAGCTGGTGCCCCTCTGCCCTTCTGGCCTGGGGTTGCCACTGGTGCCAGATGTGGAAGTGCCCGACATGGCAACCCCAGAGGCAGGTGTGGGTGGGCAACTGGGTCCTGGGGCTGGGCTGTGGAGCGATGTAATCCCAGTTGGGAGTCTTCAGTTCCAGCAGGGGTGGACACAGCAACTGGACCCCTGCAGATGGGTGATGTGCAGGCACCAAATGGCAGGGCACGGTGGCAGCAGGCAGGCAGGCAGGCAGGCAGCAGCAGATAGCACGTGGGAGGCTGCTCGGGGCACTGGGGGGCAGTAACTCGGCCTTCTGGGCAGGAGCGTGGTGTTCCGTGTGTTTTCGGGTGGCCAGCTTGATACGGAGTGATTTGGCACGTGAAAATCCTGCACCTCAGCGTGAAATCCGAGGAAAGGCCCTTAGCGCGTAAGCGCGTCAGCACGCATACGCGATTCAATTGGACCAGAGTCCCTCAGCGCGTAAGCGCGTCTGACGTGACCCGCACGGGCGTTCCCCACTCAGCACGTGATGACGGAACACGCGTGGAAATACTGCACGTCAGAGTGTCATCGCGTGATTGGCCTATGTACGTGTATTTCATTGCGTGTAATTGGACAAAAGTGCGCGTACACGCGATTGGCCTATGTACGTGTATTTCAGGGGTGCGCGGGCACTTACACACGCAAGTACGTCAGCGCACCTGTATGGCTGCTGCGTGGGAATTTCCACACGCTATTGGAGTGGGAACTAGATTCCAGGGGTGCGCGGGTCACACGCTCGCCTAGAACACGCGCAAAGCATTAATTTGCGCACTTTTCAAATAACAAGCCAGATGCCAGGATGAACATACCGTTCCTAGCAGCAGTGGCAGTGGGCTACCAAAGGAGGAGGAGGAGGAGAGTCAGGGCCAGAATATTCACACCCAGAACCAGCCTTTTCGGGATGCCTGATGACCAGGTGTATGGAAGGCACAGGTTTCCACCACACATAATACTGGACCTGGTGAGTGAGTGGGAGGATGACCTCACATCACCCACCCTGTGCTCTCAAGCACTCAGCCCCCTGGAGAAGGTCCTCAATGTACTGCACTTCTTAGCCACTGGATCATTTCAGCGGACAAGTGCCATAGTGGGTGGGGTGTCACAGGCCACCCAGTCACGCTGCCTACACCAGGCCTTGGACATCATCACTGCACGCCCATCAGTCCGCAGGCACATATACCTGCCCAGAACACCTGCTGAAAGGCATGCTGCCGCCCTGGGTTTTTACGGAGAGGCACGATTCCCCAAAGTGCTAGGTGCCATCGACTGCACCCATGTGGCTCTACGTCCCCCCAGGGCATCTGAGCACATCTATAGGAACCGCAAGCACTGGCATTCCATCAACGTGCAGGTAGTATGTAATGCCAAGGGAATCATCACCTCAGTATATGCCAACTATCCCGGGTCCACCCACGACAGCTTCATTTACCGAATGTCCACCCTATGCCGGGACATAGATGCTGGGCGGCATGGCGATACATGGCTTCTCGGTGAGTATGTATGCCACTGCACATGCATGCATGTTGGATACTGAGCAAGGTCACAACCCCACCAATGATACCAATCACCACCTCCACAGGGGACAGTGCCTACCCTCTCAGCCCCCACATGATGACGCCAATTCGGAACCCCACCACGCCACCCGAGGTAAGATATAACACAGCCCACATTACAACCCGGGGCATAGTGGAGCGCACATTCGGAGTGCTAAAGTCACGCTTTCGCTCCCTTGACCGTTCTGGCGGGCAGCTGTTATACGCTTCCCCCAGTAGTGTGCAGGATCATAGTGGCAGCATGTGTCCTGCACAACGTTGCAACACGCCGGGGCCTGCCCGTGGACATGGTGGTGGCCCCACATCCCCAACCACATGCACAGCCGCTGCGCATGGGAGGGGAAAGGGCACGAGGGGAGGCAGCCCGTACACAGCTAGTGGCTAATTACTTCACATAGTATTCACTCCCCTGTGGAGTGCACACTGGCCTGGCACATTCCATCTGACAATCAATGATGACTCAACCTGACACTGATCCTGAATATCTGGAGATTCAACCGTGAAAAGCATATCAGCCTGAGATTGTTCACCTGGAAGTGTTACAATGTGTGCATCCCTACCCACACACTACATCAATGCAGTTTTGTGAAGGAACACATTCAAGCAGCCAAAATTAATACCCACTTGCTAAATGCAACAAGAGGACAGTGCCATGTCACCCAACCCATCCCCAGCACCGCCACACAACACACCGTGCCATGTCATGCTATGTGCAGGTAAACAAAGTAATCCCCACAACGTGACAAGTGTTGCGATGTACAGTGTCCCCAATTGAAACTTCCTACACCTGAAATGCTCACTGTAATGCAGGACAAACAACATACTTGAGCACGTACTACCATAAACATGACTTCAGTAATGTAATAAATCAGTTGTCTCACCACCTGGATATGCCTGCACTCCCACCACTTCCAACTGAACAGTGTTGGTGCCATGTAGAGTTGTAGGTGCACTGCTGCCAACAAGGACCCCATCTCCAGACTAGAGGGCCTTGTGTAGACATGAGGAAGGGACCTGCAAATTGGGAGGCAGACACAGATGATGAGTTACACATCAATGCAACATGCAGTGTACAACACAACAGCAATATGCACTAGGAATGTATACACAGTATTGACTAGACTACCCACACATGTAGTGGGAGTCCAATGTCACCATGTACTTCAATGTCACTTGGGCACACCCTTTGCAAGCCCATGGAAACGGGAAGCTGGAGGGGTGTGTGTGACTCAAACCCAGGCATCTGAACCTAATACATGACAAGCCTGCATGTGCCCAGCCACAATGCAGCGTATGCCCACAGGAACCACGGAAGCCAACAATGTGTCCCCAAAAAATTGGGAAAAATATAAAAATAAAAATAAAGATAAAAATTTACAAAAATATAAAAATAAAAAGAAAATCAAAAATGGCCATTAAAGGGGCCGGGGGGGTTGGGGAGGCCACCCAGGAGGTCCGAGGTCAGGGTGCACACCAGAAACCACCTGTGTGGATCCTGGGAAAAAAAAACACCTCCATGGGCTCATGGCCCACACGGCTACCCTATTGTGGGAGTATCACTGCTGTCGCTATTATCACCCTGTGCAGCTGCATCCGGAGGTGGTTGCACTATGGGAGGCAGCCCACGCAAGGCCCTACTCTGTTCCTCCATGGCTGCAAGCATGCGGGTGTGGTAGGTCTCGTTCTGGAGGATGAGGGTGCGGAGGTCCCCATGCAACAACTCACGGGATGCCCGGACCTCCGCCCTCGTTGCTTGCATCTCAGCTGAGAGCGTACGGGTGAGACGCTCCAGCTGCTGTTCTGTCCTTTGGTGTGTTGAAGCCTCTAGCTCAACAAGAGTCGTCCTGAGTTGATGTAGCTCCTGCCTCAGGGCTTCCCTGTGGCCCTGGGACTCTATGGAGATGGCCTCCTGCAGAGTCGCCAGTGCCGCCCGCCTGTCCCTGTTGGACGCCAACATGTCCTCCCTGTGTGACTGGCAGATGGAGTCGGTTGCCTGCTCTAGTCGCTCCATCAGCCTTTCAGGGGGGACAATGGAAGTGGCTACCCTATCCATGGCCTGAGCCATCATCTCGGATGATGCTGCCTGTTGGGTAGCCATACCGTAAATGGATTGCTCCCATACGGTATTGCCAGGTGGCGTACGGCCACCACGTCGGCGGGCACCACACCTGTCTGGGGCAAGGCGGACTGCGCCTTGCTGTGCCGGCACTGCCTGAGGCTGCAGGACTGCATTCCCCCTCTGATCTGCTGGCCCAGGAACAGGATCAGATGTCGCGGAGTGTGACCCTGCATCCGTAACCACCAAAGGCCTAGCTGCCAACACTGACATCCCCATTGAGGGTTCTGACCCTGGTGCAGGTGGGTGGGACAGAACAGATTCCCTCCCTGGAACACTCACCTGCGACGGCACGTAGGTCTCATCATCCGAGTCAACAGCTGAGTACAGCTCGGGGGAGGTGCAGCCAGAGACACCCCTTGAGAGCACGACCTGCAGCACTTGTGGGTTTTCAGCCACCAGCACACCACGTCCCTCACTGGTGGTTGGTCGGCCCTCAGACCCCTCCTGGCTCTGCACCATCTCCACAACCCCAGCAGTATCAGGTGCGTCTTCCCCTGCAATAACATAATGACAAAGAAATGGAAACCCGCATTAGCACCATGGCACACAATGAGGGCTGTGAAACAAGAGAACCAGTACTTGATTGACACATGTCCCACATGACTAATACCCTCCCATGCATGCACCCTCACTGCGTATGAAGGGCAGGCAAATGGCACACACTCATTACACAAAGATGGAAGATGAACACATTTCATGCATGCTGCCTGGCAGTGACATCACACATTGCCCTGTGATTGCCAGGTGACACACACATGCCATCACACAGATGGCATGTGCCATTGCTATTGAGTGTAGATGGAGAGGAGGGCAGCACTTATTCATTCTGTCCAGTTCCCACATGCAATAGCTTTTCTAATTCTGACAGGTCTGCTTTATCACCTGGAGCTGCCAGTCCAATATGGTCCAATTGCACAGGGACATGTGTGAACATATGATATCCAGGTAACAAAGTAACTCCACTTTACCATGGCCATGCCATACATGTGACTAGAGGACTGAGGAATGCCTAGTATAAGTGGTGGAATGCATACAATCTGTCTGATTGAACATAGGAAAATAATCAACAATGTAGTGGCAAGGTGAGAATTCAAGGCCAACTTGGGTGCTGTTGGGCTAGATGTCTACTGTTGGCAGAAGGGATACTGCAATGGCGAAATGCAGCTGCCCAGGATGTGTTGCATGAAGCACATGGCTGACCCATTCGACTCAGGCGCACACACTCTCACCTGGCACACAAACAGATGCCCTCACACACACACCATGCACATGGATGACACACACATGCATGTGCACTCACCGGACAATGCCTCGTAATCAGGCAGATCTCCCACGCCTTGGATCTGTTCCTCCGTGACGTAGGTCCCAGCGACTGACTCATGTGGAGTGAGTTCCATGTCTTCTACTGGAGACCCACCTCCAGTCACTAGAGTTGCGGCATGACTTGAGGCCAGCTTCTTCTTTGCCCTGCGCTTTAGGTCATTCCAGCGCTTGTAGCAATCATTGGCTGTGCGCCTCACGATTCCAAGGGCACTTACGATGTCCGCAATGGTCTGCCAGTGTGCCTGGCGTTGTGCAGGTGTGGTCTTGGATCCTGCAACAATGACCATCTCGTTATCATGTCCGGACACATACTCGACAAGTGCATTCAGTTCCACATCCGTGAAGCTGGGCTTCCTCGACGGACCGGACTGTGTAGCCGTGTCGGGGGCATCAGCCTGTGCCGGACGAGCACTCTTCCTCTTCCGCTTGGAAGGTGGTGGTGATCCTGAGTGTCCTGCGCCGCTCTGGACACTAGGGGCAGGAGCCCTGGTGGGCTCTGTATCAGGTGTGTGGGATTGCACACTCAGCATGGGAGTTGGTGCAGGCATTGGCTCAAGTGTAATGGTGTCATGGGGAATGTCAGCAGAATGGACTAGGACGGACACTGTCCTGGCTGGGTGTGTGAGAGCTGGGGTGGATGGAGCTGCAGCTGCCCCTGCAGCCGCTCCGCCCTGCCTACTTGGGGCAGCAGATGACCTTGCTGCCCCAGATCCACGTGGCATGATAGCATCAACGTGCACCAGCGCACGTGTCGTAGCCCTGCTGACCTGGAAGTCAGCCATGGAGTCAGCCAGGTCTGGTGCCACAATGGGCTGGTCCAACAAGGGCTGAGCATGGATGGTGTCAGCCACTTCAGCCTCAACGGGAGGGGGGGAGTGGGGGGAGGGGGGGATGATGGGTGCCCTTGACTGGTCCTCCACACATGGGGGGACAGGCTCACCCTGCAAGTTACGACCACGTCCCCTACCGGATCCACCACGGCCACCACTTGTGGCTCTTCCACCTTTGCCACCCTTACGGAATCCTCGCCTCCCAGCCATGGCACTGATATTAATGTGCGTATGGGAGTGGCTGTAGACAATTGTCCTGGGCAATTGGGGGTCAAAGGGGTTGGGTACCAGATGGTAATTGTACCCTAGTGCTCTAGCACGGCTGATTGTAACCCCTGGGGAAAGATGACGGGTCACGCAACGCACAGGAGGCCGAAATAAGGGAGATGACGTGCACGCAACCCCTCCTAGACCACGTGTGCAGAAAGAAAAACCTGCACTACGCTGTGGCACCCAGTAACACAAGAATGAACGTATGCGTGTCACACGCAGCCTAGAATTACCTCTGAAGGGGTAGGCTACACACGGGGCAAGCACAGAACTTGGATACGTGCGTGACTCACCGTCTGCCAGGTAAAAGAGCGTGAAAAATGAGCGCGTTTGGCTGGCAATACCCCCGCCAAAAGAAGATGTGTATGCTGTCTGAGAAGACAGGACAACAGTAGAAGGGGACACTGTTTGAGGGAACAGGCCCAGGTAAACCAGTACAAGAGGAAAAAAGAGAAAAAGCTGTCAGAGGTACTGGAACTGGAAACGCCGTGAAGTAAATCGCGTGTGAAACGACAAGAAGTACAGAATTCACCCACTCGCTCTCCACGAAAAGCACGTACAAGGAAATGGTGTTCTACATGTACCTTATATACAGGCCCACACGTACAGCGTCACTTACGCGGCGTGTAGGTTCACCAATCACACGCTTTGTCACTCCTGCGTGTAGATCCATTTTCACCAATCACACGCTTTGTCACTTCTGCGTGTAGATCCATTTTCACCAATCACACGCTTTGTCACTTCTGCGTGTAGATCCATTTTCACCAATCACACGCTTTGACACTGGGACGTGTCACGCAACAATTTCCTGCACGTGCAGGTGACTATAGGCGCGCATATGCTGTTGACGGTTTTACGCGCTAAGGGCCTTTCCTCGATTCACACGCTGACGTGTGGGATTTCACTCCCTATCAGGCTGTCCACGCGTTCACACACGAGAGACCACGTTCCTGGCCAGGAGGCCAAATTACTGCCCCCCAGAGCCCTGAGCACGCTCCCACCTGCCATCTGCTGCTGCCTGACTGCCTGCTGGCCACGTGCCCCACAGTGCTGGTGGGTGGGGGTGTTGGGAGACATGGGTGGGGGCCTGGTGGAGGGTGCCCCTGGTGACTGGGGGGGTGGGGGTGGTGGGAGACATGGGTGGGGGCCTGGTGGACGGTGCCCCTGGTGACTGGGGGGGTGGGGGTGGTGGGTGACATGAGTGGGGGCCTGGTGGAGGGTGCCCCTGGTGACTGGGGGGTGGGGGTGGTGGATGACATGAGTGGGGGCCTGGTGGAGGGTGCCCCTGGTGACTGGGGGGGTGGGGGTGGTGGGTGACATGAGTGGGGGCCTGGTGGAGGGTGCCCCTGGTGACTGGGGGGTGGGGGTGGTGGGTGACATGAGTGGGGGCCTGGTGGAGGCTGCCCCTGGTGGCGGGGGGGTGGGGGTGGTGGGAGACATGAGTGGGGGCCTGGTGGAGGCTGCCCCTGGTGGCGGGGGGGTGGGGGTGGTGGGAGACATGAGTGGGGGCCTGGTGGAGGGTGCCCCTGGTGGCGGGGGGGTGGGGGTGGTGGGAGACATGAGTGGGGGCCTGGTGGAGGCTGCCCCTGGTGGCGGGGGGGTGGGGGTGGTGGGAGACATGAGTGGGGGCCTGGTGGAGGGTGCCCCTGGTGGCGGAGGGGTGGGGGTGATAGGGGACATGAGTGGGGGCCTGGTGGAGGGTGCCCCTGGTGACTGGGGGGGTGGGGGTGATAGGGGACATGAGTGGGGGCCTGGTGGAGGGTGCCCCTGGTGACTGGGGGGGTGGGGGTGGTGGGTGACATGAGTGGGGGCCTGGTGGAGGGTGCCCCTGGTGACTGGGGGGGTGGGGGTGGTGGGTGACATGAGTGGGGGCCTGGTGGAGGCTGCCCCTGGTGGCGGGGGGGTGGGTGTGGTGGGAGACATGGGTGGGGGCCTGGTGGAGGCTGCCCCTGCACTGCTGGGGGGTGGGGGTGATAGGGGACATGAGTGGGGGCCTGGTGGAGGCTGCCCCTGGTGACTGGGGGGTGGGGGTGATAGGGGACATGAGTGGGGGCCTGGTGGAGGCTGCCCCTGCACTGCTGGGGGGTGGGGGTGGTGGGAGACATGGGTGGGGGCCTGGTGGAGGCTGCCCCTGCACTGCTGGGGGGTGGGGGTGGTGGGAGACATGAGTGGGGGCCTGGTGGAGGCTGCCCCTGGTGACTGGGGGGGTGGGGGTGGTGGGAGACATGGGTGGGGGCCTGGTGGAGGCTGCCCCTGCACTGCTGGGGGGTGGGGGTGCAGGGGGACATGAGCAGGTGTGCAGGGTAGTCCCCTGTTTTGTAGGCTGCCTGCAGGGGCCGTGGAGGGTGTACAGGGAACACCTGTGAGGACCCACCCAGCCTAATCACGTGTGACTTCCCACGCACCCCTGTAATACACGTACCCAGCCAAATCGCGTGTGATGATTCCCACGCACCCCTGTAATACACGTACCCAGCCAAATCGCGTGTGATGATTCCTGCGCACCCCTGTAATACACGTACCCAGCCAAATCGCGTGTGATAATTCCTGCGCACCCCTGTAATACACGTACCCTGGCCAATCGCGTGTTAAACTTCCCGCGTACCCCTGTAATACACGTACCCTGGCTAATCGCGTGTATAACTTCCCGCCTACACCTGTAATACACGTACCCTGGCCAATCGCGTGTTACACTTCCCGCGTACCCCTGTAATACACGTACCCTGGCTAATCGCGTGTATAACTTCACGCGTACCCCTGATATGCAGGTTACCCGCTTTGCGTTCCTTGCTTGGCAGCCCTGTAAACTGGTCCAGGGTTAGCGCAGCCCTTTGCGATGATTTAGCGATTTTGATGGCTTTTCCTTGCGCGAGGGCGTTCTTGGGGGCGTTACTGGCGCTGCTGCAGGGTCGCTGCGATACTCTGCGCCACGGCTGGTTTGGGAGCCTAAAATCCATGAATACGCTGTGCGCGGAAATCGGTTTTAGCGCACGTGCCTGGCACAGACAATCGCACGCGGACACTCTGCGCCAGCCGCTTGAGACACTTTTCTGCGAAATTCTATGAATTACCCTGTCAGTCTTTCAGGCGGGTTATCCAGATGTTTATACAGTTTGGGTAGATTATAGAAGGTTGGTATCTTTGAAAATGGTGGGTTAAGGAGGTCCACTAGCTCTCAAGTGCCTTTTTTAGTTTTGTCCAAAACATGGTTTTGCATTAAAGTTGTGGGATATTGCACGAATAGCGTTAATGTTCAATAGGTCATACACCATAGCTTCATATTGGGATGTATTCATCACGGCAATCCGCCTCCCGTTTCTGCTGGTTTTATCACTAGGTCTGAATTGTTTCTTCTGAAGTTAAGGGATTTTCTGTCTTCTTTCCTGAAATTGTGAGGGGTATATTTTGGTTTATTTATCCAATTTATAAACAATGTGGTCCTCGGGACCTGGCTATGCCCGAGTGCAAACCTACCCGGTACCAGCAGTCAAATTACTTATTGGAGCAAAATGAGCTCTTAAGTCAACTAAATTCATATGGTTCAATAACTTTACAGATGTATCAACAGGACAGAAAATTCAATTCTCTTTCAAGGACAGACAACAGAAAAGGAGGGGGCGGGGCATTGTTTGACAATTGGGAAGATATTAAAATAACTAACTCCATTAGTCCACATAGTAAAACCACCTTTACTACATTAGACAGTATGTCAGAATATCTGTGGAGATCCTTTGGTCAAATGGAGTAAAAGTGGATTTACAACGTGTACCAGTGGAGTTAGTTATTTTAATATCTTCCTGATTGTTAAAGAATGTCCCCCCTCCTTTTCTGCTGGCTGTCCTTGAAAGGGAATTGAATGTTCTGTCCTGTTGATACATCTGTTAAGGTATTGAACTATATGAATTGAATTCTCTTAGGAGCTCATTTTGCTCCAATACGTAATTTGACTGCAGGTACCCAGGACGTTTTCACTCGGGCATAGTTAAGCCCCTGGGACCACATTTTTGTCATTTGCAGGTCCGAGTGCAAATGTGCAGGGCAAAAGCAGCAAACACGAGTGTAACCCGCCCTCTGCCCTGTAGTATTCCACTCTCCCATGCAAAGTGAGTAAACGCTGCCTGGCATGCACCAACACAAAGTAGGCGGACCCTGTAGGGATACATTGTACATGCTGGCTGTCATACTTGCATGGTAAGCAGTTATAACTAAACAACGCCCGACAAACAAGCATGTCAAGCAGCATTTAATTTCAATCATAGACGCTGCCTGCCATGCAAGCATCTAACTTGTCCTGATGCTGTTTGGTACATCAGAGGCGAGTGGAGTGCAGAAGGCGGGAGATGTTTGCCACTTAACTATCGCGGGCAGTTTGAGCCACCAAAGGCAGAAGGATGCCAAGTGGGAACAGAGTGGCTCACGAGACGCACTGCCGGTCAGCGGGCTAGAAGCAAGAAGTATGGAGAAAGACGCAGATAAGCTGAGGGAGAGTAAATGTGTTACCGGGGCGCTTTAAGGTGAACACTGCGTACTACACCCAACATGAGAACGGTTAAACAAAGAAGGTTGTTTAATTGATACAGATATTAATATTGTGAAAGGCAATATAATTTATCAGATACAAACATTGTAAAACAGACAAGTAAAGGCAGTAGAACTGTCACGAACATTGTGCAAAGTCTAAGTGAAGGCAGCAGAATTACTACAGACACGAACACTGTTGAAAACTAAAAGTAAAGACAATACAATTGATACAAGGCTTGTGATGAAAAGGTCAGTGACCCACTAATGGAGAAGTGGTGTTTCTTGGATACAAAAGAGAGTGAAAGGGAAGTGAAGAAGCCCTAGCAGGATAGTGAACAAGGCAAACAGTGAGTTTGGGACTCGCACACAAGTCGAACATCGCCCATCCCAGGTTAAACTTGGTGCCTTTCTTTCGACCATCACCCTTGCAACCTGTAGTGTTCCCCAGGGTTCTAACCTATCCCCCTGGTTCTTCAACGTATACATGGTTGCCCTGGCATGTGTGATTGCCACTTCGCCTCTAATTTCCAGTGTTATTCAGACGACACACCATTATCTTTCACGCTACCCTCAGCCGCCTCCTCCTCACTCATACCTGACTGTCTGTCCGCTATTCAGTCATGGTGTGCTGCAAACGACCTTTGTCTCAATGCCAGTAAAACTGAGATTTTCTCGCATTGGGACACCTGCTCCCGCTTTCCCGCTCTCACTCTGACCAGCCTCCCTTGGCCCTGCACCTACCCCCACCTGTGAGGCCAAAAACCTTGGGCTCCACTCTCTCTCCTTCTCCTCTCATATTTCTGATATTTCAATAAAGTCCAACTATCAACTACACCACCTTAGAGGCATTCTACTTTTTCTCACTTTCCCTCAGCGGCTCACTGTCTCCGGAGCCCTAGTTCTCTCCAGGCTAGACTACTGCAACAGCCTCTTCTTCAACTTCACTGTTTCCGCCCTGCGCCATCTACATCTCATCCAGAACAGAACCGCATGACTTATCCTTGGCTTCAAGCCCATGGACCGCATCTCTCTGGCGCTGAAATCCCTCCATTGGCTCCCTTTGGCTGCAAGGATCAAATTTAAGACCCTATGGGTTGTCCACAAGGCTTTCTGGGGACTGGGACCTACTTACCTTCAACGCTGCCTTCCTAAATACTGTCCCTCTCGAGCCCTCCGCTCATCTACCTCCAACATTCTGTGAGTGAGCCGGTTCTCAAAGCAGAGATTTGGAGGGAGAACCCTTCCCTCAGCAGGTGCCTCCGTATGGAACAGCCTCCGTGCCACCCTCCGTCTTGAGCATGAAATTCTCAAGTTTCGGAAACTCCTCAAGACCTTCCTCTTCTCTGCTTCATTCTCTCTCACCCTACCTTGCTAACCAAGCTCTCTGCTTTTCCTTCCCTCCCTCCTTCCACACAGCTTATTGACTGGCGGCCTGGTGTACCTCAGAGTCTCACAGGTCCCAGACACCCCTTCCAGTCACTCAGCACTTGCCGCAAGGTCCTTCACTAGACTGCACTTGTAATAAAAACTCCTGAGAGCTTCTCTCCCCGCACTTCTCCAGTCTCTACTGACGCACTTGGTCCCCTGACCCTCCCTGCCCTCCCGCACTTGCACGATCTGTATAAAGCCCTGCCTGAAGATCGTCTGTCTGTTCTCCCTTGTCTTCGCCCCTTAATGTGCACTTGCCAGCACAGGCCTATTTGCAGTATCTAAACTGTTAAATGTTTCATATTCACTTAATCTGCCTGTGCAGACCGTTATCGTCTCAGAAATTCTAGGGCTCTGAGCAACTGTTGTTTTTCCCCCCCATGTTCCCTCCCTCCTTGAGCGCTTTGAAACACTTGCCTGTGTATAGGTGCTATATAAATAAACATTAGCATACCAAGTAAGAATGTTGCGAGACCCTGGCAGAAGAGTAAACCAGGGGTGGAAAGAGAAGTAAAAAGAGAAAGGGACAAAGGGGATAAGAACCCCCACCTTGAAAGTGTGGAACAGTAATCAGTAATCAAAGGGAAGATACATACCCCAAGAAGTTACAGTACCCTGGCAGGAGAGTATATCAGGGAGAAGAGAAGGATTAAGAAAGCTAAGGGGTCAAAACCCCTCTCTGAAAGTAAGAAACCAAACAGTTGATTCAGAAAGGGAAGAACCATACCCCTTTGAGCAACAAAGGAAACAAGAGAAGTAACAAAACCATGAAGCCCTGGCAGAAGAGTAAACCAGGGATAAGAAGATAATTGAATAATCCTGAAATTGTGGAATCGTGACAAAAGGGAAAACCATACCCCTTTAAAGAGGAACATGATCAAAAAAAGGGTGACATTAAATATCTCAAAGAACTGTGACATTGAAAAGAAACCAAGGGGAGAAGAAATAAATCCCTCTTTCTTCTGAGTAACAAGAAAATAATCAAATAAATGAAGACTAAAAGGATTCAAGGCTGGAATCGCCCCCTTGAAACTGTGAAAAAATAGACTGGATACAAAGGAGTATTCAGGGAGAGAGTTATCTCCTTTGTAAACATTAGAACATTATTGACCATACCGGAACTGTCGGACAAACCGTGAGAAACCAGAAGAAACATAGGGGAAGGGAAAAGCCCTATTTCTTGGGGGAACACTAATCCTTTTCTTTTCTGAACCCTAGAACTTTATGTGTGGAACTTCAAGAGGAAGCTATAAGTCTATAGCTTATAGAAACCCCCCTTTTCACCTTGTATTTAGCTTAGCATTACGTGTCAGTTTAGGGTTTTGGACACATGACGGAGAAGGCTTTATTTGTTTAGCATCCTGACACAGATGTCCATTAGCTTGTTGAGGCAGGGAAACCCCTCTTAGACTTGAGGACAGATAGGAGTTCCTGAACCCCTCTTAGTATTCTGACAATGAAAGTACTATTGCAAACCCGATACCTGATACTGGGGCTCATTAAGAGTCCGGTGGTAACCATGCCGGTACTACCGGCAGGTTGCCACCAGACCCGTAATGATTTGCTAGCGCCAGACTTGCCGGAAGCACCGTGGTATTACAACCCCAGCGTTCTGGAAAGTCAGGCACCGGTATATTGTAAGTCCCCATTCCCATGGAGTGCCAGAGGACTCCATGGGAATGGGGACCACGGCAGCACCGGCACCGGTATTAATGGTGCCGGTGCTTCTGTGACAGTCTGTCGACTGTGGCCTCTGTGTCACAGCGGCTCCGGCAGGCAGACTCTTAGTTTGCCGGTCTGGAAACAATGGTGCTGGTAATCTTACCAGCACCATTGTTTCAGGACCAGAAAACTTGTAATGAGGACCACTGTGTCCGACTTTTACACTTGATCCCTTACACTCTCACATAATTCATCTAATGTGCAAGTCCAAAAGACATTGTTCAGGAGGGGTGCCATTGAGCCGCTGTGCAAGTTTGGGGCTTTCTGGAAAATCTCTGTGTAGTAGTGGTAGATGTTTGAAGCACAGGCACTCTCCATGCTCACCCAGTGTAGCTGATCTCACCCGACGGCTGCCGTTATCCCCGGGATTGAGCGGAGGGCCTTCATCCAGCACCTCCCGTGATCAAGAGCTAGATCTGCGGCTCTGGCCTCCCCCACTGGTGATGACGGTCTCACGCTCCAGCGAGGCCATGACAGAAAATTAGGTAGGGCAGTTCTCTCCAGGAAGAGCCTGCTGGCTTCATCTGCGGCCCGAACTGTGTGGAGGTGACCAGTACTCGACATTGCAGGCTCTCAGTGGGCCTCCTGAGCCCACGAGCAACGATAGGGCGGAGGACTGGTGGCACCTGGGGCAGCAGATACGCTTATACTTTGGAGGGGCCTAGTGTGCGGTTCACGATACACCAAATAAACTGCCGCAGGTTTTCCGGGCTCGGAGGCCCCTGCCACTACACTACGATGTCATGATGCATTCCCCGGTGTGGCTGCCTATACAAACCTGTGCTGGTGATGCTTCAGGTCAAACAGGTCATTGGCCCTCATGGTGAAACACTCCCAGTGTATGGCGGCCTCTTAGTTGCTCCACTATCTCACAAAGTAGATTGCTTCCTGGGGCTTCTGCCCTCATGCACTGCTGAGCCGGGGAGAGAGATACGGGGTGGCTATTGGCAATGGGGCTGGACAATAGGATGAAAGGTGCTGGCAAGAAGCAGAATGGCATTGGAAAATGTATGCACCATGTGCCTAAACCAGAGGGCTTGCCACAACAGTGCCCTGTGATGGGACTGGTCTGAGTGCACAACGGTGAGTCTGAATAATATTCAGCAAATCCTTACCTCCATGCAAAAAGGATTTGACTGTCAATGGGAAACTTGACGGCCTCACAGTAAGCAATACCCCCACATAGTCCGAGCTTGAGAATTCCTTAACCAAAAGATATTAATGCAGTAAGAGTGAAGCGTGATGACCTGGAGTCGCGATCATGCAGAAATAATGTGCGGTTTTATTGGCGTTCCTGAGGAGGCACTTCAGGGTAACATGGAAACTGCAGTTGAAGGACTTGAACGTGAACTATTGGGCAATTACCCCGCTTTCTGCAAATTTTGCAGTGGAGAGAGTGCATCGTGCTCTGACTTCCAAGCCCAAGCCTGGTGACTACCTGAGCCCAATAATTGCTCACATACCGATTTTCAGGGACAGAGTCCTTCTTTTAAAACCGGTGCGCAAAAAGAAGGGGCTACGTTATGGGTCCAGTGTGGTAACACAAGAGAGAAGATCATTCCTTGGAGTTAAGAAGCTTCTTAGCAAAAGGAACATCCAATATACAATGCTGATCCCTGTGTGACTCAAGTTCCAGTTTAAAAACCAGACATATTTCCTCACAGTTCCGGACACTGCTGTAACATTCATTGAGGTGAAGATCTCTCTCCCGATGTCCCCGTGCTCTGGTGGCCTCTGAGAGGTGGAAAGAATGATGATTTGGCAATACCTGCACATTAACCTATAAAAAAGCAATCGCCAGAGAGTGTCTACTTGTATTAATCTTTTGGTTCATTACTTTGTTCTCCGATGGTCATCACTAGGCGTGAACTAGGCGTGATCGTCCCGGGAGGATAGCTCAGTGGCAACGTGCGCGCCTTGGAAGCAAGACGACACGAAGCAAAACAGGTTTGATCCCGGGTCCGCGCTTAGAAACCTCTGGGTGTTTAAGCACGTTATAAATACACAACTAAGACAAAAAAACAATTACGCAACTAAATAAACAAAAACAATTCCTGTAACAGCGCCTCGATGCCCGCGGGCTGTGTGAGTGTTTTAAAAATGTACAATAAATAGGTGCGTACGCAGTTAGCCCCTATGCAAATTAATTGTTTGTTTTGGTTCATATGTTTGGGGTGGGATTCAGCACACTGCTACAGTTGGTGTTGCGGTGAGGGTGGGGCTGGGTGAGTAAAGTTTGGCATCTGAGGGTTCAAAATGAAAATTGCACTTGGTGGGTACTGTATGTGGGGGTGCAGGGTGGAATAAGCAATTACTGTAACCGGTTGGTGAATGGCACCCTTAGATCGTATGGCTCAGTCACGTAAGGAAATAGGGGAAGTCACATTCCTTAGTTGTTATGTACGTAGGTTGGGCAATCCAGTTAAAGCCCAAAAGGTATGGTACCATAGTCAGAAGCATGTCACCCATGAATTATTTCTGCATGAAACACATGACTGCGGCCCAAGCAGTTTCTATTTCAAAACAATGGGTGGGGGACACATTTTACAAAACATTGTTGTCACAAGCTAGAGGGGTAATGACTACTGTGCAAAAATCGCAACAATTTAAATCACTAGATACTAAGATACATACACAGGATTGATATATTATTGTGCATGGGAATTTGAATTTACTGAAAGTATTATTAGTCAATGTCTATGGGCCAACACAGACAATGCAGACTTTTACAAGGAGATCTTTGCCTTAAGTGGGGGGTATGGCCATGGTGATTTGGGGTGGAGACATTAACACCATCTTAGATGTACCTGGGGATCATTGATTAAGGTCTGGCCTCCCGGGTCCAACTTGGGTCCTTCCCATCATCCATCTTCCTCTCTACCTGTGGTGTTCCCCAGGGGTATAACCTCTCGCCACAACTTTTCAACGAATACCTGGCAACTCTCGCCCACTGCATTGCCTTTTTCTGCTCAACTTTCCAGTGCTATGCTCATGACACAGCTAATTTTCAGGCTGCCCTCGGCAACCTCCTCTCCCTCTCTCATTGATTGCCTAACTGCCATTCAAGATTGGTGTACCGCCAATGATCTTTGTCAGAATGCCAGCAAGATGGAGATCCTCATAGGCACACCTTCAACATCCTTTCCCATCACTCTCTGGCCGGCCTCCCTTGGCCCTCCTCCTACCCCCACCTGCGAGGCTATGAACCTCAGGGTCATCTTGACTCCACACTTTCCTTCTCTGGGCACATCTCTTTTTTTTAAACTCTTTATTAAGTTTGTAATAAACAATAATAATTCATATAAAGTAAACAATGTCTCACATTAATCAGAAAAAAACAATCATACATTGTACATTCCAACTAAATAACCATATCCTATGAAACTTAATAAACATACTGACATGTATGCACAAAACAACACAAAAGACAACACAAGCGGGAAGAGAAAAGGAGAAGAAAAAAAAACTCCCTCACCTCACCCCAACTATTCTCATAAATGCCACATCTATTATCACAATTACATCACCATATCAATCATAAAGAGCCACAAACGGTCCCCATAACATCATGTAATCTACTTCTTTATCTTTATTTTTCAATAAAACCTCATCATATTGTGATAAAACCTGCAACTCCATTAACCACTCTTCAATATTAGGCTTTTTCCTCGTTTTCCTAAACCATTATGGCGCATTATTCTCTAGTACGCACACATCTTTCTTTATGTGAGATCAAAATTATGTTTGCTGCGGATCTTTGCAAGTGTATACCAAAAATTAAATCAATCCTATCAATTACATCTTTCCAAAACAATTGCACTCTCGGGCATTCCCACAGTAAATCTAAAAGAGTACCTCTACCAATATTACAACACCAGCATAATTTATTTGATTGTAGCCCCAATTTAAACATCTTAACTGGTGTCCGATACAACCTTCCAATGACGTTCTGTCAAATCAAACGCAAACCCATGTCTACTCCCAAGTACAAATTCACCTTCAGAATATCTCTTCAATCCTTATCAGAAATGACCCTATTAACATCATGCGACCAAACCTCCTTTAATCCAGTCCATGCCAATTGATGTTTCTTTTCTATAGGCATGAATTGCATGTAGGTTTGTACACTGTATTCTTGTCCTTCTAATAATTTGCTAATCTCTGGTTTCTTCCCAACTGAACCACTGCCCACATCTCTGATGTCTCTAAAAAGTCAAACTTCCTACTGTACCTCATCAGAGGTACTCTGCCTTTCCTCTCCTTCCCCCAGAAGCTCATGGTCTCCCAAGCTCTGGTTCTCTCTAGGTTGGACTATTGAAACAGCCTCTTTCTAAAGCTAATTGCCTCTACTCTCTGCCCTCTGCAACTAATCCAGAACAGGACTGCAAGACTTGTCCTTGGCCTTAAGCCATGGGATTGTATCTCTCCAGCTTTGAAATCTCTCCATTGGCTCCCAGTGGATGCAAGGATTATATTCAAAACCCTCTGCATTGTCCACAGGCTTTCTGGGTGCTGGGTCCAAAATACCTTCAGCTATCCCTGCGCAAATACCTCCCTTCTCGAGCTCTTCGCTCCTCTACCTCTGACTCCCCCAGGATCAGTTGTTTTTCAAAGAAACGAGCTGGGGGTAGATCGGTCTTCAGCTGGGGCCTTCCTCTGGAACAGCCTCCATGCCACTCTAAAACTTGAGGAGAACCATCTCCGGTTCCGGAAGCACCACAGGACCTTTCTCTTTGCTTCTGCCTTCCCTCTCCTACGATGATCTGTTCTCTCTTGGCACCGTGCACCTGGCCACCCTCTGTTCTCCGGGCCCAGGTACCTGCTCACCCTGTCACCCTCCCGCACAGCCACCAGGCCACCCCTACCATTGGAGTCTGTATCTGTACCCATACAGTCCCCCCCTTTTTCTTCCTGCACTCATTTGACCTACCCTGTCTGCTGCCTTAAACCCAGCACTTGCTACTTGCTGGCTGCACTACCAATGTTTGTTGCCTTTATTATGTTTTTTTTAATTATTTATCTATTTCTCCTTTGCTCCGCACTTTCCACTTCTCCCCCCTTCCATGCACTTTTCCCCTCCCCATCTCCCATGCACTTGCGCATTCTCAATGTCACAGGGCCTAGTAAGATCGTTATTTTGTTCTCCCCTGTTCCCCTCCCTTGACTTGAAGCACTCTGCAACACTTGTCTACGAGGGCGATAGAAATAAAATATCAATATCAACGCTAATTCATAGAGTGAGAGGGCCCAGGTCACTGACAAATATGGCCCATGTAATACAACAGAGCATGAAGGAAGGGGATTAGTTAGACGCATGGCGTTAGCTGCATTAGAGAACTAGACAATACTCTTTTCTACTACTTGATGCATGATATGCAATCTAGGATAGATGTCTGGTTGGTGCCATTCCCCTTGCTTAACAGGGTTACAGCATGTGATATTTCATAACATTTTTTCATTGGTTATTTATAAAGTGCTTAATACCCAGAGGTTTCTAAGCGCGGAACCAGAAATCCAACCTATGTTGCTGCGTGTCGTTTTGCTTCCAAGGCAAGCACGTTTCCCCTAAGCTATCCTCCCGGCCCCAAGTTACCTCAAATGACAATTCTTCCCCATGATTCCCAGCCATGATCATAGTTAAAAGAGCCGGTTTGTGAGTAAAGGGATATCCTTCCCAGAACACACTCTGACCATTCCCCCATCAAAATGGTCTTGGATGTTCCATCGGAGGGCACCAACAGCGACCCGTGGAGGCATAAACCAGCTGCACTTCTGGATCTAGCGTTTACTGTAAATCTGCATGACCAGATTACACATTACTTTGACCATAATGTGTGCTTGGTTACATCCATAGCCTCCCTTTAGCAGGCTTTTCAAGCCTTTGTAAGGGGTATAGCTATGTCCACTAAGTTTGCCATTTTAAAACAAATTAAGGAAGCCATCTGCAATGCCAAAATCCAGTTCAACGAGCTTGAAACCTGCTACGCTGTGCTCCCTACACCCCAGCTGAGAGTGTAGAGTGCCTAACTATGCTCTAGCTCATCAGTTCTGCTTCTTGTTCACTTACAAGCTACTGACGAGATAGAGCATCTGCTTTTCCCTTTCTTCCTGGTTTGAATGTTCCCACAAAATCCTAATGAGCGAATAAGAGAGACCATCCGAGTGAGAGTCTTAGTGGATTTTAAGAAGAGAAGATTGCAGTGATCTGTCAAAACAGTTACCGTATGTCTTGCCCCTTATAATTAGTGTTGCCACTCTTCAAAAGCTGCTTTAATTGCCAGCTGTCCGTGGCGCATAATGGTGTGTTTTCTTTCAGCTGGGAAGACTTTCTTAGAGAAATATGCAACTGGATACAGCTGCCGTGATACCTGGGTCTCTGGGATAAAACTGCTCCCATGGCCAGATCTGAAGCATCGGCCTCCACAAAAAAGGTTTAGAAGAACCTGGCTGGAGTAGAATTGGCACCAACGTAAAGCAAATAAAATGCTTCCTCAGCTTCAGAGCTCCAAAAGAAGTGAATGCCCTTTTTAAGGAGGTTTGTGATCAGCGTTATAATGTGGGAAGACCATTTGATAAATCTTCAAAGAAAATTAGCGAACCCAAGAAAGCTTTGTACCTCTTTTGTCTTCGTCGGGGATGGCCAGTCCTTAACAGCTTGTACTTTTGTTTGCTCCATCTACAATCCACTGGGCATAATCACAATCCCCAAAACTCAGACTCCGTATGGAACTGACTCTTCTCCTCCAATTTTGAAAACAAACGATTTTCCTCAGCATCTGAATAATGAGTCTGACATGACCCTGATGTTTTTCTTGATTCTTGGAGAAGATCAGAATGTCATCAACATAGATTCTTACAAAGATATGTAGAAACTCTCTCAGCACCTTGTTAATAAAATACTGAAAAGCAGCAGGAGCGTTGCAGATGCAGAAAGGCGTAACCTAATATTCAAATAGGCCAAATCGGGTCTTGAAAGCTGTCTTCCACTCATCCCCTTCTCAGACTCTAAAGAAATGATAAGCTCATCGGTGGTCCAGTTTAGAAAACATTGCTGCTCCCTGAATTTGATCCATTTGATTTGTGGGACCAATCTTAATTTGCATATGGTCTTTCCCCTTTTGTAATGGCTTGGCAGGTGAAGAACGATGGTCTGGAGGTTTGCCCAGAGCAATGCCAGGGGTTAAGATTTATTCTAAACCTTTCAGCGATCACCTCTTGTTTTGCCCTGAATTTGATCCAACATTTCAGAAAAAAGTGGAAGAGAATACCTATTCGTGATCGCCGAATAGTCTATGCAAGTTCAAAGTGTTCAACCCCTTTTGGGCAAAAAAAACAAAAGGTGAGGCTTATGGAGATTGTGAGTGCCTAATAAATCCCTTAGCCAATTCTCTGCAAGATATTCTTTAAGGTAATAATTTTCCTTTTCAGTAAGGGTGTAAATCCTGCTACAAGACAATATTGATCCTGGCTCTGAATCTATTTTACTGTAATAGGGCCTTTGTGGGGGCAATTCACCTTCTTCTACTTCATCAAACACATCCCAAAAATCTTTTAACAAAACACTCCAGCAACTCACCCACCACTGCACAAATTAAATGATACAAGGCTCCTCCCTCAGCCAAACCCCTAACCACAGAAACCTCCTGATCATTAGAAAATTCTGAAAACAATTTCCTAGACGGTGTTCTCTACAAAAAACGAAATTCAAGTCAATCATTCGTCTACTCCAGTCAATTCAGGGATTGTAAAACGTGAGCCAAGGCTTCCCAAAATGATTTTCAACTGCGGCATTTCAATTAACTCAAACGACAACTCCTGCCCATGATTCCCAGACATGATAATAGTTAAAGAGCTAGTTCTTGAGTAATAGGACCTCAGGTGCTGAGCCATCTATTGCTCTAACTTGCTCATCCAAAGTCTTCCACACCAGTGCAATACCTAAGGATTTCGACACCCGCCAACTCCAATCCAGAAAATTCTGAATAGCTCCTGAATCTATTACTACTGAAACACTCCCCTTCAATGATGTCTCAAAATATAAGGATACATTCACCGTGATGTAAGGAACTGCAGGCTGTAGAGTGTTGGCAACCTGTTTCGTCTTGATCACTGGTGACTGGGACCGCTTGGGAGTGTTGGGGCAATTTTCTAAGTAATGACCACTCTTTCCACAGTACAAACACAAATAATGTTCTTGGTGCCTTTCCATTTCTTCTTTAGAAAGAGACCCTCTAGCCCTTCCAACCTCTTCTAGAGTCCTGAATTTAACCTCTTTATTTGCAAATTCCAAACTCTGTCATTCTCCCCCAGGATTTGCCTTCCCATCTCATAACATTCTTCTGTGCTCAACCCTCCTTTCACTTGATAAAAATCCAATTGAATAACAAGATCTATCGAAGCCTCACAAGAGGTCGGTCGGTTAACAACTGCAGATAAGGCTTCCTTTAACTTCTCCCACAACTCCTCCCACAATCCGCAGTAAAACAGAAAAGCTCTCTTCTCCTCCGGCCATCCACTCTCTAGAGCTAAAGATTTAAAGTGTTCATTGTAGCTGACTAAAGCTCCCATTCTACCTGTAACGTAACCGGTCTTGTGTCAGGCATTTTACTAAATTCCTCGTGAAATAATTGATAATCCCTTGAAGCTGCATGTCTCTGGCCCACTAACACCCCAGCCCATGTTGCCACTTCTCCAGATCAGTAAGACAGAATAAAAGTAACCTCTGCTGCTTCCGAAGTGAAAACCTGTGGCCTACTTAAAAAATACAACTCACATTGGGTTAAAAAGGTTGAAATCTCTTCAGCTACCCTCCAACCTGTTCTGGGGGGGGACAGAGGTGTGGCATATGATCCGTCCTTAAGCCTCCTACTGCTTTCTTATCTTCTGCCACATCTCTCCCTTGATCCTCTCTCTCCAAAACAGGGGATGCCCGTACATCCCTAACGCCAGCATTGAAGGATCTGAAACTAGAGATCTCCTGACTATGGGTCACGTTACCACTTAACTCGTCTACCTTCTTACTTAAACAAACATTCTCACTATGTGCCACTCTCAATTCCTAGATCATTTGCCCTAAATTATCATTATAATTATTTTTTAACGCACTATATACTGGAGACCGGTTTCTAAGCAGGAGACCGGGATTCAAACCTGTGTTGCTTTGCGTTGTCTTGTTTCAAAAACAAACATGTTGCCCCTCAGCTATCCTCCCAGCCCAATCCATTGTGAACTGAATCAGGTTCACGACACCTCAGGACGACTACATTGTTTGGCCTTTCATTCTGTCAGTGCTTCGTATTCTAGAGTTGTCCTATGGAGCTGCTGAACCCTACAGACCCACAAAGACGTTGCGCACGCAAACACTTTTAAAACTAGCTGAGCCGAGAACACCCCTGAGGGAATGGGGAAGTGGACAAAGTAACAAACGAAACAGATTTCAGTTAATTGTTCTATTTCTGTATCATTGTTTTGCTCATAAACTGTGGCACTGGATTGCCATTACAGGCACAAAAACAGAAAATGGTGTTTGGGCATCAAGGGATTTGGCGGTATGCACTACAGATATCTGCAGGTAGAATATGGAGTCTCCAGTGGTAGGAGGCACATGTGGTGGTAGTTGTGCAGGGTTAGGGGAAATCTTGAAAACTGGGGCAATTCAGGGCTGTGGGAAAGTAGTGAAAGGGCATATATGAAGCTGGGTCGTATCTGAGGATTGGATGGATGGAAGGTTTGGGGCAAGATGCATTGTTGGATGTATTTGAGTCTTTGCATGGAGGAATGGGTGCATGAATAAGAGGGTAGAGGCCATCTAACTCCTGGAGCACCAAAAACTGGGGGGCCAATCTAGTTGTGTTTGAAATCTGAGGTGAGGAGGTATCGGACAACTGAGGCCTTCTGGGGGTCATGCAGGATGAGGGTTTTTTGGGCATCCGAGGCTGGTGCTGTTCATGACTGTGTTGGGGAGGTTAGGAATTGAAGGATCAGAGCGTGACAGGCGTGTGCTAGCCGATGCTGACAGGATCTCAGCATTGTGGGTATCCAGGGAAGTAGAGGCATGGAGGGTGTAAGCTACCTAGACAAGATTGATAGTATCGGAGGATCAGGGAATTCTAGGCTGGGGCATCGCGGAAGGGTTATGCAGTCAGAATAACTAATAAAAATAGGGCTTGCCCCTCCACATATGTAATCACTAAGGGTGAATCCTTGTGACAAAAGGCCACTGTAAACAGAAATTAATGGAGCATCACCATTTCTTGGGAGCAAGATCCACAAAATGCTGTGACAGCCCTCCAAAAGGAGCACAAACATGTCATTTAGAAACTGCTCAAATAGGAAGGTAGCAGGGACCTCCCATCAATGACAAAGTGAGTACACACATAAAAACAGAGGCAGAAAGACAGATGCAGCAACAGCACAAACACCAAGTACAAGGAGATCAGGCATGACAACTGATGTGCCTTGGGTAGGTGTAACCGCTGATGGATCAATAAACAACTTGAAACCAATCCTGGGCTCTCTTTGTTTATTCTTGCAATCACAATGATTAGGGTTGAGGAGTAGGCCCATAGGGGAAGACTCCCAGTGGGAAAGTCTTAGTGATGCCAAACTAATACACACAGTGGTCAGGTTTGGGTCTAAATACAAGTGATATTTCATCATCGTTAGACCAAAGTCTCTCTCTTTCTAAGTTTGGGCCATCACCTTGTGTGGATACAACAGTCACTTATAGTTGCTGGGACTATATAGTGCTCCTGAGCATGTCTATGTTGGTCCGTGTAATTCTTCACCCATGCATGATTCTTCAGGATGTCACATTGACCATCCTGTAATGTTGCTACCACCAACTTAACACCCATGGGAGATTTGAAAGAGGTCTGACATTGAGCTCTTCAAGAACCGTTGGAATCCGGGATACTTACGAGTTCCTGTGCTGAAAAGACTTTGGGTGCCCATCTTAATCTCCAGATTGTACAAGAGTTTATCTCTCTAAGTCTCTTTATATCTCTTATCTCTGGCACATTGACTGCCATCTTTATCGCTCGTTTTTCTATAGCATTAAACCCTGTCATTCCTCCCCTTTCTTCTTTCCTCCCTGTTGTGCTATAGCTCCTCCTCTCCTCTTTCCCTATCCCTACTCTGTCTTTTACCTTCTCTCTTTTGGAGTCTTTTTCCTCTTTTCTGTTGCTCTGGATGATCCTTCTCCTGCTTTCACTCTCCTTTTCTTGTTGTTCATCTTCTTCCTCTATTTTCGCTCTATCCTCAGGTTCCTCCTCCCCATCTCTCCTGATGTTTTTCCTCATGCACTCCTGTTCCTTCTCCTCCTTTTCGCCATCTCCTTTGAAATGTCTGCCCCTAGCCTCCTCGCTCTGCTTGGCTCCATTATGTCCACTCCATTATCTTTCCTTAGTTTTTCTCACTGCTCACCTCTCTCCATTTTTACCAACAAACTTCAAAACCCACAATACCCTCCTGGTCGCGTTTCCTTTTGTATCCCTGTCTGGACTGTAATTGGGCTTCTGAGCAGGTCCATTGTGTCCTCTCCATTATCTTTCCTTAGTTTTTCTCACTGCTCACCTCTCTCCATTTTTACCAACAAACTTGCAAACCCACAATACCCTCCTGGTCGCGTTTCCTTTTGTATCCCTGTCTGGACTGTAATTGGGCTTCTGAGCAGGGGATTTGTAGCAGTTGTAGGGCAATGGGTGGTGGGCCCACTGATTGGTGGGGTCCTTACTGGCCTATCAATTACTCATGTAAATTTACTTGGACTGTGGATCAGGCCTTGTATCCACATAGCTAAGTCACAAAAAGTCTGTCCACCACTTGGAGTCAGGTGGTCTCATCTCAATGGCTGCCTGACCACAAAATGGTGCTGCAGGTGTATGTCTGTGCTGTGTTTTTCCTTAAATGTACATTTTTTGTTTAGCGGTTCGGAACGTGGCTCCCTTTGCCAGCATGGGGATGCCACACAGCTTGTTCCGTTAACTCAGTTTGCACACCTGGCACCTGCTTTTGTTTTATGTTTGATTAAAAGGATGCTCCACTGAGCCACACAAGCAGAGATTTGCGAGACAGACTTATTAGGCTTAACCTGTATCCCCCTTTTAAATGCATGTTACAACCTTTGCTCAAAAATCACAAGGATGGGTCTTGGTGGCTCTCTGGTGTTTAGAACACAAGGCTAGGAATTGGATGGAGGCCTTGGGGAACCCCCTGTATATCACTTTCAGGGTCATCATGACACTACAGGTGCGGGAGCCCATCCCTAGTGTCTCCTGACTCTGTCACATGACTGTCATAAGACAGCAGCAGTGACCATAAAGTCACAACTAAAGAGGCACAGGCATAGCAATGTAAGCATCCTTATTATGTCATGAACAGTGATAGTACATCTGATGTGCGCACCTCACCTGCGTCACGGGTCGCCTGCATTCAGAGAAGAGGTAGGGTCTATCCTTTCGCAAAGCCACCTCAAACCCTGATGTAACAGGGAAAGAATGGGGCTTTACCTAAGGAACGATCCCACAGAGAGGAAAAACCCAAAAGGGAAAAATCTATCAGGAAGCACAATGACATGGTGAAGTAAGTAGTTAGCAATAGATGCAGGGGTGGCAGGAAAACTGAGGAGGAGACAATAGAGGCAGGACCACTGAAGCAAGGCAGCAGACAGGGTAGAGCGAAAGGTGAGGCGCCGTTCAGGAAGGCATGGGCTAGGAATGCAGAGTGCAAGAGAAGCAAGAAGGAATGAGGAAGGAAACTAGCATTTTGGGAACAAAGGCCAAGCTGTGACGCACAGGCTCACCAATACAGCCGACTGATTTTCATATTACCAGTGTTGGATAACCACAGCAGCCATCTGGTGTGGTCGCCCTGGGCAGGCACCATCTTGGTCAGGGCATGAGGCGCCATTTCGTCAGGCAGGGTGAAAGTTTCGCCTTCTGACATCACGGGCACAACAAAAGAATCACATGCATGACAACAGAAGTAGCATAGTTCCCACTGGTTACTTGTTTTGTGGCATGCATGAATGAGAACAGAAGCAACAGTAACAGGCAAGAAAGACAACAGAAGTCAGAGCAAAGGGAATAATAACTGAAACGGTCGTAACATATGACAACAGAAATGGCAAAAGCAAGCACGGCAACAGCAATAGCAGTACACGCGTTGGTACATAAGTGTTGGAAAGAAGCATGGCAACAGCAGTAGCAGCTCAAGTCTAACAGCATCAGTCAGTAACGGAAAGGACAACAGAAGTGTCAGCAACACGCATGAGCAGAAGCGACTATAATAAGTATGGCAACAGAAGCAGCATTAGCAGGTATGAAAAGAAATGGCCCAGGTGCGATCTCAGTAGCCCATCCCTCACATTAGCAGCTCATACAGGCAAGCAGCAGCATAGCTGTTACTACAGCAGCAGTGACCGACATCCCAATACAGGCAGTTAACTTTAAGAGAGGCAACAACCTATATACGTAGGGTTGCCAGATGACTCTACATAAGGAGGGACGCCATGTTCCAGTACTGAGCTTTCAATTCTCCATTGGTTGCCTGCCTGGAGTCGCAGTGTTTGGTCACTTGAATTGAATGCAAGGGACTTATGTAAAACTAAGGTAAATGCAAAGCCCAGGAGTGGAGTAGGGGGTCTCCCATTATATAGAGTCTTTTAGCACCCCTATATGCACAATAGCATATGCTAACACTTGACAGGAGTCGACTGAGGGTCTAGGTACCTGAGACACTCAGCGAGAGCTCCCAGCAGAACCCACCCAAAATAGAACAGCATCTGATATTAGTCTCTGACTACCACAACCCCCAAACTCCATCAAAAAACTGCAGCTAAGCCCAGACACAAAGGTAATGAATACCAAAGTCAGCTCTCCATTTAGGTCAGGGCAGAAGCAGAAATACAAAATGGGCGGGAATGGGTTAACAAAGGTAACCACGCCCAAGGCCAGAGCTTCATTTCAGGTGGGGCTAGAAGGGGAGCTACACTGTGGGCAAGCGCCAGTGGCACATTTGTTAAAAGCATCACTGCAGATGGGTTATTTGAGGTTGAGCTACAAAGCAGAGGGGCCCAAAAGAGTACCAAAGAGCAGGATTTACAATCTAACCAGTGGGTGTCAATCATAGAAATGTTTTGCGGGGCTGATGGAGGCTCTGGATCCCTTGCCCTCTTGGGGCTTTGGCGACTAAGGTTCCACTGACACTCCTCTTCTGACAGCATCACGTGATCTTCAGGCTCCTGGGGATCTAGGTGAAAAGTAGCAGGGATCAGCCGGCCCATTCTCTCGATTTCCTTGTGGGACTGTATGCTTTTACTTGTCAGGTCCAGTTATAATGGGAACCGGTTTAAAACTGGAGAGTGCGGGATGGAAGGTTCTGAATACATCAGAGCCACTGGCATTGAACTGGTCAACCCTTCGAAAGCATTGATTTACAGGATGCATTCTCATTTCACAACGGGAAAAACTATATACAGATCATCAGGTTTAGTCCCCAGGCATGTTTGTGTCTTATAGAGCATGATCGGTCAGGGGTAACTGGCGAGTTCAAGACCCAGATTAATGAGAAACTGTAGCGGATCTTTGAAAAGCGTGTGAAGTATGCCCAAAATTAACTGTTTTTGCAGAATCAAAAGACAACAAGCTTGTTTGTTGCCTAGATGGTCCTCAAAGAATTCTTAATGTTGAGCGCTATGATGCAAACTTGTTCTGGAGAAACAAATTAAGTCCACACATACCATCTACGTGACCTTTGGCCAGCTTTTGATCAACCAACTTAAAGCATAGTAATACAACTTACAAAGTGCATGCAGGTGGGAGGGCGCATGTTCAATAGTTACACAATGTTCGTATGTTATTATGATATATCTGTTGGATCAGTGCAAAGATTGAACTCATCAATGCTAGGTTCCACATGATAGATGTTCTATGTTTTTTTTGTTTGCACCAACTTGGACTGATGCCTAGCCCCGCCGGCGAGGAGCTCACAATAGTACAGCGCTCAGGGTGTGGTGTTACTTAAAGAGCAAAGAAACAAGGTGTATCCAGTACATTCTCTCAAGGGAGCAGAGAAATATGTTCAGTATGAAGACCTACCCCCCTCACTGTGCACGCCTGAGATTTTGCCTTTTACGGCACCACACTAGTCCAGGAAGAAATGATTTTGTTAAAAGAAATATTATGCATGTTTTTTCCCACGAACCTGATGATCAGAGCGGGCTTGAAGTTTCTCTGACATTGAAGGGACAGGCTCCTTCCTAAAAGAGATAATTCCCATGACTCAGTGCCAAATGAGACAAGGTAGAGCTTTCATTCACAGTGGTAGTGACCCAGAGACCTGCCTTTACAGAAGATGATGTCCTAGTATCGCAATCAGCAATCTAAGGTACAACCATTCAAACATGATACATCTGCTTGTCCCGAGTCTTGTCGCTGTTTAGGCCCCGTTACCTATTTGGTCGTAAAACACTGGAATCTTTCCATGTGATAATTACTGTTACCACATCAGAAATCTAAGGCACACCGCACTATTCAGACTTTAACACCATGCATGCTGTAATGGTAATCGGGGCATTCGATAAGTCATGGCCACCAATTTAGAACTTGAGGGAAATACACCACTACATGCAAAAATACCATTACAGTATGCACAAATGCATCCAAAAGCAACACGTGGCAGCAGCCATTGTGGTGGTGTAACGTCCATGTTGCTTCACAGGTCAGGACTGCCATCAGAAGAAAGGAAGTTGTGGACAGTGTTGCTGTCAAGGAACGTTAAGAGGGGCCGCTTAATCCAAAATTAAGCAAGCAGGAGCTCACTGTATACGCTGGCGGAGCTGTCAAGCAGGGGTGCAGTGTGCTGGGACATCTGAATGCAAGAACACAGACCAGTCACTCCAAGATGTGAGACAGGATACAAGATGGGATGGTGTGCCCAGACTACAGAGTGAAGGCCGGAGTTTAGCGCCACAAGTAGAGGCACTATTCTGGATCTTTCATGCAGCCCTGGAAGTTGAAGGCAACCTATATAATCGATATCATGTGGGTGACTGGCTCCAGAGACGTGAAAGGTGGGGCAGGATCTCAGGTTGCTTATTGTGAGTACATAACAATTTGTTACGCTGGTTTTGCATGTACGTGGGCAGTGCACATGTATAAGCCACACACTAGCACCCACACCAATGTACTAAAAGCTCATGCATTAATAAAACTGAGCTGACATGGCTACAGCATGTATACGCAGCAACAGGTCCTCGGGGGCCTCATTACGAGGATGGCAGTAACCTGCCGGTGCTAACGGCGGTTTGCCGCTGTCCTCGTAAGACCGAATATGCTGCCTGACTGCTCGGCGCCTCCAGGACATTACAAGTCCCGGCGGAGTGAGAAGTCAGGCGGCGGAGTTGGTAAGTCCCCATTCCCATGGAGTCCCATGGGTTCACGGAAGCACCAGCACTGTTGTTAACGGTGCCGGTGCTACCGTGACAACTCTACGGCGGGTGCCATTGCACAGACTACTTGTAGCAGTGTGGCGGTCCGGAAAGGGTGCTGGTATGTTGCTAACGGCACCCTTATTTCCGAACCTTATCTTGGAACGACAGCAATGCAGGAGGAATACTATGTGCAAGCACACTAGTCCTGCTTGCACCGACAACATTATGCATAAAACATGCCTGTTAGAAGGGGGTCGCAGACCCACCAAAATAATACAGTGCGATAGTGGGAACATAAATTGAACACTGCACTAGATACTACATGTCCTAGAATATACAACTGTCTAAGGCTAATGAACAAAATAAAAAGCTACCAGTATGAAGACCACATAGAATCACACATTGTAGACAGCTGACAACACAAATGTCAGTATTTCCATGTAATAGTACAGCCTTAAAAATCACCACACGTCCTCACAATAAGATGCCTCACACAGGCAATCTGAATGCCCAACTTATTCCAGGCACCTACGTAGTCACTGTATGGACTACATTCCTTAACAACCATGTACCCAATGCTTCCTGCCTGAGACATTTTTGTGTGGTCAAATAAAAGGAAAGGCTGCCATGATAGCACTCAAAATGGACGGGGAGGGGCCATGACTACAACAGCCATTCATTGCAGTATAACAGGCACACTGTGGCTGCCACGCTCCTGCAACACACCCCACAGATAGAGGAGTATTAGAAAACACAATAGGGCTTAACTGACACCGCACAATAAAATCTACCCCAGTCATACACAAAAGGTTCATATTCAAGGATAGGCACCCAATTAAAACAACCAGAATGCTTTCCCTGAAGATGGACTTTGTCTGCAATACATTTAACTTTCTGCCTGTATTGCTAAAACCACTATGTTTTTTTGTAGAACGACTATACAAAATACAGCAAGATTTAATGAGAACTGCCTCTGGAAATTATTTCTAAGTATCTCCTTTCGAACATTTATATATGTCCTTGGAGGATAGCTCAGTGGCAACGTGCTCGCCTGAAAAAAAGTAACACAGGTTCGATCCCCGGGTCTTTGCTTGAAAACCTCTGGGTATTAAGCACATTATCAATACGCAACTGAGAGGCATTTTCCTGTAACAGCGCCTCGATGCCCCCACGCTGTGTGAGCGCTTTAAAAATGCAAAATAAAATATGTTTTTCATATGAGGTGCTTCCAAGTTCCTGTCTAAACCGGCAGGACCCAGTGGATACTTCAGATCAGACTCATTGGCGTGAGTTAGGGGTCGCAACTGCGACCCCTGAGGTCTCTCTTGCTGCACCTGTGGTCTCCCTTGCTACCCGTAAAATAAAATACACATTTATTCAGAATTTACAATAAAAAAAAGAACAATCAGAAACATCAAGTTGCACAAATATAGCTTAAACCCTCCAAAGTTTAAAACAGCAAGAATTAATAAAATAAATCCACCCCCAACAAGTATCAACAAAGTAATAAACATATCTAACAAGGAGGAAGGTATAACCGCTCCTTCATGCATTTATCAATCTCTCCGGATCACACTCCACAAATTCACACCTCCCCAACCATGGTATACACACCGCTGTGTGTGCCTTCCTCTTTCTCAGAATCGCAAAAGGTACCAAAACCATAGAACACTCGCTTCTTAACCAAATCCTCCCAACCAAACCCAGCCCTCTCAGCCATTCTAATTTCTTATATTACGGTGCGATTGAATCGCTCAACCACGCCATTGATCATAGGGATATATAACAAGATCTTGTGGTGTACTCCACCAACCCCACCACAATACCTTGTTCAACTGCGCCATTGGTCTTGGGTTGATATAACGCAGTCTTGTGCTATACTACACCAGCCCATTCCAAGAACAACTCCATAATCTTAGAGGTGCGTTGAACACCATTGTCAGTTAAAATCTTCCACGGATACCCCTCCCTCTGAAACACATCATCCAAGAAACAGATAACTGCTCATGTGTCAGCCTCAAACACCATCCCCAGCTCTACCCCTTTGGAGTAGAGATCCGTCAGCACAATAATGTACTTCCTCCTGCCCCCATCACCATCAACCGGCCAGAGAATATCCAAGGTAATGAACTTCCACCATGTTCGGTCATTCCAATGGCCTTTGGTGCTGGACATAATTCTTCAAGGCCTTGTCAGCCTCCCCATACAAAACACATGATTTAATAATTTCTTCAATCTGCATGTCTAAACCAGGCCACCAGTAATCTGCCATATGTCTCCCTTGAGTCTTCATCACACCCAAATGTACGTCATGACCCGCCTCAATTTATTTTGCCCTGCACAGCAATTCCCCTTCAACACTGAGCTCATCCCTACCCTTGTGAAATTCACCCACCCCCTTCAATGACCGTCCACCAAGTCCAACCTGTCCTAACGTATGCAGTGACACGATTCAGCACACAATTCACTCTAGCCTCTTCATCCCTATCCCGTCTCCCCAAAGTAATCTTGCACACAGAAATATTTGATCCATCATTTCTGGGTCACCATCTTCCGGCTCACATTCACTCCCAATCTGACCGGCTCTAGACAAGAAGTCACCAAGGGTATTATGCTTACCGACACAAGATCTACTATAAACTCAGGGCCTAGTAGAGAAGTAACCCACCTGACCATTCAGTGAGAGAACCCATTGAGTCCTTTGCTCATTAAGATCCCTACTAAAGGTTTGTGATTTGTGCATACAATGAACCCCTACACCAAAGGAATTCCTTACATTTCTTAATACTCCAAACCACACCGAGAGCTTCCTGCTCTATGACAAAGTATTGTGTTTCTGCACCCCTCAGACCCTTTGATGCAAACGCAATTACTCTGTCCACCCCACATTGACTCTGCATGAGCACAGCACCCAACTCTGAGTCCCTGGAATCCGTCATGATGAACGTCTTGCACTTGGTGTTAAAATTCGCCAGGGCCAACGCACTGTTAATACTCGCAAACTTTACACGCCACACAAACTCGGCCCCCTTCTTAAACAACTCCCTAATCATCTTGCACCTGTCTGCAAAATGCACCACAAACTTGGCATAATAATCAAGTAGGCCCAGAAAAGACATGTCCTCTTGCTTGTCAGAGCCTTCAGATCGACAATGGCCTTAACTGAATCCACCTTTGGCTCCAAACCCTTCTCCAGCATTTGATCTTTCATGGATTCACATGCTTAGAATATTCCCTGCCGTCGGGCCGGGAACCCTCTGTCTTTTTAATCTGACATCGGAGAGGTCTTCTCCCGCAGTTCCTCGCTGGTCGGTGTTGGCTGATCCGGCAAAGAAGCCACAGCCTACAGAAAAGAGTTGTCCCTCTTTGGGAAAACATCTGACGAAAGGGGCCCCTTCATCGTCAAAACATGTTCAATCTGATCACTCCCAAAAGGCTGAAAAATGTTCTTCTACTTCTTCTACTTGTTCAAAAAGGACAAAAAGGATTCTTCGAGACGCCCCTCCTCAGGAGACCATCATAGGTATTCCTGGAGTAGAGAATCTTCAAAGCACCTGTCCAAAGAAGCGAAAAAGGCGGGATCGCCTGACAAGTCTGTGCCACAGCTGCCAGCTCCGCCAACAGGAGTCCTGTCATCGACGGCTTCACTGCCGGCTGCACTATCGGTCCCTACAGTGGTGTTGTCAGCCCCAGCAGCGGCAATCGACGAGGGCCCCATATTTTCATTGTCGACGGTCGAGGTACCAGGGTCTTGGCTGCCTTCGGCGTATGACGCCATTCTACTGGATACCCTGCTGCAACAGGAGTCCGCCTCCTCGGTGTCATCAATGGAGGAGGAACGAGAGCCCGTGGTTCATCCAACAAATCTCGACTTACAGTGCGTGGGCCCGTCGACGACGGCAGGAGCGCAGAATGTTCAACCTGCGCCTCCTCTGTTGAATCCACACTCGGTGCTGTCTCTTCAGGTGTTATCTACACTGCAGTCCCTTTTAAGTCAGCGGGATGCCAGACTGCCTCCTATGGGTACGCCTCCGGTAACAACTATCATCGACACGGCAGGTGCCCCTCCGCGTTCAGCATCCACGGCTGAATTACCGGCTTCACGGCCGATGAGCACTGAACCTCCTCGTTCCCATCCGGAGGAGGGTGAGCTACAGGACTCTGAGTCGGACCAAGGTCCCAGGGACTCCATCTCGGACATTTCATCGTCACCATCAAGAGACCCAACGTGGGAGTCTGACGGGGAAATAGAGGCTCCTAGGAGTCCAGCGCAACCATCTCCCCTGGATGACATTGGGGCTTTTCATGCCACGATAGCAAAAGCCTGTGTTGAGTTTGGTCTGACCCCAGAGGAAGAACGGAAAGAGCGTTTCTTGTTTGACCACATGGGAAAGAGAAGAAAATCAGTTTTCTCTGTTCCAATCCTGGGCCACGTTTGGCAAGAAGGATTACGTACCATGCGCCATCCATTTTCGGAGCCTGCAGTTAAGGGCAGGCTAGAGAAAAAATTGAAGGACCCGGACTCTACGCCAAAGCGGCACAACCTTCTCCTGAATCAGTGGTGGCAGAGGCGGCTAGCAGGAAAGCCAGAATACAGCACAAGTGCACAACACCTTCTGACAGTGAAGCTAGAAGACAAGATGCTTTTGGGAAGGTCTTAACAGTGGGGGCGACGACAGTCAAGGCTGCTAACTTGTTAGCGATTATGGCACGCGAAGACCGCGAAATGTGGCATCGCCTGGCCCCCATATTAGAACATCTACACGAAGAACACCGAAAGGCAGCCATGCTACTGGTGCGTGAAGGTGAGGAGGCATCAAATCACAGCATTAACATCGCTGTAGATTTAGCAGAATCAAGGTTCAAGCAGATAAATAATGGTGTGGTACTAAGGAGGCAGGCCTGGCTAAAGTGCACAGACTTTAGGCCGGAGGTCCATTACAAGGTGCTGGACATGCCCTGTGAGGGTGAACAATTGTTTGGGGAAAAAATAGATGAGGCCGTCAAAAGCACGAAAGAGGACGCTGATACGCCAAGGTCACTGGGTGCTTTACAATGCGGGTGAGCGTTTCAGCCCTTTCGTCCCTTCCGTGGAGCTTCGGGGAACACTCGATTCGCCGCATCCAGAGACCGAAACTACAATCGGTCTGGATACTCCTCACAAGGATACAGACGAGCAGTTCAGGCTACACGAAGAGGCTGTGATTTTCCAACATCCAGAAGGAGAGGAGGACAGCCTTCTTCCGCCAAGAGTAAGCAAACGAAATCGCATCAATGACAGTCTTCGAGATGTCCTGGGAGGAAGAATGGCCCTACACGTCAACGAATGGGAGAAAATTACATCGGCCATTGGGTATCGGACACGGTCAGGCTGGGCCACTCTCTAGAATTGAAGGACCCACCACTTCCCATTCCTCCTGTGTATTCTGTGCAACCTCATCTTCACATCTTACAGCTGGAGGTTGTACTTATGCTGCAGAAAGGGGCTACAGAATTGGCCCCAGTGGCCGAGAGAGGTCAGGGAGTTTACTCCCGTTACTTCGTGGTCAAAAAACCCAATGGCAAGTGGTGTCCCATTCTGGACCTTCGGGCCCTGAACAAGACTCTGCAACGCCTGAAATTCAAGATGCTTACACTTCAGGAAGTCATCTGGTCGGTGCAGCCAGGAGAGTTTCTGGCATCGTTGGATTTGTAAGACATGTATTTCCACATACCTATGCATCGACGGCACAGAAAATTCCTACGGTTTGTGGTAGGTCAGAACCATTACCAATTCCGAGTGCTCCCATTCGGTCTAAAATCGTCTCCCAGGACATTTACGAAATGTTTAGCGCCGGTGGCTGTGTGGCTCCGACGGGAGGGTCATCACGTCTATTCTTACCTGGACGACTGGCTGATACGGGGCTCGTCTTCGACGGTGATGCAGGCAAGTCTCAACATTACCATGCAGCTGTTGCAACGGTTGGGCTTCGCGGTCAACTTCGAAAAATTATTTCTGTCTCCCTCCTGGAGCTTGGTGTTTTTGTTCACGGAATTCCAGACTCAGTCAGGTCTGGTGAAGCCTTCTGTTGAGAGAATTCAAAAACTCAAGCAGAAAGCGGAAGAGTGGAGAGTCGGAACGAGGATGTCGGTCAGGAACTACATGTCGCTGCTGGGAGCCATGGCGTCATGTATTCCATTAGTGAAGGACTGTCGTCTCTTCATGAGACCAGTGCAGGAATTTCTGGCAGACCGGTGGGCTCAAAGTTGCACATTATGGTCCGACAAGGTGGTGATCAACAGCGACTTGCAGGAAGCGCTTCAGTGGTGGCAACTCTCAGACAATCTGACGCGAGGAATGACGTTACTGGAGCCAGACTTTCAAGCTACAATTGTGACGGATGCCTCTCAAACAGGGTGGGGGGCTCATCTGGGGTCCTTCCAAGTTCAAGGTCGGTGGTCTCCGGTCGAATTGAGTCTTCATATCAATGTGCTGGAACTGAGAGCGGTTCATTGGGCTCTAAAATCGTTTTTGCCACGCATATGAGGCTTGGTCGTGAGGATGTTGATGAACAATACAATCACAATGTTCTACCTCAGGAAAGAGGGGGGCACGTATTCCAGAACGCTCTCAAGAGAGGCTCAGGAACTAATGCTTTGGGTCCTCGAACAAGACATCAATATTGTGGCGTTTCATCTACCAGGGGTGATGAATGTACAGACAGACTCTCTGAGCAGGGAAATGAACCAGTTCCACGAGTGGCAACTGAAGGATCAGCAGGTGTCGAGCATTTTCAAGAAATGGGGTCGTCCTTCACTGGATCTCTTCGCCACCCGAGAGAACAAAAAGTGCAAGCAGTTTGCCAGCAGATGGCCTCAACCAAATTCGATGGGGGATGCGTTCTCGTTCCCGTGGACGGGCAGGTTCGCGTACGCATTCCCTCTGTTTCCACTCATTCGGCAGACCCTCCAGTGGATTCAGAAATACCCATGCCGTGTGATTCTGGTGGCCCCTTACTGGGACAGGCAGTCATGGTTCTCAGACCTACTCCATCTATCCGTAGCAGAACCAGTGCAGTTTCAAATGACACCGGACCTTCTATTTCAAGACAAGGGGGCAGTTTGGCACCACGACCCGGGCTCTCTCAGCCTGACGGCTTGGCTCCTGACTTCTCAGAGTTTGGATTACTAAACATTCCTAGGGACTGTCGCTGCATTTTAGAGGCGACTAGAGCTCCGTCCTCGAATGTTTCCTATGCATGCAAATGGAAATGGTTTTGTGTGTGGTGTAAGGATCAGCCTGGGATAGACCCTTTAAGCATTTCATCAGAGCAAATTCTGCCCTACTTATTACACTTGGCAAAGAAAGGTTTGGCATTCTCCTCCATAAAGGTTCACCTGGCCACCATTTCCAGATTTACTCGGAAGAGGCACACTACCGGCTGTTCAATGATCATCTCGTTAAACATTTTCAAAGAGGATTGTTTCGGACCTTTCCTCTGGCTAAGAAATTCCCTCCTGGCTGGAGTCTCAATTTGGTGCTGTAGTCTCTGATGGAAGCCCCGTTTGAACCTATGTCGTTGACGCCCCTGAAATTCTTGTTGTGGAAAATGGCGTTTTTAGTGGCCATTACTTCAGCAAGAAGAATATCAGAGTTGCAAGCTCTATTGATTGATCCTGTTTCTTCAAAGACCAAGTGGTGTTAGCTACTAACCCGCACTTTATTCCAAAGGTGCCAACTACGTTTCATAAACTCTCTTCTATTGTGCTACCATCATTCTTCGCTTCGGCTTCCTCATCGGCAGAAAAGGCGCTGCATACGCTGGACATTAAAAGTGCATTGAAATTTTATCTAAGTCGTACTCAGGAATTCAGGCGTTCAAGACAATTGTTTGTGGATTATGGACCTTCAGTAAAGGGAAGGGCAATCTCCAAACAAGGCCCATCGCGCTGGGTCTCATCAGCCATTTCCTTCTGTCACTCTAAGGCGGGAAAGCCTTTGGAGAGGCGCCCAAAGGTGCATTCAACGAGATCCACTGCGTCATCAGCGGCATTATGGTCGGGGATACCGCTGGCGGACATCTGTCAAGCGGCCTCCTGGTCAGTGCCGCATACATTTACTCGGCATTATTGCCTGGAGCAGCAACATGGCGTAGGTGTAGAGATGGGATGTGCAGTCCTGCAATGTCTCTTTCAGTAAGGTAAGCCCCCACAGCGTGGGGTACCGGTTTCAATGTTACCATGACTAATGTTTCTGGCTGGTAGTATGTGTTGCGTTCCTAATGTATTGGTTTGCATTACACACCACCATGTATGATGAATACTGCCATGTAATCTATTCTAAGCATGTGAATCCATGAAAGACCCAATGTTGGAGAAGGGAGTCGTTTCTTACCTGTAACTCCATTTCTCCAGCGTTGGTATCTTTCATGGATTCACATGCACCCGCCGGTATCCCCTTGATGCAAACTTATTGGTTCCTCTACTTTGGAGGTTAAAATCTGCGGCGGAGCGACGGGGGCGGGTCTATTTATGCCCTACGTCCTATTGGGCAATGCGTAAGCGTCCCAAAAGGACGTTGATAGAACACTAAAGTGTTGAAGTTTTCCAAAGGAAACAGCTTTTTTTTTAAAAGACCGAGGGTTCCCGGCCTGACGACAGGGAATATTCTAAGCATGTGAATCCATGAAAGATACCAATGCTGGAGAAATGGAGTTACAGGTAAGAAACTACTCCCTTCTCACTAAACGTGTGTCCTAGATACTCAATAGATCCTCCTTGCAAAGTGTCAAACCTGCATCCGAAGGTACCTGCAACACCCTGCCCAACCTCTGGTCATGCTTTCATGTCCTTCTCTGTGGTGAGAATGTCATCCTGAAAATAGACAACAACTTTCATCCCTTTCAACAATTGGTGCATAACCCTTTGGAAGAAGACCATCACTGACAGGTTCAAAAGGCATCCACGTAAACCCAAATGTCCTATACGTGTTCACAAACGTGGTGAGATCCCCACTATCATGATGTAACCTCACCTGATGGTAGGCCGATGCTAAGCTAGGCGTACTTATCAGTCTGGCTCCAGCTGCCAACTTCACAATTTCACCAAAGTTGGGAAGGGCAAATCTGTCTACCACAACCTCCCGGTTCAATCCTTTCAAGTCCACACACAACCGGCCTACCATTAGATTTCCACACTACAACCACTGGTGATACCCATTTTGATGTTTCAAATGCTTTAATCGCGCCCTCGCCTTCTAATCTCCTTATCCCTGCAGTAACTGCCTCCCTCATAGAAATTGGTACAGATCTCACCTTTACTGCCACCAGTTTGGTAACATCCTTCAAGCAAATGTGGGGCTTATGTCCTTTCAAACAACCCAGCACTTCCTAGAAGACTCCTTTATGTACCTCTTCTGGGTTCCCCCCAGGATCATTCCACAACACTGCAATAGGTCCAGGAACAATGAAATCTACTACAATACTCATTTCAATCTGCTTGTACCAGACCCCCCTTTTTCTAGACACACATATCCCGACAGTAATTTTCCCTTTGTATTCCAATTTGGCCAGTCCAAATGCTCTTATGTGTGAGCCTCCATAAGTGTTTGCTAACAAGGTTTGTTCAAGTTTTGTTCCTGTGAACCTCTCTTCCCATATCCGGTTGTCTACAATGGCATATTTCGAACCCGTGTCTATTAACATTGACTTCCCCACTGCATTCAACACCACAATAGCATGAGGTTTCTCACCTCTTTGGTTTTGATCCTACTTCTCATCACTATCATACTTCATGCCAATCTTGCCGACACTAATCCGAGAGAAATGTTTACAGCAACAGAAAACTGCGGCTTTTTTCCCACATTTGGGACACGCCGCCTTCAGTCCAGGGCAACATGCTTTACTGCAAGTGAAAAGTACTTCCACGTCTGAAGCAATTGTTGACATCCGGCTCTTTCCCTTTGCTCCCTTTGCTCCCAGTCTGCACATCATGAGAGCCTTTTTGGTAAACCCCCCCCCCTTTACATATGGGTAGTTGCTTCTTTTTCTTTTGCAATATATGTCCCTGTTCTGTTTTACCCATTACTGCAGCACAATCCTTACTCTTCACTTGTTGATCCTTTTTGTCCAATCCCCTGACACATACCGTCATGTGCTCCAACTTTGCATAACTCAGAATCTCTCCCAGGCTGGGATCCCCTTTTGTCAAAATGTCCTCACGTATCTTGTTTTCATGCCCCTTCAACACAAATTGATCCCCCAGATGATCATCATGAGTAAACTCAAAGTTTCACTTATTGGCAACTTCCCCAAGTCCTGTAACAACATCTTCTACTGACTCCCCTGCTCTTTGTTCTCATATCACAAAGTAGTGCCCTGGAGTGGCTCTTGTAGGCTTTTAGTATCATCCTACCCTCAAAACCAAGGCAGTGCATCAAGAGGGACCAACACCTTTCAATGCTGTAGGACGGTCCATGGATGGCCAGGCCATAGTTCTGGAAATCTTCCTTCCATGTTTTTGACTTCACTGTGGCCATCCCCAGGTTAGGGAGAAATGGGGGTGGGAGACTACCCATTTTAGGGCCTGTGGGCACGTCTTCCAAACACCAAGCGTTGCTACCCTAGGCATACTCCTTCAAGTGATTTGGGCCCTACAACTGTGTCAGTAGATTAAGGCACCACCAGCTTGGCACGCCCAGCGCAATTGCTACTAAGCTGGTATTTATTACAGTAGAAACAAACCAGATGCCTGTTGGCCAAGAAGCAATACCAATGTGTACCTTCCAAGATATAAATTGTCCTCTTCCCTCGTCTAACGTTACATCCCTTGGAAGAGAAATCTGATGCAGGAAACCCGAAATGCAGGGGCAGCCACACGTTTTTATGGTAACCATGACGTGCTGGCATGGATACAAGCACACCCAAACTGGCTGAGGGTCCTTTCCTCTAGCCGCTCAAGCCCTTCACATTGCACAAGTGGCGTCCTCTGGAAACGAGTGAGCCAATCCATGACCAACAGCTGGTAAGCAGGCAGTAAACCGATGGCTGCACCTTTTCCACTGCGGAATGAAGAGAGGCAGCAGGGAAAACAACGCAAGTGCTGCTGCTTACCAGGAAGTCATGGACATGGTGGAACCTGGGGCAACTGTTCCCCATGCTCGCGGTGTCCAACACCACTGGCCTGAAAGCCTCCTAATCCTGCTGCTCACTAAGTTTCTGCAGCACACAGTGCCAAAGTCATCCTTTCAGGACGTGCCGGTACCCATGCAACAGAGCAATACAGTCGCAGTCCCCGGGGGCCTGCCAGCTTGTCGGCACTGATGAAAAGTAAGTCACACATGCTGGAGCTTAATTGTATTTGGCATTTATATAAAGCGCTTTTCCCATTTGTATGGCCTCAATGCTTTGTGGTTGGAACTCCCTCAGTGACCATAGTTCATGTGTGGGAGATTCTAATAATTTAAAGATGTGTGTGTGCATTTTGCCAGGTTAGGACTTAGGTGGGCTGGCTAAACTCCAGTAAGAAGCCCAGAGGTCTGGCACGTGGGCAGGTGCTGTTGGTGGTTTAGGCTAGAGTGCTAGTGCTGGAGATTCGATGTGTGACCAGCTAGACCAAACCTTTTCACAGTTTGTCACTGTATACTAATTGCAGAGATGTTGCGGTACATCAGAGGTTTCAATGTGGATGGCTAGGTAAGCTGCTTGACCAGAATTACATACCCATAGCTGCATTCTTGAGAGAATGGATGGGTGGCCGTGCCTGCGGCCTGTATCCACAGAGGTGGTGCAAGGTATACATACCTCAAACTCGGATGGAGTTTAGCTTCAATGTCGTTTTTCTAGGTCCAACACGATTGGCTGGTCTCACAAGTTGTGGTCTCCATAGATTGAAAGTCTTGAGTAGTGGGAGAGGGGCTCAGAGGGATGGGGGAGTGATGTATGATAGTCTGTCGGGGGGTGAAATTTGTCATGGGTGCCGCTGTGAAGTCTGCCTACATCCGGTAAGGTGGATAGCTGTGTTGTTGGGTTTGGGCCACTGTTTCTGTACGCATATCGACAGTATAGAGAGCAAGAGGCTTTCAAGAGGAGGAAGGGAAGATCCATGTTTTGAGGGCCTTTCGGAATGGAAGAGATTGTCAATGTTCCAGATGTGCAGGGGCAGAGATTTCCAGTTTATCTGCGCTTGGATGGAGAAGGAGCATCCTCCCAGTTTGGTGGAGTTGTAGTGCGGGACAACTAGGGGAGATGCTGTGCCAGATCTGAGAGTCCTTGAGGGGTTGCATCAAGTGAATTTGTCTTGGAGGAATTCTGGGCCGATGTTGTGGATGGCACAGTGAGTGATGATGATGGCTTTAAAAGGTAGTGCGTGGACCAATAGGGAGCCAAGAGGACTCTTAGTGTAGGGCTGATGTGTTCTCTGGGAGAGAGGCAAATGAGCAGACGGGCCACAGCGTTTTCGATTGTTTGCAGTTTTCTTAGCTAAAATGCTGGTGTTGCTGGATAAAGGCAGTTTGCATAGTACAGGCAGGAGCGGATGATCGAGATGATGGCAGCGAAACAGTGAGGATATCGGAGGTAAGGAAAGATATGCCTCAGTAGGCCTAGATGGAAGAAACAGTTTCTGGATATGGAGTTGATGTGTTGGGAGAGGGATAAATCCGTGTCCAGTGTGCATCCAAGGTTTTTTACTGAAGTGGAGGTTGCTGTGGATGGGGCCTAGGTATTGAGGCCAGGGAATGGGTTGGGGAAGGAGTGTTTTCCCCCAGACTAGGATTTCGATTTTCCCAGGATTGAGGATAGGGTGGTTGGACATCATCCAGTAGTTAGGGGCGGTTCGTCCATAAAGCATCGACCCACCGGGTCTTGGTCCCCTCTCATGCATTATGGAGGATCCAGCCCAGTAAAATAGGAGCACTCCCTCAGCTGTTTTTCTCAGCTGAGGGAGTGCTCTTAGCTGTGAAAGGGAAACAGCCCCAGTCTCGCAAGCTCAATGAGCCATGCAAGGCTGGAGCCGTTTTCTTCCCCCGCCTTCCATAGCTCATTGAAACTGCTGGCTGGGGAACAGCACATCTGTATGTGGAAGGGGGCGCTCCTGCACCCCCTGGCACATACAGACAGAGCAGGCTGGAGTGGGGCCTCTATGGGCCCATGCTCAGGCCCCTTGCACGCATGTGCAGGAACCAGGAAGTTTCCTGACTCCTGTTGATGCTTGCAGGTGGCTGGAGCACTGGAACCTTTGGACACGCGGCAAAAGGTACATTTGTTTATGTTCATTTTTTACATTTAAATTATATGTATGGATGTGTGCATGCTTGTCTTAGGTGAATGTATGACGAGGGATGCTGTTGTGAATGGGAGAGTGCTTTCTGTGGGTATGTTGTCTAAATGTGTGTGTATGTTTGTTTAGTTAGTATTTAAATATGCATATGGATGCTTGTGTTATGAGTGAGTGCATGATGCATGCTTGTGTCAATGAAACCGTGTTTGTTGCGTGCGTGTTGTGTAAAGTGTGTGTTTGTAAGCCCATTTATTTATTATTGAAGTATGTGTATGGATGCGTACATGCTTGTGTTGTTAGGGGAATGTACGATGATCGATGCTGGTGTGAATGAGAGAGTGCTTTGTGTGTATGTTGTGCAAATGTGTGTGTTGTATGTTCGTTTAGTTAGTATTTAAATAAGTGTATAGATGCTTGTGTTGTGAGAGTGCATGATGGATGCTTGTGTGACTGAAACAGTGTTTGCTGTGTGTATTGTGTAATGTGTGTTTGTAATCCCATTTATCTATTATTGAAGTATGTGTATGGATGTGTGTATTGCTTGTGTTATGAGAGTGCATGATGGGTGCACGTGTGAATAAGACAGATTGAGGTGCGTATATTGTCGAAATGTGTGCATTTGTTTGTTCATTTATTTATTTATTTTAATGTGTATGGATGCATGTATGCTTGTGTGTTGAGTGAGTAGCAGATGGATGTTCAGGTGAATGAATCAGTGCTTGCTGTGTGTATATTGTCTAAGTGTGTGTGTGTTTGTGCTGGCCTGAGATGATTTTGGAGAGTGAGGGTAGGAGGTTTGTACAACAAAGGAATTTTTAAAATAGAACTGAGACACTGAAGTTATGGATAATGAAGCCCTCGGCTACACCATCCTCTTCACACTCCTCTCTCCAACTTCCAACTGCTGTATCCACCACATCCTCCACAACACTCTTGCAAGTTAAAACTTAAAACATTTTCAACTGTATACAAGTCATGCTGCTGCTAGCCTACAGCATGACAATATACAAAGGCGGAGGCGAGAACTATTCCTGCACTTTTGGATGTCAGTTTTAGGATGCTCCAGAATATTCCATTATAGGTATTGCATCCAGTGAGCCTATCAGATCCCTAGGCAGTTTATGATACCGACCCACAGGCTGAAAGGGACAACACAGGCATCCTAGACATGTCAAGAGTCTTCTTAATGTTTGATAGCAGTCATCAACCAGACGGTACAAATACAGATGATGACTGTCATCCAGTGAGTAACAGCTGAAGGGATGATAACTCATCCAGGTAACATCTCTTTCAGTATAGGCCACTGAAACTGTGCATGCTATTTGTCAAGATGTTGGAACGGATGCACAATGTAAGGCCTCACTTAGACAACTACTGGATATGGAGGTACACCAGGATAATCAGGATCGACTTTAGCCATCACAACCCAAAAAATGAAGATGGGGCAACACTTTGACACCTTTGTTTCTTCATGGATGGATTGTGCAAGTCAATCACTTTAGAAAGCAATAGGTTGTGGGCGGTTACTACAAAATCATGGAGTACAGGTACTTTCCGGTATCCTGTAAAGTGCTGAGCAGTAACTTGTTTAGCCACAGACAGTGGTGGCAAAGGAGTCAAAGGGATCCCCATTTGAAACCCCTAATGAGGGCTCCCTGATCACAAGCCCTCCTCGGCAGTCTGCAAAACTGTCACACCTACAACCTCTAGTACAACGTGGTCATGGCAAAAGGGAATGATACCAGTAATTTGTTCATGTATGTATTTCCTGATGAGGTGGGGTGGGGGCAGGTGGAGATGTGTTGGGGTTGATTTAGTGGATGGGTGCAGATTAGTCCACTGAGGCTGATTTACTTGCTGGGGTGGGGGGAAGGTCTAGGATTGATTGAGTCAGCGGAATAGGGGATGGAGCAGCATATTGGGGCTGATTCAGTGGGGTTAAGGGTGTGTTGGGGATGATTTTGAGGGTGGGGCTTGAGATGTGTTGGTGTGGATTCAGGAGCTGGGGGTGGAAGGCTGTAAAGTGGTCTTGTATAGTGCCCTTCTGCTATGTTGGCGGCCTAACCGCCGCATATGAAGAAAAGGGGGAGAGGGTTATTAATTGGATAGAGGCAGGTGTGAATCTTGGAGAATGCATGGGTGTAAGCCATATGTACCCGAATCCTTAGTGACAGCATGTTTCTATGGGTATGCTGGTGACATATGGGTATGTATTTATTCAGATGGCAGAGCCGAATATCTGATAAGTTAGAATAGCACTGCAAAACTAGGTAAACCACTAATATGGGGGTGTATGATAGAACCAAAGTGATCTTTATCATATTTATTTATTTTATTAAATGGAATTTTCTGTTCACCGCTGGCCCTATCCAGAGTGTCTCGGAGCACCTTTGCTGAAGAGTTGTGTGTGGTTTCATGGTATGTTTGCATAACATGTTGGGTTGACCCCGCCATTACAGTCATGTGAAGCCCGAATTGAAACAGTCTGTTCTCCAAGTCCCAGTTGAGTGCGAGTTTTCAGTATATTTGTATGACTTTGGAGGGCAGTCTACCTCGGGTTGAAAATGACTGTGAGTGGGCATCCGTTGGTTGATTAGTTTGTGTTAGTCTTGTGCTGGTTTCAGTTGAAAATCCCTGGTGTTAGTTGAGCAGCCAGATTTTTCTGTTTACTTAAAGTCAGTTGGCCTTCTATGCTAAGATGTTTGGGCAGCAAGTTTCAGAGTTTTGTTGAGGGGAAGGAGAAGGAAGATCTTTGGTGGCATTTCCAATTAAAGGTTGGTAACGTAACTAGGGTTCATTGCTGGGTAGAAGCACTTTTCATTTTTAATGGTTTGTACTAGGTGAATTTCCTTTGATGGATTCTGAACCCATGCCACCAAAGTCTTTGTGAGCAATGAACAGGGTTTGAAAGGCTGTGGCGATGTGCTTGTACATATTTAGACTCAGCAGTAGTCTGGCTACTGCATTTTGGAATCTATGTAGCCTTTCAAATAGGTATATCAGAGCCCAAAGTAAAGTCTGTTGGCTTAATGTAGAGTTGAGCGTAGTAGTGCAACAACTGCCATGGTTCTATGTGTTCAGATCAGGAAGGCTAAGATTGGACATATCACTCAGACCTGTAAGAAGAAACTCCTTACGATGTCTTTGACCGTGGTTTGAATGTAAGGCCGTTTTCTATCATGAGTGCGAAGTTTCTGACAGTTTACATAGGTAAAGGGAAAGTTCCCATATTTTTAGCCAAGTATAGGCGTGGGATTTAGTAATTTAGTCCTACAGATCATTATGTAGGTTTTGATTGTGATGATTTTTCAAAATAACAGAGCAAACACCTCGTGCCCAGATCACTTACATTAAAAGTATATTATACAATATTGCTTCATGGAATACATTCTATAAACATGGCTGCATAATATCCCCACATAAAACATCAATATGGGTATTCCATTAATACAGAAATACAGACCTTCTTCCTCAATCTTTTGATTCTATAAGTACCAACCCGCCAAAGCCATCTTCTTGGCAGTCCCGTCAAGTAACAATTCCCTTCAAACCTCCCACCAATAGCACCAAGTTGGAATCCACAAGTGCATACCCCACAATAAAGCATTCTTCCTCAGGGTGGTTTCAAATCGGCAGAGGTCACGAGAGCATTCAACAGTTGCTCCCAATCCAACAGTATACCCTGTTCTATGTCCTCCCACTTTGTCTTGACGTAGCACTGCTGTTTCAACTAAACCCACTCTTTTCACACCCAACACCCATTAGGGAGTAAGTGGAACCCTGGGGCACTTCCATAATATAGCTAATCTCCTTTTTGCTAACAATCATAGAAATTGGGCAATATTCGACCTTTGTTTCTCTTTCTTAGTACCTGGTAATTTATCCAACAAACACAAGGCCAGATCACACTCATAGGACATATGAAGTAATGTATTGCTCCTATCCATCACCTCCCTCTAATAGCATTGGATCACAGGGCACTCACAAACCATATGCCATAAGCCCGAAGAGTCTTGAGCACATCTGGTGCATGTTTGAGGCAAATCTGGGGCAATGACCCGCATCCTATAGACCCAGTGAACAAAGTTGAACTGGATCAACTTAAACCTGGCGTTCCTATATACCTTTTTAGTGTGCTCACACATCACCTGTCAATCCTGCTCCGATATAGCTTAGCCCAGATCAATTTCCCCATTTACCTTTAATTGCAAGGACAGGCAACTAATATGTAAAATATTTGTGAAATCATACCTTTCCCTTCACCTATTAAGAAGAACTCTTGCAGCAGTGGGATGGGTTCTGGCTCAGAGAATAATCAACTGTAATTTAGCCATTCTTCCAACTATCCTGGCATAATTCAAAAGTGCCCTTGTGGCATACCATATTGCTCTGTCCAACGATTGACGAAGAATAAAGAGCCCACCCTAAAGGAATCACCCACTGACCTACAACCCTTAGAACGCCTGGTGGCAAGACCCATATCCCTATGTATCCCAAACAAAACCTTGTCAAATCTGATAGGTAAATAAGGATGATAAGGTCTGTTCAATTTAAATTTAGTCAAAAGTCTCTTCAATGCCATCAGAACCAGCGCTACTATGCACGCATTTCCTTTAGACTCCATTACATCCCATACTAGCTCGATCCCTTTATACTAGTTCGGGAGCCTCCCAATAGAATGCAAACCTTGTCCTCAGGTGAATCATTCTAGCGTAGTGCATATTGCAGCGGAGCAGCAAGGAAATACAGCTCATAGTCAGACAGTGACTAACCGCCTTCCTGGTAAGTCCTCCACAGCGTCAACAAAGCCAGTCTATGTCTAGCAGTACCCCATAGTAATTCTGCCATTTTGCCATCCAACATCTGAGAAAAGAAGTTTTATCAAATAAGAGAGATTGTTAAAAATACAAGAATCTCAGAAGTACTATCATTTTACATAACGCTATTCTAGCCATTAAAGAAAGAGGTAGTGTCTGCCAAAAGGCAATCGCATCACCAATCTGTGACAGTGTCTGTGAGGAATTCGACCCTGAGCACAGGCAGTGTGCGCTCGCCTTGGCTTTTTTTGATGATTTTTTAGAAAATGGAATGATGGGAGATCAACCTCCGAAAATGTTTGGGGCTAATCCGCAGACATTTTCTAATGCTCACTGCACAAAAAACACAAAGGCACAGTCCTCCCTATCACATTCGACAGATGACAGCGAGGGGTGTACGAAAACATCCAGAGTAGAAGGGCAACATCTTCCTCAACCCATGGCCAGCCTAATTAAATATGATATGCATTACTTACCGTAAAATCATTTCTGATGGTTGTATCTGCTTAGATTCATATTCTGTGCATAAGGTCCGACATCCAGTGGTAACAGCAGAGTATTGCATCTTGTCTTTGGAGAATCGAAAGGGGACGTCGGCATGGGTGTGCCTGTAACACTATCCCTACATGACGTGCAGTGTACCCAAGATCCCTCACGCGTCGAGGTCCCTCCGATTGTATTTTTTCTGCCTAGAAGGAGCCTTATGACTATCGTGAGTGAGTACAGAAAAGAGAGAAAGTGGTAAGACGTCTATGTTCCTTCCAACCGAGTGGGGAGGAAGGGTAGGCGCATGTGAATCTGAGCAGATACAACCATCAGAAATGCTTTTACAGTAAGTAATGCATATCTTCTGACGTTTGTTAATCTGCTTAGAATCAGATGCTGTGCATAGACTAGCAAGCAATACCCAGAGTTGGAGGTGGGTTGTGAGAAGGAACAGTAGAGAAAATGTCTTACTACTGTCTGTCCCACCTGAGAATCAGACCTAGAATGAGTGTCTAGGCAATAGTGTTTTGTGAAGGTGTGTACAGAACTCCAGGTTGCCAGTTTTGCAAATGGACTCAAGGGGAACATTTGCAATGAATGCTATGGACGCCGCAGTGCCTCGAGTAGAACGTGCTCTAGGCTTGAAGGGCAGTTCTCTCTAAGCAAGAGTGAAGCAGAGTGTGATGCATTTGACAATCCACCTAGGGATAGTGGATTTGGAGACTTTGTCTCCTTCACTTCCTGCTGCCACTGAAACAAAAAACTGATCAGTCTTTCTTAGTGGTCGAGTTCTTTCCTTGTAGTACAGGACAGCTCTGCTTACATCCAGTGTGTGAAGGGTTCTTTCTCCCAGGCTTGAAGGATTTTGAAAGAACGTTGGTAGTTCTATCGACTGGTTCACATGGAACTTGGAAATGAATTTAGGTGCAAACCTGGGGTGAGTGTGCGCAGAACCACCTTATCTTTGTGAACTGTTACAAAGGGATCTAGGATTGAGAGCACTTGTAGTTCACTTACTCTCCTAATGGAGGTAATAGCTATTAAAAAAGCAGTCTTATAGGTGAGGTCTTTAAGACTTGCTTTGTTCATGGGCTCGAAAGGAGCCCCCATAAGCCTAGTCAACACCACGGTTAGGTCCCATCCGGGAGCCGGGTTAGAAATGGGAGGGTGAATTCTTTTCACTCCCTCCATGAAAGCTTTAATAACTGGTATCTTTCACCATGACACTTTCTGTTGTGATGTAGTGTAGGCTGAAAGCGCAGCTAAGTGCACCTTTATGGAGTTAAAGACCAGGCCTGAGTCAAGTAAATGAGTTAGGTACAAACCAATGTGTGTGGGAGAGAAGTTAATCGGGTTAATGCTCATTGAGTTGCACCAGAGGACAAACCGTTTCCATTTACTGGAATAGCAGTACCTGGTGTTCAGTTTTATTGCCTCCCTGAGAATGTCCATACATCTCTGAGGGAGCTGCAGGTGGCCAAATTCTATGACCTCAGGAGCCAGGCCGCTAAGTACAATGTCTGCGGGCATGGGTGAAGCGTCTCCCCTCTGTCTTGCGACAACATGTTGCACGGGCAAGGCAGTTTGACTGTAGGAGATAGGGACATCTCCATCATATGAGCGAACCAGGGTTGGCGGTCCCACATGGGGGCCACCAGTATCATCATGACTGATTCCTGGTGCATCTTGTGCACGATCTTGGAGCTGGGGGAAAAGCGTAGACAAATTTCCCTGACCATGTTATCCAGAGTCTGTTCCCCTTGGAACGGTTCTGGGGGTACCTGGAGGCGTAATCCTGGCATTGAGCATTCTCCAGAGTTGTGAACAAATCGATCTCAGGGAAGCCCCATTCATGCGAAAACATTGGAGACTATGTCTCCGTGTAATCGCCATTCGTACTCGATGGGCAACGGGAAGTCTCTGCTGAGTACGTCTCCCAGAAGATTGAATTCCCATGGAACATGTTGTGATAACAGGAACATGTTGCGTTTGAGAGCCCACTTGCAAATGTTCTGGGACAGTTTGGACAGCCCTGGAGAGGGAGGGCCCCTTGTTTGTTCAGCTACTACATGGCCGTGGTGCTGTCTGTGAGGATCAGGATTGTCTTCCCCTGCAGTTGTGCCTGGAAAGCTTTTAGTGATTTGAACAGTTCCAACAGGTTTATGTGGTTGGATGCTATGTCTGACGACCACACTCTGTGCGATGTTTGTTGAAGCAGGTGAACTCCCCACCCTGTAAGAGACTCGTCTGTAGTTAGAGTGGCTTCCACTGCGGGGGTGGTGAAGGATTCTCCCTTCAAGAGGTTGTCCCTCGACCACCACTGCAGCGAGAGAATGAGGCCCAGCAAGACAACCACTAGATCGTCCTACTGTCCACTGGCCTGACACCACTGGCTGTTGAGCAACTCTTGCATTGGGCGCATGCGCAGGCGCGCCAGTAACCAAGTAGATGCATGACGCCATCATTCCTAGCAGTCGCATAGCCTTGAGTACCATCACCTCCTGACTGGCTTCATACTGAGGGATTTGAAACATGTTTTGAACCCTCTCGTTGGAGGGCAAGACAAGACCGTCCTTTGTACGAATTAGAGCCCAAAGGAACTGTTTGACCGGACTGGGGTCTAGGCTGGATTTTCTCTCGTTGATAGAGAATCCCAGACTGAATGAAAGATCTGTCGTCTTTTGGGTATTTGACAGACATGTTTCATAAAAGTCCCCTATTATGAGCCAGTCGTCGAGGTAAGGATAGATCGGGATGGATTGCCTGCGCAGATGTGCTGCTGCCACCGCTAGTACCTTTGTAAATACCCTTGGTGTAGACTCTATGCCGAAGGGTAGTACCTTGAACTGATAATGCTTGTCTTGTATCATAAATCTAAGGTATTTTCTGGCAACATTGAAATATAAAAGTATGCATCTTTCATGTCCAGTGTTGCCATGTGATCCCCCTGTTATAGCAGTGGAATTACTTCCTGCAGAGTGACCATGCAGAACTTTTGTGGCTCTACAAATCTGTTCTCTGGGTGCAGATCTAAAACAGGACGCATGCTTAGATCCTTTTTGGGTACAATGAAGTACACTGAATAAATACCTTCTTTTACCTGTGACAGAGGTAAGATTTCTATGGCTCCTTTCTCTTGTAGTGTCTCGACTTCCTGCAGTATGCGAAGATGGTCTGGTGTCAGTCGTCTTGCTCGTGGAAGTCTGAATGTTGGGGACCGGTTGAACTCTATACAGTACCCGTGGGCCAGAACCTTTAGCACCCACTGGTCTGTGGTTATTCCCTCCCATGCCCAAAGGAATGATGTTAGTCGGCCCCCGACCGTGGAGGCATGGGAGGGGACCCGAATCTTCGGGTCATTTTGAACCTGAGGCCAGGGAGCCTCTAGGGGTAGAGACACAGCCCCTTCCATTCCAATGACACTGACCTCTTTGGGGATATAGGGTGTTGTATCGGCTGTTTCCCTGTGGAGAGTTCCAATTATTTCCCGAGGAGTATTGGTGTTGATGGAGTGTTGGCCATGAAAAAGCCATTTGGTCCCAGATCCTCGTCTTGTAGAGGGTCTTTGTGTAATTTGGTGTTGCCAGAATAAAAAGTACATCGTGCCTCCTATTGTAATAAATATATTAATATTGGCCTACGCCAAGCTGCTCGAAAGTCATTTGCGAGATCTGTGTTACAAGGTCCTGACCTTTAATCTATGTAGGCCGCCATTTTAGGTCAAACCGCCATTTTAGGATTTATGTAGAAAAGTCACCCTGTGAGCTACAATGGTGGACGATGTCATTGCAAAATACAACATGGCCGTCTTGACCTCTGTACATCGCTAATGTGTAATCTGCCTGCAGGCTACTTGTTGAGGTCATGAACTGAGACCTCGTCCTACGTTGACCTATTTGTAAAAGGATTACTCGCGCAAGTAAACCAATCCACGAGTATGTATTATGATAATGTATTTACACATTGGTCAAAGAACATCTGTTTTACTATATTCTATAAATGTTTAAGAAGACCTGCAATACGAAACTTAGAATACACAGTTAATGAATACGCTTATTGTTACATGTAATAAAGAATGAACCAGTTAGATGCGGTTATTTGAGCAACGAACCCTAGAATCGGTAACATTTAAAGTAGAATATTAACCCGAAGAGGGGTTGGCCATAGCGCTCACAAAATGTATAAAAAACTAATGCATTCTAATGTACAGTCTCTCACTGAACACACTGAACCACGCTGGAGTTCGTTGTGTTGTACTGAGGGCAGATAGCTATCTGACTTTGCACTGTTTTTGTAATTGTATTCGATAGAGAATAAATTACTTTGTATGTTCCTTTGAAACCTGTGTTTGGTGTATTTCCTTTTGGGGTACTCAGCCTCATACTTTGTTTCTCTTTTCACATAGTGTTTTCAGGGTGTCATGCTTTTTTTTGCAGTTTTGAGGGCCTCATCGACCGCCTTCCCAAACAGGTTGGATTCTTCCACAGGTTTATAAGTGACGTTTGTGTCTCTGGTTTGAATCCAGAGTTCCGTAGCCACGTATGTCTCTTCAGGAGTGTGCCCTGAGCCATGGATCAACCATCCGTTTCGGCAGAATCCAAAGTATTCTTAAGTATGCTTTGGGATCACTTGTCTGCCTTCAGTGACAGTGGTGAGGAGACGAGTATGTAGTGGTTCGGGAACCTCCTGTATCACTTCCTATAGTAAGGCCCACTGAGCATCGGCGTAGCTGGCCAACAAGGTCTTGTTGTTGGCAATGTGTTGAAAACGCTGCTGCGACCATAACCCTCTTCCTAAGGGCGTAGAGTAGTTTACCTTCCTTATCAGGGGGTGCCTCGCTGATTGACAAAGGGACCCCTGCCCTCTTTCTTGTAGTAATCACCACCAGAGAGTCTGGGGTGGAGTGAGCACTAATACACAGAGGGTCTGAGGGAGAAGGACGAAAGAGTTTCTCTATTCTTGGGGTAAGACCTCTTATGAGAGCAGGAGTTGATAAGGAGGGAGCCAGACGTTTCTTAATTGAATTAAGGAGAGGAATAGCCTGGCTGGCCGGCGGCTTCTCCTTGAGGATGCCCTCCACAAAGTCAGCTTCAGGGACAGCTTCATCTGTGGCAATTTTATCTTAAAGTGTTCAGCTGCTTTACGCAACATGAAGTTAAACGTCAATTGATCATCCACTGGCAAGGGCTGTTGTCTAGTGGGGGTGGACTGGGGGAATGAGGAGACAGGGCATCAGGATCTTGTGGATCTGGAGACTGCCATGGTTGAGGGTCACCCATATCTGGGTTCTCCTCCAAGCCCTCTATGTGATCATGCATGTCCTCAGGGTTGAGGAATTCCTCATCCTGAGTGTCTGCAGGAATGTCTTCTTCAGTTAGGTCGTAGTTCTATATATCCTCTTCCAAAGAGGGGTCAAAAAGCCTTGGGAATTTTGTTTTGGGGTCCACTGGGCTCTCATCCCTTGGCCTTCTCGGTGTGGGTTGTTCTGAACGGGAAACAAACCTGTCCAGCCTTTCCATGCAGTTTTCAAATGTCTCTCTAGTCCAAACCAAAGACCTAGAATGGTCTAGAGGTGGAAAAGTGTCCTGAACATGCTCTTCCGTTGTAAAACGTCAAACTTTTTGTCTCAACATCAAAGACAGCCCTTCCTTGTCCTCAGAGAACTACTCCTGAGGGACCGACAGAGGTGGGACTTCCCTGTGCCTCTCTATCGGCTGATGGATGGGTTCCTGTACTCCCCTCAGGCCATCCTTGGGCTTCGGCAGATCCTTGGCCTTTTCAGTAGACCTCGAAGAATCCCTTGACTGCCGTTTCTGAGAATCGGCGGAAACAATCCTAGCTAAGGTTTCGGCGATGTCCTCTGCAGACGGGAGGCATGTAGCTTCGACCTGCGCGGCAGCCTTTTCGGCGGTGCCATCTTTGGCGGAACCGGAACCCTATTGTCGCCGGACGCCTTCTTGTGATGCGTCTTGATGGAACCTGCTATATTAGGGGTAGCGCCCTTTGTTTTTGATGGCCCGGTCACTAGGCGCATATGTGGCTGCGGGGAAGGCTGCCGATCCCGGCGGTCAGCGGGTGCCACCGGAACTTCCGGTGTACCCTTTGGCGCTGAAGTCTTATTCGACTCTACCGAAGCATGTCTTGGGGTTCTGTATTTAGTGCTGTGTACATGTTCGTCTTTGTCACCGGGGTGTGACTTACCCATAGCAGTACCTAAGCCTTTCCTAGCGGGGCCGGGGACAGACTATGCGGAACGTGAGCATTCCATCGAAAGGTCAACAACCTCCGGTTCGGAGGTCTGATCATCACTCTCGCCGTCGTCACATTCGGTGGTTGCGGTAGCGGGAGAAAACTCTGCCTTCGACATACCGTAGGCCGCCCACCGCTTGACTCCACGCTCCTTTAATATCTTAGGACGGAGGAATTTACAAGCCGTGTATCCTTCTTCCTTGTGATCTAGGGGAAAGCACCAGCTACACCTTCTGTGCTTATCTTTCCAAAGACATTTGCTCTTACAAATAGGGCAAAACCTAATTGGAGTCCTCTCCGTAGCTGAGGATGGGTAGAATGACAAAGACCAAACGGGAAGGAGGAAGGATAGGGAAAGGCATTTTCAGATTGTACAGAAATGTCCATGCCAACAGCACTCTCCCTACTGTGTAGGCCGGCGGAAGGCCCGGCCACGTGGTCGGCAGCGGCGACTGGATCACCATCCATCGAAGTTCTGAAGGTCTTCTGCGGAGATCTGGAACAGCTGTCGAAATAAGTGACGGATAGGGTGATCTGAAATATTTTAAATAACTATTCGACCCAAGGTCGAGGGGACAATAAACAATGTCTTTGACGAGCTCCGCATAGGGCTAACAGTATGCTGGGTGGGAAAAAACAATCTGAGTAAGCCCGATGCGTGAGGGATCTTGGGCACACTACACTTCACGTAGGGATAGTGTTACAGGCACACCCATGTCGACGTCCCCTTTTGATTCTCGAAAGACAAGATGCAATACTCAGCGGTTACCACTGGATGTCGGACCATATGAACAGCATGTGATGCAGATTAGCAAACATCAGAACAAAGGTTACAAGGTTACGCCCTGTGCTGTTGTCTAAGTTATGTGTGGTGGCGGCAGATACTGATGAGAGTTAATTAAAGCAGGTCTGCAAATAGGGCTGGTCACAGAACTTAACAATGGGCAGGAAAACAAACACCTCTTTGATATGCATATGTAGTGTGTCAACTTGAAGCTAATTCCCACCCCTCTGTATGAAGGACAGTGAATGATATGTCTGGGTACACTGTTTACTGTCGGCAGCCCCTGCAGAACAGACCCCTTTCAGAGGGAGAAGTATGTGATTTAAGTGAGACAAAGTCTGCTCTCGTCACAAACTTCAAGGGAGACCTGCCCTCCCTTTCATCAAGAGCCAGAGGGCTCAGTTTACCAAAGAGACACTTATCTACACCAGACAGGAAGATGGGTGGGACTTAGAAGTACATGTTTCACCTCTTACCTTTCCTGTTGCAAAGCACTCTGGTGCTGACCTCACGCATAACTTAAGATTGATGGTGGGCACCCAAGGTTGGTTCCTTAAGGTAGGCTTACCCTGCACCAATCACTGGGGCCCATTTGGCTTTAAAAGAGGGCTGAGTCCCTCACTTACCAGATAATCCGACAACTTCGAAAGGAGTAAGGAGGACTCATTTGGACCCTGAAGGTACAGGCTACCATAAATCTTCCGCCAGTGAAGGAAGGCCAGGATTTCCAAGATGGAAGCAAGATCCATCCCCTAAACATCTCCCAGGGAACAGAGGGAAACACTGACCTCAGAGCACCCGTCCAGCTGCTCCAGAACCGTTATCCAGCCAGCACACAGCATGCCCTGCTAGGTTCTGTCAGCAAGCTTCCTAGGTGGGGATTGCCAGAGAGTCTCTGAACAAATGACAATGCTTTTGCCCGCAAAAACTCTCCTCAGCTTTGGGCCGTCTGCCCTAAAGGACAACAAGCATCAACCAGCGTCCATATTTTAAGGACATTTTCAAGGCAGTCTAGCTCTCCAACTGCGACCGACTGCACCACTGACTGTTGTCATGCTGCAGTCACTAACACCATCCGGGACATGTCCACCAGCTTTCCAGATCTGCCAACCAGCACAGAGACAACAATTCTTGACCCCGAGCTTCATTGTAGGCCAGCCTGCAGCCGTCCTTCCAGCCTTGCTTGCCGTACCGCCTGCGCCTGATACCCGCATCTGTCTCCCGTCTTGAATCTGTCGCAGGTGCGGCAAAGCATCCTGGAAAAGACGACGCTGTCGAGCATCAAGAACATCTCAAACATCAGGTACATTGTAGTTCTGTCCCCCTGGTCCCTCTCCGAAGTCCCCTAGTGACATTTACGATCCCTTGCTCCTTTGGTGCTGATACCAAATAACCTTGAACAGTTAAGACTGATTGCTTTACTGACTACCCTCCTGGCAGTATCCAGAGTGCATTCCTTTCTTTCGGGAAACTGTCTGTCCTCTGTGTTCCTTCACAGGGTGGGTTATATTTTGCAGTGTGCTAGAACTGTCTGTTGTAATAATAACAAAGTGGATATTGTTATACAACCTTGACTGGACAGTCCCTTTTATCACTGGGTAATTGTATTTTCCCTGTGTTGCAACTAAGCAACGATCCACAAACTTGCAGAGATAAGCCTGCTGTTTAATACACATTACCAAAATTGTACAAGGAGGTTTATGATTGACTTGTGTTTCCAATCTGTTTGGATCCCTTCTGGTGTACTACAGGTGTGGGGCCCGCCTCTGACATGCAATTTCTAAAATAGCCAGCCAATGGATCCAATGCCAGGGCAAATATTAGTGGAGAAACCGGACAGACCCGTCTAGTATCCCTTTACAGGTTCCATCTTGTAGAAATTAGACTACCCGTCTTAACCCTTGCCATCAGATCTTGCAGTACATGGATCTGTCGCATTAGTCAGACCAAATCCATAATATTGCAACACTTTGAATCTTGGTTATGGTAGACCTGGGCACTTCTCGCTTAAGAAGCCATGCTAGAAGTCTTCCTGCCTTGTCCCCTTCCAACACACACTTCATGTTGATTATATTCAAATGCATTGAAAGACTGCTGACGCTCCCACCTTCTACGAAGTTACCTGGATAGATTGTCCCCCTATAAGATGGGAGTGTGCAAACTCGAGCATTATCTGCTTGTGGCTTTGGGGAACCACCAGTTGTACCCTTGGTAAGCCTTCAGAAGTGATATCCTCTCTATATAGGAGTCCTTTTGTGAGAAAGAAAAATGGGCCACCTTCCTTCCGACCCTCAGTCTGATTTAACTTGTAAAAGGGCTTCAGCAAGTAATGGATCATTTCACCGAGCAAAGGCCAGTACAGGCACTATGCCAGAGTGCTCATCAACAATGGGAGTAGGCTGGGAAGAACTTGGTGGACCTTTCGGCTTCCCCAAAACCCAGAGTACCCCTGTCAGTAGTCTCTTTTTCAGCCTCCTCTTTAGGTATAGGTAACATCATCCTCTCGAGTATCCCTTTGGCTACATGATCTCCTGCCTGTATCTGAAAGGGCTCGTCACCATGATTCTGGAGTCACACCTTCAGGTTCCCTCTAAAATCTGGATCAATCCCCACTGCCAGGACATCAATACCAAATTTCCAGGCAGGGCCTGACATGGGTGCTAACCGGATATAAGTACCTGAAGGTGGTACAAGGGCAATATCAGCAGGGATAAGACGTCTCTCATTAGGTGGAATAGTTTCTGCTCAGCTACTACACAAATCACACCCAACAGAGCCTTTAGTGGCCACTATGAGGTTGGAGGCTCTATCACTTAGTTTTTCATACTTCAGGGTCCCTCAACCTTTATCTATTGAGGTGCATCCCACTCTTAACACCATATATGAAACAGACATGGTTTTAAGAGAGAGACAGATTCAAAGATATGTTTTCAAAACCTTTATTTCTAAAGGTTCCTCAGTTAGTCTAATGCCTAGCTGGCCCTAACACTAAAAGGACTGTTCACTTAACTTATGTTTCTAAGGGCCGTCGAAGTCTAGAAGTCCAAAATAAAAATCTGTCAGTTTCTAAACCTATGTGTCATGACCCTTGCCCCTGGCCCTCACTGGCAAGTCAGCCTTCCAGTTAGGGCCATGTCAAATGCCTTAAAACCTCATCCAAGACTCTCTGGGAGTCAGTCCTGGCGCCTTTGGCACCAGGCTCCTAACCATCATGAAGACCAACATTAGAATTGGACTATTTACTTGGGACTATTTAACTTGGGGGGGGGGGGGGGGAGTCAGCGAACATGGAGGCACACACATAGCTCAGTTACAAGGAACTGAGCTATGCGGTCTAGTCTTTTGGGTGTGGCAGGCCTGGGACTACTTTACCTGGACTATTTTGGGTGTGCAGGCCTGGGACTATTTTACCTGGACTACTTTACCTGAGACTATTTAAACCGCACCCAGACAGCAGAACATGCTTTGCGTTATTCTGCGGTGGGCAGCGTAACACTCACCGTGTCCAGTTCTTTGATGCCAGTTTACCTGAAACCAAGGGCCCGCAGAGAGAGAAAGAACACTACGAAACTTACCTGGAACAGTATCCGGTCTTGAATCCATCGCCGACTTCAGTTCCACTCACGTGAAGGTACAAACTCCATCATCCGGCACTGCATGCATCCTGGAATACCATAACCTGGAAAGAGGAGAACGAAAGACAGAATTAGTAAGTGATTACTCACGTGTCCTCCCGAATGAAGAAAGCCACACAATTCTTAACTGGGTAGTCATCTCCTGGTCAGTATCATTGCTGGAACATTACGGCACTCGGCGAGGAACATTGCAACCTGCAAGGAGAGAAAAGACACAGGTTAGCAATATAAAAGGCGAAACAGCGCTACGCATTGCGCATTACTCACTGGACAGCATCGCGCACACCGAGCTTTCGCCTACTGGCCCATGCTCATCTTCAAACTGCATGACAACACCAAAATACCTTTCCATACCTAAAAGGAAAGAAGCAAGACATTATTAATCGAACTAAGAGGAACATAAGAACTGCATGTAAAGACTGTAAAGCAGCAAACCTACAGATTCGCAGCAGGCCTGGATTTCCACAGGGGGGCTTGCACCAGTGATGTATCTTGGTCGCTGCTCGCCGCCCACATCTATGCGCCCCTGCCACAAGGAGCAGGACAGAGAATCCACCTTTTACAATATTAAGGTGAGGAGAGGGCCCAAGGGGAAGGAAGGAGTTGAGGACAAGGGAGGTGGGAAAACATAAAGACAATCGGGTGTGGAATCCAGCTCTCCTATATTGCAGACCCATCTTTAACCAGAGGCCTTACCAAGGGACTAGGAGAGGGTTCGAGTGTGCAAATCATCCAACCAGGGCTGGGTGGCGTCCCCGTGGATACCAGGTGAGTGTAACACTATGCTTGCCCTCACTCTTTGACAAAAATGTGTAAGGACGTCTTTCAAAAGCAAAAGGAGGAGGTTCAACAAAAACAGGAAACTAGGATATGGTTTCAGGTGATCTTCTCACCAGATATAGGTTGGACAGCCTCAAAAGGATGAGTTCAATCAAAAGGGTCTGTTCATCAGACTTCTCCATAGTTCAAACAATGTCAATGGGCCCCATTACGAGTTTGGCATTAACCCGCTGGTGCACCCGGCGAGTTGCCGCCAAACTCGTAACACTGTTCCGCCGCCTGATATCCTTATGCCACAGCAAAATTACGAGTCCCAGCAGACCAGGATGTCAGGCGGCGGAAAGTGTAAATCACTGTTCCCGTGGAGTCCCACAGGATTCCACAGGAATTGGGATACAGAAGCACTGGCACTGTTGCTAATGGTGCCGGTGCTTCTGTGAAAACCATGCCTGTTGGGGCTGGTGCCCCCGGCAGGTCAAACCTGCCAGAATCAACGTCCCCTGCAGGCATACTGTAGTCTGATGGTCCGGAAAAGGTGCTGGTACGTTGCTGCCAGCACCCTTATTTCCAGACCGCCATGCTTGTAATGAGGCACAATGTCTTTAACGTCTTGGGGATTCCCTCCCGCAAGCTACAGTTCCTTCAGTAACAAAGAAATAACCAAGATTCCACTTTAATAGGCCTCTCAGGGTTCCCTTCCTCAAACTCAGGCCTCTCATAAGTTCACATACAAATACACTTCTTGGGCCTCGGGTTTCCCTTCCCCAAGATTAGGTCCCTCTTGAGCTTAAAAGAATGCACAGTTCAGTTTGTCAGGGGGTACCTTCATACACATTTCTTTCAAAGGGTTAGCATCAGAGATTTTGAGAACACCAGGTTATTTGTTCCTCCTATGCACAACCACTTCAAACTTTAACCTTTCTCTTCGAATTCCTGCTCTTGACTTTATCCTTCAGGGGCTTCCTGCGCCCATTCTTGTTAACCTTTGCTTTGTTGACTTTCTTTCTTGTGCCCACTGGCACTTTTCTTTTTCTGCACACTTGCAATTTCTTCTTCATGCCCACTGGCACCTTCCTTGTTGCTTTCCCATGCACACTTGCACTCTGCCGGGTCGCTTGCACCCTTCTCTTTTTTCGTGTCGCTCCCGCCCTCTGCAATATAGTCCTTGTCCTTTGCTTCCCTTGTTTGATCTGCTTTCTGAATTTCTTTTACTTTCGATCTCTTCTCTTTTCTTTCAATCTATTTCTTCACTAGTTTCCTTTATGTTCCTCTTTTCCGCTGTGTGCCATTTCCCGCATTTTCTTCTTCCTGCTACGCTTCAGTCAGTCACATGCTCCCAAGTTTCTCTCTCTTTCTCTTCACAAGACTCACCCGGGCAGCAGTGCAGTGACAAGTGGTCCCTCCTGGTAGTGCGGACCTGAGGTCAGGTCTCACCACTTACCCCTCAGACACCCTTGGGGCCGGCACAGGTCCCAGGGGAACAAGCAAAACAAAGCTCCCTAGCCAGGCTGCAGACACACAAACACTGGGCCAGCGTCTTGGTACACTGTCTCCTCAGAAACATCAATCCTGCTGCTCTCTGATCCATGGCTTCTCTAGTCCAAACAACGTCCCCAGCTCGCTCGTTCAGCTGTGCAGAACCACACCTTTTATGTTTGGAAAAGCAGTCAAGTGGAGTAAGGTGTGAATGATAATTAGTGAATGCCTGACTCCATCAATGTGACAACTCATGTTCCTTCTAAAGCCGGTTTCCCTTGCACTCCACATGTCATTCCTATGGGAAATCTTCACTACTCCTGGTTGATTCTTCCTCGTCCCAGTACTTGTTGGAAATTGGGAGAGAGTGATGGTATGGGTTTGGAAATACCACATGAAAGCTGAGGGAAAGGGTTTTGAGGTGGAATGGGAAAGGGGGAATACCATGTCTAGCCCTTGGATGTTCTCCTTCCAATTCCCCATGACCCTCCACTCAGGTGATCCTCCCTCGCTTGTCCAGTCCCAGTGTCGGGATCCAAAAGTGATGGCCCTTCCCTGGCCACCTGACTAGAATATCCTGGTGAGTAGGCGGGAGAAAACAGCCAGGTTCCTCACGCAGGAAAAAACATCATATCTCTGATATTTTTATCCCTCAGTATTTTCCTCACCATATCAGGGGAACAACGCTGTTTCTGCACCTACTGGGTGAAATCGGGGTAACAGCAGGATATTGGCGGCCCCCTTTAAAATTACCAAGTGCCTGTGCATCCTGCAGCACCACATCTCTCTCACAGGCCCTAGGTGAAGCACATGGAGGGGAACACCATCCTGGCACCCTATGTGACCTCTCAATAGTGGAACATTTCAAAAGGCATTTGATTTTAAAGGTGGCCAAGAACAGTCTTTCCAAAAACAACCCTGCACATTGGCCTTCTTCTCCCGGTAGACCAATGAAGATTACCCCTGCTATCTGTGCAGGGAGTATTCATTCTATTAATGACTAGGAGGCAAGCATTATGCTTCAACTTCTTTAATTTACCACTCTTCAGCAGTTTCAACAAACTCAAAAAGCATAACAAAACCATAACAAAACACTGAAAACCGTCTGAAGAGACTTTTCTTCTTTTGAACTACAATCCCCATACTCTCTGTAGTCCATCTCCCTCCATGCTCAGCGTATGACCACATCCTGTCCCTGAGCTCCTCCTCTCTTTTACTCGCTCTGAAAGTCACACTGAGAACTTCTCACTAAGTCCTGCAATCGGCAATGACTCAAACCAATCCAAACGAATATCGAACTTCCTCGACCCAGGCGACTACTTCTGCTAGTCTCCTATTTCAATGGTTCTTCTGCTCCTCTCCTAGAAACAATGAAAGCAGAGAAATCAGGGTGGTGTCCATTTATTGACGACATCATCATATTATTATCACATACGATCATTCAATATCCTGCTCTATGCATAGCTCGGGTGGGAATTTAATGCTCGCCTCCTAGTCTTTAATAGAATTAATACTCCCTGCGCAGATAGCAGGGGTAATCTTCATTCTATGACAAGACTGGAGTCGAGCATTATGCTTGTTCAAAGCTCCCCAACACTGTGACCGCTAAACCCTCAGTTGGCTTAAAATAAAATTCTTTAAATGTTCGATCATTCAACCAATCCGCTGTTAGCATAATATCCCTAAGAGATACTCCTGTCTTAAAAGCCTTCGATGCCATGGCTCCGCGCACTGAGTGCACTCCATACTTCCCCACATCTATGCCCGCTGCCTGCATGAATTTTTTAACCCATCTGGCGATAGTCGCAGTGGATACCCCTTTAAAAGGCTTCCTTCGCGCTATAAGCAGTTGCTTAGCATTCGCTGCTCTAAATTCTGCTGTTCTGCTCTCGTACTCTTTTGCGCAGCTTGCTACGCACCATTTAGATCTACTCGGGAAATATGGGTAGTGAACTGAGGATGTCCCCATCTTAGTTCTTCCCACTATTGTAAAAGTTACGCCCTCTGGTCCGAATGACTTCCTATCGACCTCTAGGGCCTTCACGTCTGACACGCGTTTACAGGAAACTAGACACAACAGCATTGCTAACTTTCCTGACAACTGTTTCAGTGATAAATATCTGTTCCCTGGCCAACTCTCCAATAGCTTAAGCACTGCCAGCACATCCCAGACTGACTTATATCAAGGATCTGGGGGTTGGCTCCTCTAATAAGCCGAACCACTGCCGGGTGCTCCCCCGCCGGCACACCCTCGATAGGGAGATGTCCCGCGGATATGGCGGACCTGTACACTCCTATGGTGCAGAACGCTTTACCACCTTGAAGTAATTGAGCTAGGAAGTTCAAAATCATCACTACAGGAGCAGAAATGGGATAAACACCTCTCCCTCTGCACCAGCTAGTCCATTTGGCCCAAGCCGCGTTGTAGCTCCGCCAGATCTTCGCGAGTAGCCTGGCCAGGTCCAGCACCTTCTCTTGGCAACTCCTCCAAGATCTATCAATACCCTTACGGGGTCTTTGCTTGTCTTATTTTGGGGTCTTGGCCACTTTCCCTGGAAGGTCTGGCCTCGGGCACTCCGCTCGAAGTCTCTGATGGACTTCCTTGTCCAGCGCCTTTCTTAGTCTCTTGGTCATATACTGCGCCACTCTCGGCAAGGGCTGCCAGTCTGATGATCTCGGATTCCGGATGCTATCCGGATCAAACATACCTTCTTCCCCCTCTTCGAGGTGTTTCTCCTTGCGGAGTCTTTTCTCTCCGCTGGGTTTGCATTTCTCCTCCTTTCTCAATTCATCCTCATCCTGAGAGGGAGGTTCTCCATCTTCCGGCTCCTCTTCCGAGCCCGGGTTATTGTCTCCATCATAATCTTCCCCTGGAGAGGGGGTCGTGAGGTCCGGCACTGTCTGACGCCGCAAATATGCTTCACGGAGCTTTGCGAAGGCGTCGACGACCTCTGGGGCCTTCTCCTTTGCCCCTTCCAAAGGGCCCTGGGGGTCGAGAGGAGCTTTCCTCTTTCGGGCCTTGATACTCCCCTGTGACCCTTTCTCTGAGGTTTCTGTGGGCGTGCGATCAGTCCTTATGGTGCTGTCTACGCCTCTAAAGACTCCAGCCTGTCTTGCAGAGGTTTAACACCTAGAGCCACTGCATCCATCAGTGAATTTCCCAGCACCTCCTTGAAGCTGGCAGGTAGGTCTGAAGGCGGCTCTTCTTCGCTCCAGTAGAACTCCGACATCTTGCGAGGATGCTGTGTGCCTTAAATACCTGTAAAGGTGTCGCAGCACACCCTTCCACTATAGATGCTACTGACGGGACAGAGATAGTATTACCTCTCTCTTCCTCCTCCCGTTTACTCAATACATGTTTTTTTTTTCCTGTGGCTGCACCAGACTATTTCACTCTTCCTGGTTGCCTGGGTTAGGCATGTCTCACTTGGTGGGCCCCTCTGTGCTGTGCACCGTGTATTAGGTAAGCAGGGAGCCTGCTTCTATCCCCAGCTGCACACTGCACTCTGAGTGCTGCAGCCTGCTTTCTTGCGGTGAGCACGTTTTTGTCGAGCGCTTCGCTATCTTCTTTAACGGGGAACTCCCCGAATCCGCTACGAACGTAGCTCATACACTTCACCGCCGGGCCCGGCTATCAACAAACACTCCGCTATGTTCCGCTTCGCTGAGAACATGCGACGCGGAAACGAGCAGTGGTGAGGCCCCTCCTACTCAAAGGAGGGGGCCGGGGAACTCTGCAGTCCCCAAGAGCGGCAGACTCCGCCTCCGCGAAGGAGGGGGCTGCTACTGACTCCAAAGCGGCTCTGGCCGCTCTATCATACTGCAGCTACCCCGAAGGATGGGCCGGAGGCTCCCTGACAGTGCGACTCGAGTCGCCGCAGGCTCTCATGGCGTCGGCTCGCCACCACTAGAGTGCTGGTCATATGACAAGGGGTGGCCGCGCTGTGAGACGCTCTCGCCGAGATGGCGATTGTAACGAAAATGAAACGAAACGTAATAGAACGCGTACGCGCCCTGCCTCTGCAACCCTAAATATTGCGTTCGGAGACAACGCTAACCTTAGAACTGTAACGTTTCCCCTGCCCGCATTTGCGGTACACTTCAATGATTAAATACACAATCTACCCCTACGCAATGCTGCTAATTACTACATTACAATAGGGTGATGAATAAAACAGTACTTATCTGCTTGAAGAGCAGTAAAAGAAGAGGAGGAGCTCAGGGACAGGATGTGGTCATAAGCTCAGCATGGAGGGAGATGGACTACAGAGACTATGGGGATTGTAATTCAAAAGAAGAAAAGTCTGTTCAGACGTTTTTCAGTGTTTTGTTATGGTTTTTGAGTTTGTTGAAAATGCTGAAGAGTGGTAAATTAAAGAAGTTGAAGCATAATGCTCGCCCTCAGTCTTGTCATAGAATTAGCTGTATGTTGCATCGTCTGGACCATCCTTCTGCATCCTGTGCTCTTCTATCAAGACTTCTCATCGCCACAGTCAAACCAACCATTCTCTTTAGTAGCAATGCCTTTGAGCCTTCGATTTAACTGAAGCCCACGTGGTGTAAAGGGCGCTGCTGTTTATAGCTGTTTGGCTGGATTTCTGATTTTCGAGCGTGCAGGAACTGCTTTCTCTGCATTTATTTCCTCAACCAGACTGAAGACTAACCCCACTCCAACTCGCGTAATCCTGCCAGCTGGAGCTGACAGCAGTTGACAGCAGTTGAAGCGAGCGCGAGGGGCTCAGAGTTTCCTGCACTGTAACGTGTCTGGTGTCACGTGACCTCTTTTTGACCACTCCTTCAATAAACCTGACTACATAAACAGCACAGCGCGACCCTTGCAGCGTAAAGCCTGCGTGGTGTAAAGGGCGCTGCTGTTTATGGCTGGAAACAGATACAGGCCCAGCTAGCATCTACAATCTCCTACCTCTAAACAGGCAAGTTGAGCCCAGAATTCTACGGCCTGTGGAGATGATGTATCGGGCCACGGAAGAAGAGGGGCGGAGAATGAGGCGTCAAAGCCTCTGTGGGGAAACAAACAACGGACTGGAGCATCGAAGTCCGCTGAAGCCCGTCCCCCGCTTCCAACCTGGAGGTAAGCTTGTGACTCCTAAAACATCCAACATTTGTACAACGAACCTCCTAACACAAAATGTATCTATACAAGCAGAGATAGATCATTCAGACCCCTCAGGTTCTGTGACAATATGCCCCCCCTTACCATTGTTCGTAAACGCCCTGCACCATCAAAGCACGGGGGTGTCATCGGGGACCATACAGGTCGCTCAGGACTGTGATTTAGTGGATGAGACCCGCATTGACAGCAATGTTTCAGGACCCCGTGGAGAAGAGGAGGGGTCCGGGCCGTGGATTCTGGGGGTGGGGGAACGTTGCGGGGCCTGCCCGAGACCTGTGTTACGGCCCCCCGAATCAGATCAGGCTATTTCAAACCATCAGACAGGGGCCCTACCGGTCAAAGCTACTTATGACAAGAAGTTGGCTGAGGACATCCAATGGGAAACCTCGACCTCGGCAGGGGGGGTGGGCAAAGTTCAGCCCCGGGAAGACGCATACATTACCTCTGAGGTAGTAGTCCATGGGACGGACGAACACCCTTCAAAGCTAAGTGTGGATTCACAGAGCGCAAAAAAAATACATGTGACAATTGATATCCACCCACCTCCCACAGAAAAAGAAACTGCGAACCTGACATTAAATTGTGAACCTGACCATCTACAACCAGAGGTGGATATGCAGTACGTCGATTTAACTAGCAATTCGGACCCCCTTAAAGAAACACAGAATTCCCTAAATAACACCTTTGAACACACAGAAATTCTTGACACTAACACTAAGCCTGATAATTGCTTAAACTCAACGGACATGGATACCCACCGATCTAATCAAAATATAACAAACTCAGTTAAAAAACAAATGGCTAACTTTCCAAAAAAAATCTTTGTAAAAAAGAATATTAAAGTAACAACCAAAAAAGGCAAAGGGCGGGGACCCTTACCAGCAATCCTAAATAAAAAGGAGAAAACCTTAAGCCAAACGGAGAACAAAGAAAAATCGCAAAGAATCTACAAAAAAATCACTCTTAAACTAAAGACCGTCCCTGAAGATTCGGCTCTCTGTTACTTTTTTTTTAGAAAACAAAAAGACGATGATCACATTGCTTGCGGGGAATTATCAGACGTGGAAATACTACAAGGCACCGATTTAACTCCAGTTTGGAATCAATCGGTCCCTCAAGTATTTTCCTGGCCAAGTACAAACTTAAAACAGATTACAGAGCAAGATATCGCTAACAACGAATTATCCACACACCAAAGCCTGGAGACGTCAATTTCATTTAAACCTCATAGAGAAACAAACTATGAGAAACTGCAAGAAGGAAACGCACAGGATAATGTGGCTAAAATCCCTGAGGCGAATGGAGACTCACCCATAAAGTAAGAAAACATAGAAAAACCGTTCAAGAAATCATTCTTTATTTGAGTCGCCGGTGAACAACAAAATCAGCACTTGGTTCCAGGGGCCAACAAAAAGAACGCGTTAGAGCTATCAGTACCCTTAGTCGCTAATGGCCAAGTTCAGGACCAGGAACCTCCAGTGAATTTGACTACGGAAGGTTCATTTTATGATGCAGGTCACGCGAATTTACCAACAATTAAAGATACATGGCCTGCAACTAATGAGCCTTGTAAACTTGTGTCCAGAACTCCCAGTAACTTGGACGTGGTCCTCACACCGCATACTCACAGCCAAATAGGCGCCCATCATCAAGAATGTCAGATCAAACAGAGAAGAAGGCCTTAAAAAAAAGCCAGAGTTGATGGCACTAATGTCAACATTTACAATTGCATTAGCGCCCTTTACCAAATTGTATGAGGGGATAAATGATACGCTTAAGGACCACTCCACACTTATTGCTATGATACACACGAAAATGACCTACTTGGAAGGATACATTAAGGCCTGTGAAAATCAAAAAGACCTTGCTGAGAAAGAAATCACTTATAGTACAGAAATAAATAAACCTTTAAAGAACCAAAGTACGGAAACAGAAAATCAGATCAGACTACCTAGATCAACCCAAACAACGTCGCCAAAGGTGATGGACCTAACAAATATCAATATCAAATGTCATCAACAAAGAAGACCGGATCCAACTAAACAAATGTAACGAACGAGTTACAAAGAAAAGTAGACCCCAGACATTGACACCACTCACTCTAGGGAAAAGAGAAGAACAGTGGTGAAAGAAGCTGATCCTGTTTTGCAAAATCCCAGGAATAAAGGGTCAAATGGAAGCATCGCACTGAAATTAAAGGGGGTGTCCAAAAGCGACGAGCTTGAGAAAGTGCTTCCATACCCTCTACAAGATCAACAAGACAAAAAAAGACCACCTATCCGGTTTTCAGGCCCTCAACGAACGCTAAGGGTCAATCAGTAAGAACTGTAACGTTCAGAGAACTACCAACTTCTGATACCCCAGTTGAAGTTGAGTCCGAAGATAGTGAAGATGAAAGGGCACTTGCAGTCCTTGCACAAACAAAGAACCCTAAAAAACCTCCTTCCACTCTGCGGGCCAATATCGCCTATGTTGATCCAACTCAAAATCAAATAGTAGCACCTTCAGGGGCGGAACAAGTGAATAATGATTCCTTGGACCTGATGAATTTATCAACTCACTCAACTGAAGACCAGGAGACCACTCCTCAGCATCAGGGAGTGGAGAAAAAACCGCGGCAAGAACCTTCTCAAGAAACAAATAAGGAGAATCAGAGCTCCTCGCCTCCTCCCTTACGTCCATCGCTGAAAGGAGAAAAAAGACTGTTCTTCTGCACCAAGGAAATTCGTCAGACATAATTCACAAGAAAAACTGGTCCTTTGTGGATTCCGGGAACCTGGACATTGTTAATACAGAACCCGGTGAACACTACGAAGACCCCCATTGGGGCAAGAGGAATAGGTCTCTGTCCCCTAGAGAGGAAAGGCTAAGATCGGTCTCCTATGAGGAAAATTGGCAAAGAAAAAAAACTGAAAAAAGAGAGACTCAAAACATCATATCCGTACTAACTCAAGAGATAAAGCAAAAAAGGATGTTAGGCTCACCTATAAGGAGAAAATAAAGAGTGAAAGAAATTTTGCCCTAAAAGCAATCGAAAAATCAAGTAAGGTAATTCTAAACAGAAGGAACGTTATGGCTCTATTCCAGTGTATCCCCCCATTAAGAGCAATTAGAACAGAGGATACAACATTTGTGGAGTTTGGAACTAAAGGTAAATCGGACAACATATTTTTACATGTCCCTTCTTTGGTAGTGTGACTGCTAATTTTGCAAGAGATAGAAAGCCTATTCATCTTGGGCTATGACGAATGTGGTCCCATTATACGGACACGGGACTTCAGGCCAAGCACCAAATAAAAACAAGCTACAGCTCAATATGTGCATAATAAAGTTAAACCATCCCCACGACCTAGGGAAAGGTCAATTGATGACAGAGAAACAGTGAAAAGGGATCATGAGTTAAATAAGAGAAAAGAATACAACAATACCATCATTATTACGGAAGATGAAGATGCACGACCTTACAATGATCCAAAAAAGTTTCAAAATCTGCCATAAACAGACATCACTGAATCATACATTGACATCTCAAATACAAATCGGATACCTAAAGGTCCCTTGAAGAAACTTACAGAACCTTTGCCCAAGAAGAGCTGAACAACGGAGCAGCCACTATGCAACACAGAGAAAAAGATCAAGGTGCGTTAAAGGAGGGGAAGCAATGGACCTGGATCTCAAAAGCTCTAGATTCTGACAACCGAAAATAGCCATCCCAGGAAGGGATAGCTGCAGAAGATACAAAAGTGGCCCATAACAGAGAGCACTTCTTTGAAATTTGGCTCGTGGAATACAAGAGGTTTTGAGCATCCACTGAGATTCTCTGATGTTCATCTGGGTGACTATGACATACCATGTCTCCAGGAAACATGGCTCAGAGATCAACCATATATGGATGGATTCGAAGTCCATCTAGCACCAGCAACAAAGGGACTTTTTGGCCATCCATCTTCAGGCCTTTTGACAATGGCAAGGTCAAGCAATGAGTGGCAAGTGATAAAGGTGATAGAATCATCTCTATTCTTCCACGTTTTGCAAATAAAGTGGAAAGGGAGTGTTCACCATCAGGCCTGGCACTCCACTGCAAAGATTATAATCTTCAACTCTTATTGGAACATGCTGGCTCACAGTGATGAGCAATTTTTACATAGAGCGAACCTCATCTTGCAGAAAATCCTTGGGGAATATGAGCAGGCCCACTTAATAATATGTGGGGACTTAAATTCATCATTCCCAGATGATACAGAAGCAATCACAACACGCTGCTTCAAGACTCCGGCAAGCAAAAGAGGAAGAAAGTGGCCGAAAAATAATGAAGGTGTACGATATGTTAAATCTCCACTCCCTAAGAGGGAAAGAGGAACCCATTATCCCGACTTAGGATAAAGACACCTCAAGTGCGATACTGGACCACATTTTTGTTAATTGTGACCTCCTCCCCTACATTACTAACTTTCGAGTGATACCAACAAAAAACTGCGACCATAATCTGCTGGAATTTACATGGATATCTTTTCAAGCGACATGAACAAGAATGCAGTCGGAAATTGAAGAGTCTGGGAGAAGAATACAACTAAAGTTTAAAGTAAAGGAAGTAAAGTAAAGCACATACACTAAGGCTGGCCTATCTAAAACATACATCGCTCCAGACTTTACTCAACATCTAAACAAATATAGACACATGGTTAAGAACCCTAACTCCAATCCGCTGGATTCACCCATACAGGCTTTGGTCGAAGAAAGGAGAAAGCTGAGGAAAATTCTCCGATTGGCAAAAAAAACTAAATATCTTAAAGATCTACAGGCCGCAGCCTTGGCGAAGAAGATCTACAAGAATTGGCTAAAGGCACACAAAGCGCCAATGTACCAAGCAGATACCGAGGTGCTTTTTCGGTTGCTAAATGGTCAGAATTCAAGAGATTTTTGGAAAAAAATAAAATCATCAACAAACACTATGGTAAACACATTAAGTAACTGTGTTGGGGAACAGAGATTGATCTCACATGTCACAGATCTCTTTAAAAATCCAAATTCAGAGTATCAACAACCCCACCTTAAATCAGAAACAGAGTGGTTTTTACCTACTGATGTAACATCCATTGAAATGAAAATCCGTAAATTAAAAAATTCAAGAGCTCTGGGGCCGGATGCTTTAACAAACGTACACTTGAAAGAAGCACCGAACAGTGGGCAGTGTTTGTCAAAACTGTCTTTGACAGAATTATAAAAACAAAGTAAGTGCCATTATCCTGGAAAAAGGCAACCATTGTCCCAATTTATAAGGCGGGCCCTAGAGACAACCCAAGGAACTACAGACCAATAGCTTTGCTCGATGTAACTGGCAAGCTTTACGGGTCCACGCTACTTGATGCTTTCCAATCTTGGGCCGAAGAAGCAAACGTCTCTGATCCTTTCCAAGCGGGTCTCGCTAAAAATCTCAGAGCCTTAGTAAATATTCTCCTAATCAACACCTTAAAGGAGAAAACAAGGGTTGGAGGGTCACCAATGTACTTGGCTTTTGTTGACCTGGCTCAGGCCTTTGACCAGGTTAACAGGGAGCTTCTTTGGAAAAAGCTGGAAATAAATAAATGCCCAGTCTATATTCTGGAACAAGTCCAAGCCTTACACACGGAAACATCAAAATCAGTAAGATTATATCAACAAGGAACCATTTCCAAACCAATTCCTACGTCAAGAGGTGTGAAGCAGGGATGCCCCTTGGCACCAGCTATGTTTTGAGCGTTTTTATGGGATCTTATAGACACAGTCTCAAGTTAAATCCTTTCCACCAAAACTGGGCGGCTCAACCATCTCACATCTTTTATATGCGGATGACCTAATCATCTTAGACCAAACTACAATAGGTCTTCAAAGACAGCTGGACTCCTTGAGTGAATATATAAGAACAAATAACTTGGAAATTAACACCTCCAAAACACAGTTACTGACATTTCAAAAATCATCAGAAACAAAGGTCAATGATTCGTGGCGTTTGGAAGGTGTAAGAATTCAAACGGTGGAAGAACTTAAATACTTGGGTGTCACTTTAAGTAACCACGTGACTGACAAGAACATGCAATCAAAACTGTGGGAGAAGATGAAACGCTTAACAGCCCAGGCAAAAAGAATTGAAAGAAAATTCTGTAAATTCTCACTACAACCAATCATTGTGTTCTACAGAACAAAAGTTGTTCTCGCAATCCTATATGGAACAGAGGCCTTCCTGACTCTCCCGGATAACCTTTGGCAGAAGCTCGAAAGCCACTTATGGACGATTTTGCTGAACCTACCGCCATCAACACCAATGGGTCTGATCAGAAAGGAACTTTGCATTTCATCATTACATGCCATTCGCAACAGAAACCATTTGAGTCTTTTTAGAAAATTGATCATCTCTCCACGTCCAAAACTTGGAGACATTATTCACAACGAGTTGTATGATCCGAACTCAACTCTACTGAAACCATGGGCCCAGAGGGTCAAAGATATTCTGAAAGATATAGGATCTACGGAATTTGAGCTTGCAAATAATCCAACAAAAGTGACCATGAAACTGGAAACACGGGACTGGATAAAAACTCAGGAGTCAGCTGTGGCATATAAATCAGTCTCACACCTTCTTTTGATCAGTAGGAAACTGAATGATACAAGATCATACTTAAGAACATTTCCAAACCATCAATCTCGACAAACATTCATGAGAGCACGGCTAAATATCATCTCCACAAACGAAGTTAGACCCATCAGAGGGATCTCAACCTCTAGTCAGTGTCGGTTCTGTGATAAGAGAGAAGAAAAGGAAACCATTAGACATCTCCTTTTGGACTGCATAGGATTGGAAAAAGAGAGATCGATTCACATGTTACATCTATTCGAGGGCATATTCCATTCCGACCAGGAGTTTTGGTGGAATTGCCTAATGGAGGGAGAGAACACGCATGAGATCATCGTGGTGACTCAATTCTTGCAGAATAGCGATCTAACGAAAGTATAGATGTGGTCTTTACCATATCTTCTCCCTGCTTTCCTCTACTCTGCCTACTTTCTTTCTCCCTTCTTTCTTCTTACTTTTGCAGGAATGACTAGGGCTTGTACAATCAAGGACATTTTCATTTTCATGATGGATGTAAGAACATTTTTGTAAAAAAAATGTGAGAACATTTTAAATAAAAAAAATAAAAAAAATAACTGACCCGTTGCTCAGCGGTCATCACGCTCATTGAATTGGCCTTTATAAGGGAAAACGTCAACACCAACCTCCTGAATTTTATTTTCCAAAGATATCTTAGAGTCTTTTATAGTTTTCAGTATGCCTTCTATAGTCACCCCTTCCACATTCTGGGGGGGTCCCAAGGCTATGTGTCGGTCTATATCCCTTCCCCGTTTGCTCCTGGTGCCTAAATATTGTTCCATTTTCGGAAAGCCCTTCAACATGATGGGGACCTCGCTTCCTGATAAACACTATGAGGTCTGGACTGATGCCAAACTGATGTGATCTCACTAGTGCTCTGTGTCCCTTTGTGTACGCTTTCAAATGTAACTGGGATAATCCCACACTCCGCAAGTCCTCATGTCCTTCAGGGTCTTTGGATTTCAATTGCGGAACGGAGGCCCCAACCCTTGATCGGTTCTCTATTCCTCCTCTTTGGGCCAACCAACCACTGACCTGCAAGTCCAATGAAACCACTGTGACCCGTCTCTGCCAATTCGAAAATGGTGTTCCCTACATCCAACATGCCAACCTCAAGATGGTGGTGGATACGCCCACCCTGCAAATCCCAAGATGGCGGCCGCTGGTGAGGGATTACCGGAGAGAGGTAGCAATCACATCTCTCCTTTCTTCCCCTCCGGTTCCTTGATGCCCTTCAAATCCTTCCCGGGCACCCAGACCATCAGGCCCTCTGTGGCTTTGGCTTTCTGCCAGCAGACAGTGAGATTCTCCCACCTCCTTGTATTCTGCTTTAGGTTCGATCCGTCCACTACGGGGCGGTGGAGATATTTCTGGGGTACTAATCTCCCCAGCCATGCCTCCAGTGCCGCCACCACCAACTCACCATTGTTGGCGCTTCTATACATAGGATTTATGCAGGATCTCTGGTGATCAGTCACGGAGCTCAGTGACTAGCGCTGCATTTGCCGGCTCTTGTCCACTGCCTCTGTTTTAGATGGGATGCGTTTCTCTGTATCCATCAGGGAATGCACACGTTTGAGGCATGTTCTGAGATCTGAGGAGTTCAGAGTCATTAGTGAGTTTGTAGATGATTTGGGTATCATTTTTTAAAAATAGTTTATTGGTTAAAATTAACTTAATCTTAATTAAATAAAGACAATTAATCAAAAAACATACAATTCTTAAAATCACAAAGTATTTTTTCTTAAAGAAAGAGCAAACAGACGTATACAACATACTTATACAATTAACTAACAGTATACTATAGACCCAGTTAAAAATTACTGAAATAAAGGGAAGAAAACTAAAAATAAAAATAGAGAGGGTGAGAGAGTGGATACAAGAATTAAAAGAAGACATGCACCTACTCCTTCTTACTTCCCATTCTTTTATGACACATCCTTCCTAAGAGTATAATTATTCAAATTCAAACTATACAGAAAGTTCATAACTGAGACCACTAAATTAGTCTGTTGGCCAGAGATACATTTTCTCCAAAAGTATTCACAATCGGTATCCCTGCGGCAATCAAAAACAATTCTTGAAGTGCAAATACCTTGTAGATCTCAAATTCGGGCATTCAACTAGTAGGTGTTCAAATGTTTCCAACAGCCCTTCCTTATGGCAGAATCTGCATCGTGTTTTGACCATGATCTCTTTAGTCACTAAAAGATTCCAACAAAATCGGACAAAGTCATCTCTAATTTTGTTGCTGGGGAACTTTATAATATAGGGGGCCGGTGTCCCTCTACTTCTGTGATCCTCCCTGAGCTGCCTTAGGGATACATACCCATGCATTTTATCCGTGTTATAGCACCAATCACAATCAAAGAGTTTATTTTTAGTCCTGATTGGGTGCCTGACCAGATACTACCTTGTAAGATTTATTTGGTACAGTAGTGTTTCGCCACGTTTGATGAAATCATTAAGGGTGGGCACTAGCCCTGTCTTCATCTCCTCTGTGATTGCACAATGCATGGTGTTCGCTGTCGGCTCAAGGAATTTCCCATAAAGAGACAGAACTTCCTGCTTTAAGGGAGATGATGGCAAATTCATGCCGAATAGCCGCCACAGGGACTGAAATTGACATACCCAAAACCTTCGGTGAAATTACACCTTCTATAATGGGTCGGTGCTCAAGTGCCCACTTATCAAGAAGTTCTATCCCATAAAGCAATGTAGGGCTAATTTTACCTTCATTGAAGCGAATGGCAGGTACCTATGAGAATCTACAGTATTTGCTCTTAATACGTCTCATTTGTGGGATGTAAAATTCTGATTTTGCTATCAGGAGTTTCTTAAAATGTAATCCATCTGGAGAACTTGTGAAAGGAAAGCCAAAGTATGTAATTGGAGAAACCAGATTCTGTGCAATCCCATTAATTAAACAGTGTAACTGGGTCTTATGTTTTTTTTTTGTTAACCAGGGACATGATCCGAGTTTTTTGGGGGTTAATAATGAAGTTATTTTCTCTGGCAAAAGCCTTGAACGCCTCCAAGAGCCACAGTAAGCCAGTTTGTGTACGATCTATTAAAATGAAATTGTCTGCATAAGCCATATTTTTCGTGGAACAAATTATACTGCTTCTAGCTTCTTACCAACTTCTGCTGTATACACGTTAAAGAGGCAGGGTGCCAAAATGCATCCCTTTCATAAGCCATTGGCAGTAGTAATCTTTTCTGTAAGGGAACCTTCCTGATTCAATCGAACTCTCACTTTGGAGCCCTCATCTAGCTTCTTTATTAGATTTAACAGCCGTCCAAGCATACCCCACTGTGTTAGCTTTTGGCATAGGTTAGTTCTTTCAACCGTATGAAAGATATTTGTGAGGACCAATACCGCAACATGAATGACGGGATACTTTTCCCCAGTTATCAAGATCCTGTAGACTGCTTAAAAGGAAACCATTTAAGTTCGTACTCTGTGATTTACAGAAACCAATTTCGGGGGGTGGAATCAGAGAATTGTTACTCACCCAAGTTTTTAGGTGTTTCAGTATTAGACTTGCAAAGATTATACTGTCCGAGTCCACACTGAAATCGGGCAGTAATTTTTTTGAATATTTCAACTGTCCTTTTTGAAAATTGGAATAATGTAAGCTGTGCTGCAGGAAGGTGCGGGGGGGAGCAGTCGTCCTCAGGATGTCATCGAACAAAATCTTCAGGCATCCTGCCTATTTTAATGGCGAGTCCTTAAATTACCTATTTGACATTTTGTTAGGACCTGTTGCTCTTCAGTCACTAGCTTTCATAATAACCTCTAGAACATCTTCCATTTCAAAAGCGATGGACCCCATTAGATCATTCGCTTCCACTGTTTTGGGTCTTAATAATTTAGATTCAGACACCAGCTCTCCGTAAAGATGACTAAAGTAGGCTACCTAGTCTTCCTCAGGCCCCAAATTGATTATATTATCCCCAAATCCCTTTTTTTGGTCACTCATTCTGGCCCAAAAGGAGCGCAAGTCCTTACCTTAGAGGTACCTTAGCATTGCTTCTGAGTCTACCTGCACTAGATAGGCACAGTGATTTTTTTATCCAATTTTTGTATTTTTTCAGACCTTCCTTCTTCTTATAGCAATGTCAACGTCATCAGCCCCTTCTCTTTATTTTTTGAATGGCATGTCTCATCTCCTTTTTTTTGTGGCTACTGTTTTGTCATAAATGTGGGATTTCTTACTAGTGTATTTTTTCAATTTCCCTTTAATATTTTCATTACCCAAGACGGCATCAATGGTAGCACACATAAAATCTGAGAGTGTCATAAGTAAAGGTTTGTAACTTCCTTTTATAATTGGAAGCTTCAAAAATCTCTCTGATAGTGTTATTCACAGAATCTATTCTGTGTTAGTTCCAAACTATTCTGTTATTACCAGAATTCAGCACAAGGTCTTCACTATAATGTAATCTTCCATTGCTATAGGAGCACTTAAATGCAACTCTGAGCAAACAGTGGTCGCTCCAACTTGTGTTGATTATTTCAATCACTAGCTATAGACATCAAATATTGATCTAGATATATGTAATCCAAGGCCGATTTTCGCCTACCACAATTCCAGGTAATATAATTACCATCTTCGGATTCATTGAAGCCATTCAAAAAATAAAGACCCACACTGGTAAATCAATTTTTCCACTTAGTGCCATTATCTATCATGTCTAGAGCAGTATATGTGGACATTTCCCCCCACAGTTGGAGTCCCTATGAAGTCTGCAACTTCTTCTGCATCGAGACAGGCTGAGTTAAGGTCTCCAAGCACAATTACATGGCTTTCCCCGTTTACCCTCCAGTTAATGAGGTCAGGGAGGATTGCCTGAATCAAATCTAGTTGACTCACTCCCGCATGCCCGTAGATGTTGCAAACAAGCAGAGCCAAATCACTGCACCCTTTTGTTCCATCCCACTCAGTAGCCTGTATTCCTATTACGGTGTCTAAACTCCTCACAAGCTTGATGTTACAATCATTTGTACACATCTTTAAGAGGCCCCCTTGGGTCTCCCCCTGGGGCCCTTAGTTGCCGAATGTTTGGCTACGGTGTACCCATCCATTGCGGGGAAATCCATCAGCCAAGTCTCTTGGAGACATTATTTCTCAACTTTACAATAATAGCCCTATTTTCACGCTTGTGAAGAGCTTAGAGTGACCTCTGGAATTCCATGAGGCTAAGTTGAGTGTGGGAGAAGCTAGAGTAGAGGCTCAAACTGGTCGACATCGCAAGTGAAATTGAAGGCGGAGGCAACTCATGACCAGACCTCTCTGTTACTTCCTCTTGCCTCCTCTCCATGACAAGAAATGATTGGGTTACCTCATTCACCCATGGCCAAGGAACGTGTGTTTTGAGACAAGTAGTTGTGATCATGAGGCAAATGCAGTTTAATTTGCTTATCGTCCTTCCAATTATGGTGATCAGACTCTACTTCAGGAGTAGTAATGTTGAAACCAATTTGGCAAAGGACTTGAGCTTACCTCAGAATTAGGTCATACACTACTCTTGAATCAAGACCCAGCACCACTTTGTCAGTTAAAACACCTTCAGGGAACTCAACGCTGTGGATGTCTCTGGTCGAGATTATACTCACACAGAGACTTTCTGAGAACCAAGACAGTACTGCAGATGGATTTAGGACAAGACCCCTCTCTCTAAACACGTTGCCTTCCAGAACTAGATGGTAGCAGGCTCTGTTTTTATCTTTCCTTCATTGGATGTCAGCTTCTACTTTCGTTGCAACTTGTTTACCGACCGATTGTGTGTTCATCATGGTTCCAAATTTGAGTTCACCATGCACAACACTACCTTTAGTATTTATCATTAGTGATCATTTATTGCCAGAGAGATTCACCTGGTTATTACTGGTCTTGCAGAGTTTGCTGTAGATAAACTGAGCCCCGTTCATATAAATAGAGTCCTACTGGGACCCTTCGATGTGGATTCCTGCGTTTTGTGAGGCTGCTTGCGGAGATCTCGTGGTCGTAGGTAGATTTAATGCCTACCTCAAAGGAAAGCAGGACATTGCCTGAGTTGGTGATGTTTTGTTCTCTCATCCAGATGCTCACTTGAGGGATGCCTCGGAGGACAAAAGGATATTACCTGAGATGGCATTGTTGTTCTTCTCTCGTTCAGATGTTCAGGAGAGTTGACCACCCAGAATCCTCGAAATTTCCGCCTACAAGTTTCGTCCTTGTTACGGGATGGTTGGACTTTCCCAAAAGGTTCATCGTAATGTCGGCCCATTCTATTAGGTTTATATACAACATCATGTGATTTGCATTCTGCATCCGTCCAAGTGGACTTTACTGTTAAAGGCAATTCCTTTGCATGCCTCAGTGGGGGTGTGTTCCTGGATTCTGGTGATAGGAGATTTTCTAACATTCAAAAATCCATTGAATTGGATTGACATTGTTTTCATGATCGGTACCAGTTGTATGGGGCAATCATGAGCCAGGGGCAATGATCTTAATGCTGTCAGGCATTTGTTGAATTCAAAGTTGCTAGTATTAGCCAATCTATGCCGCCTCTGTCACTTCATCCCCTGACTCAATTACTTTGTGCCGCCAATGCAAGCGCCATGTTCTTGGTATTTTGAAGTGCAAGCAATCCTGGTATGGTACCATTTCTTGTGTAAATCTCCGTTTTACCTTGAGTTACATTATGATGAACCTTTTTCCCTTTTTTTCCTCTGGTAACTTGTTTTTTTCCCCCAGACCCAATGGAGACACCCTTTGTGTAGTTGTGTTAGCCTGCGGCAGGGACTCCAAGTCACGTCACGTATTGCTCTTGTCGGCCGAATTGTCTATGGTCTGGCCATGAGTAGAGTCTTCATTTAGCTTAATTGTGAATTCGGCTTGAGCGCTGGCTTCTTGTTCTATGATTGCCACTGCTTGTGATAAGTCTGAGGTCACCTGTGGGGTGCTCAGAGATGTGTTGGGTGGCTGTGTATGTGGTGAAATATTTGCTGCTATGCCATTTAGTTTCTTTAGAATCAGGTTCAAGGTTATTGAATTGGAGCATACTTCGGCTTTAATCTCATCATAAAGCCCTGCCATAGTGGAAATACCCTGATTAAATCAAGGCAAGTGCAATTAGCACATTAACATCATTCATTGATGGCTGATGAGTTGAAGGGCAGTATGAACTTCGCCTAGAAGTCGAAAGGCGGTTGAAGAATATGAGGTACTTGCGTCACCCTCCGTTGAATCAGAGTAGAACGATGGGGAAAATTGACCACGTTGTTTGTTCACCAGTTCTTGTCTCTGTACAGCGCTATTTAGCTCGTCATCTGAAAAGGAATCGGAGTCCATGTATCCCTGACAGGGATTCCCCAGCATGCGGCTATGGGTTGCCTTCTTTGATCAATAGTGGGCCTGAGGTAGACAGAAGCGGACATAAAACCCTCCATTGAATTCCACTACTACACATATACAGACAACAACAAGATACTTCTCCTGGTGAATAGGAAAAGAGTCAAGCAAACCTTCTACGTGCCTCCTCTCCCCCCCTCGTTCTCTTCGCACTCCCCCTCCATGGTGCTTTCAATCTCCACTATCTTCTCTAACTGCCACTCTATCACCTTTCTTATCTCTCTTTCAAAGTCTGGAAGGAAAATGTTCAAGAAGGATCTCCTGGTCTCAAATCCAGGCCTGTCCATCGCCAACACCTATGTCAATGCTTCTTCCAGGCAGACTGTCACTGACATGCTCTGTCGTTCCTTCTCTGGACCTTTAGATTCCCCATATGGTTTCAGTGCTCTGCCCTTTCTCTTCCTCACACATTAATTGTGGCACCCGTTGGCAAATAATCTTGGCATATTTCCCATCCTCTAGGGCCGTCATTAATGTCTACCTGCACGGCATGGTCATGGTCCAAGTCTCTCAGCCCAACTCCTCCTTCTTGATAGGCATCTTTGATCCCTCATCAACTTCCTCCCTTCTCCTGCCACCCCTTTGGCCCCTTTGCCACCACCGACAGGTGTTCCACATTCCTGTACCCCTCCATCAAAGACCTTCAAAAGTGGCAACCAGCTCCACTTAGCTACCCTCAACTCTCGATCTGCCATTAAACACTCCTCTGATATCTACCACCTCCCTAAAGACCTCGACCTTGACGTACTCGTTCTCACTGAGACGTGGTTCACGACCAGCACTGTCAAGAGTTTTGACTCTCTCCTCCCGGAGGGCTACACAATACTCTCTAAGCCCAGGCCTAACCAGTCCAGCGGAAGAGTGGCCCTAATCTGCTACTATCATACCTACTCAGTCCTACTTCACCTTCAAATGCCTCGCCTGCAGGCTTGGTGTCTCTGCCATCCTCTCGCTGACTCTTGCCACCATCTACAAGACCCCTGGTCCAGTCTCCCTTTCAGAGTGGTCTGACCACACCTCTTCTCTCATGGCCTCCAAGCTTCTCCTGCTCTGACACTTCAATATTCACCTCGACTCCCCTGATGCAGCCTCTGGACTCTTCCTCAAACTCTGACTCTTTCTCTCTCCATTCTTCTCTCCAGTCCAATGCACTCAGTCAGACACACCTTGGATGCTCTCATCTCAGCAGACATCCCCATCTCCAATCCTCTCACTATACCTCTCTCCTGGTTTTAACAAGCTCTCCTATCCTCTCACCTGGACTGAGGCGTAGACAGGGTAGGGCCTCAGCAGGAAAGGCCCACCCAAAATCTGTAAATGTCCACTCAGCAGCTCTGTGTGGGTATTTACAGATGTTCATATCACTGTGCTGGGCCCAACTACATTAGCTTCAAACCCCACTTGCTAGACAATCCTGGCTAAGCCTTTGCACCTGAACCTTCTGGGTCCCCAGGCAAAGCCCTAGCCCGCACTGCCAGTCTCCTCCTCCGTCATTCGACCAATGAAACGAGTGTCCGTTTCTGCTTTTGCCATCACCTTCATTCTCCCTTTGACCTCCTGCCACCGACTCTCAAACTGACACAGCCCTTACTAACCTTCCACTCTCCACCTCCAACACCCTGGACGTCCTTGCCCCTGTTATGAGGATCCACATTAAGCCCCACTCCAAGTGTCAGATGCGGGTTATCCACGTAGTGTAGTAGGCTAATTCTTCCTCCGGATGCAACCCTCTGGTTCTAAAAATTGACAACCAGAACAGTCAATCAGAGGAAAGAAAGGATGCTGTATGAGACCCAGGTACTGCAATTGACGACAGGTGCTGCAGGAGCAGGTACAGGCGAAGCAAGATGAGATGCAGTTTGAATAGGATAGGCGCTCAACCTGCAAGCGAAGTGAGTGGTTAACACAATGCGTAATTATAAGGCTAACCATACTCTAGATAAGACCAAGACCCAATGACTAGCCAAATCAAAGAGCAGTCAGACATTGTAGGGCATTACAGGGAGGTTCATGCGCTCCTCTATATTTCCTGGTTTCTCAAAAATATCAGTACTAGCCCCCTTCCGCCAATAGCACACAGGTCATCACAATGAATACACTAATGGCTTACCGTACTATTGTTCTTTTACCAGCCACTGCAGAGAGCCAGGTAGGAGGAAGCAAGAAAGAAGAATTCCGATGCCCAATAGGAAGACCAGCATCCTATCCCGAGGACACCTTAGTACACACTGGCAGTCTCCAGTCCGTGTACTGAGCAAAGCAAAAAAGGTCCCAAAATCCAAAGTCCAGAATCCAAGAGGTTCACACACAGTTCCGAAAACGAATCCAAGAGCAGTCCAGGTGAGTCGAGGGGAAGAAGAACACCAGGCAAGTGGAGTCAGGAATCAGCCGAGGTCGGGAGCAGCAGCAAAGTACAATGGGCGTAGGCAAAAGCAGGTCCGTTGGCAATCCAGGGTCAAACACGAATCGGGCAATGAACAAGAGCAGAGGGCGGTCCAAATACAATTCCAGATAACGGTCCTGGTCGAGGAAACCAGGCAGTTCAATGAAACAGGAGGGCTGAGAAGGGAAAGGGTACAACAACAGGGATACAGAATACAAAGTAACAGAATATGAAACTTTCATAGCGCCACCAATTTCGCAATCAGAAGCACCGGCAACGGTGAGGGTGGCGCTTAAGAATACCAGGTCACGTGACAACGCTGCGCGTTGTTCGGTGTCGGCGGTAGGAAGTGTAAGCAGGGTACCAGCGTTGCCATGCCAACTTCCAGGCACCCAGCTGCAGTGTCCTTAAAGGGCTACGCACACGTGTTTTGGCATTGCTTGTACGCCCGTACATGACACCAAGCGCACACCTTGTATGACTCCGACCTAGACTCTCTGAAACACATGTGCAGAGCTGCTGAGCGGTAATGCAGGAATGCAGGCCTCTATCACATCCTCTGACAGACTAACCTGCCACCTGCTCCAAAGGCAATACAGACTAGCCATCCGCTCAAAGAAGAAAGCCTGTATCCAAGCCGGCATCTCTGAGGCCACTAACAGCATGGCTGAACTGTTCAAAATCTGCAAGGAACTTGCCAATCCCATTGCAGTCTCCATTTCTCCTCTGCCTTCCCTGACCCTCTGGACTGCAGTGGCCTCTCACTTTATTACTAAAACTCAGGACATCCTGTCCTCACTCTTCTCTAAACCACTCCCTTCTCCCTCACCCGCTCTCAAGCCTCCCTTGGACCCCCTGTCCCCTTTCCTCCTCCTCTCCCATATCACCTGATGAGGTCTCTAGACAAGTCCACTTTATGAAAGTCTCATCCAGGGCGCTCCCCTGCACCTCCAGCACTATCATGGACAACATTGCCTCCCTTGCTCCAGCCTTGGCTGATTTCTGCAATCACTTCTTTGCCACTGACTCCTTCCTGCTACTCCTCAAGCACTCCCTTGTGCATCCTCTCCTCAAAAAGCCCTCTGCCGACCCCTCCTGTCCAGCTAACTACCACCCTATCTCAATTACCTCCTTCCTGGGCAAACTCTTGGAGAGGCTCGCCATCTCCCAGCTTATCCACCACACTCATCTGTTGGTTGTCTCCACAATCACCACTCTAGCTTCAGAGCAGTCAGAGGCACGGAAACTGAACACCTAAACACCCGTGAAAGTTGCTCTCTAATCTCGATTCCAACTCTCGTTCCATTCTCATCCTTCTTGATCTTTCCTCTGCCTTTGAAATGGTCAATCATGTCACCCTTATAAATCGGCTCTGTGATACCCTTGGGATCAGGGACCTGACTCTGGACTGGTTGACCTCCTTCCTCTCTCAAAGACCTTCCCAAGTTTAACTGGGCCCTTTTCTCTCTTCCATCTCTATCCTCTCGCCTTAGCTCGTCAACATCTACCTTTCCCCTCTAGCCCATTGGATGTCTGCCTTCTCTCCTAACTTCCAGTGGTATGCGGATAACACAGCTCTCCTTCAAGCTTCCCTCCTCTTCTTCTACCTCTCTCATTCCTGACTGTCTGCTATTCAGGTATGGTGCACTGCTAAAAATCTCTGCCTTAGTGCCAGTAAGACTGAGATCCTGCTCATTAGGACCCAAGCACCCTCCTTCCCTCCTACTCTCTGGCCGCCCTCCATGGGCCCCTTCCCCTCACCCTCCTGTGATGCAAAATATCTTGGTGTTCTCTTTGACTCGTCTCACATCACGGATCTTGCCAAGAAGGCCCACTTTCAGCTGCACCTCCTCAGATGTATTCTCCCTTTCCTCACCTTGCTCAGAAACTCAATGTCTCCAGATCTCTGGTCCTCTCTAGGCTGGACAACTGCAACAGCCTCTTCTTCAATCTGCCCAATTCTTCACTTTGCCCCCTTCAACTAATCCAGAATTGGACTGTGAGACTTATCCTTGGACTCAAGCCCAGGGACTGTATCTTTTCAGCCCTAGAATCTCTCCACTGGCTCCCGGTTGCTGTGAGGATCAAGTTTAGACCCGCTGCATTATCCACAAGGCTTTCTGTTGCCTGGGACCCCACTACATCCAACTCCCTCTCCCTAAATACCTCCCTGCTAGAGCCCTTCCATCTTCTAGCTCTCTGCAGGTCAGATTTTTTAAAGCTAATAGTGGGGGTAGATCGCTCTCCTCTGCAGGTGCCTCCCTCTGGAAGGACCTCCTGCCCCTCTCAGACTTGAGCCAGGTCTCCTTAAATTCTGGAAACTTCTCAAGAACCTCCTTTCCTCTTCCTCCCTTCCTCTCCCCCGCCGCCTCTCCTGCTAATGTGCCCCTCTACCTTTTCTTTGACTGGCTGTCTGGTTCCTTCTTAGTCTTACAGGTCACCAGGCCCTCCTCGACCAGTCTACTCCTGCACTTCGTCTCCCCTGACCCCCCCGCCCCGCAACCTGCACTTGTCCTTCTAGGCCCCCTCCCCTGCACCTCATTGAGCACTCCCAGCCCCGTCCCTCACACTTAGTATGTGGACTTTCTTTCCCCTGCACTCTCTGTATTCCCCTGGCACTCGTCCACCTGGCCTTCCCTTAGCAATTACCTAACCCACACTCCCCTCACCCTCCACCTTCCTCCCCTGCACTTCTTTTACTGCACTTGCACAATCAGAATGACACAAGGCCTAGTAGGACCGTTTTTGTTTTTCTTCATCCCTGTTCCCTCTAACCCATTTTGTCTTGTTGCGCCTTGAACACCTTCTGCTCTATAGGTGCATTACAAAATACCCGATAAATAAATAGCCTTCAATGTGTCCGAAAGGCGGCAGCTGGACCCTTCTTGAATGCAAAGAGCATACTGAGCCAGTTCTAACTGGCTGCTCACTGATAACGGAACCCAAGGCATCATATACTGTGCACAAAGTCATACCTTAAATAGGCTTGGTATTTCTCCATCACAAACCCTGCAGATGAAAACACTCTGCACATGGCAGACTTCATGGCAGACTATAGAGAAAAGACGGCAAAGTACCTTACTATCTCAGCACTGTTGTGCTTTACTGTAGCAGGCACACTCCAACATCCATCCACCCACTTTCAGTTTGGAAAGGAACTGAAGGCCTAGTCCAGAACCAACTAATACAGCAGCGTAATACAGGTTTGAAAAGAAACAAATATGGATTCTCAATTGTATTACACAACATTGCCATTGCTGCCAAAAATGAGAGGCTTTCAGAGTTTGCTTATACTAATTCTGAAATACTCGATAAAGGCAAAACATCCAGAAATCGCATCTAGCAAGCCCTATCTTGGGATTTGCTGAACGTTCAACATTAAGAACCCAATCAAAAACGAATTTTTTATTTCAACTAGCGAAAAAGGGCGGCTGGCAATCGAGTGGATGAACTTGCCCATTGAGTCCATAAGAGCCAAGGGCAGGACTGTGTAGACCGTCAAAGACCACAACAATGTCATGAGTCTTTCCACTTGTGGATGCTTCATTGGAAACAGATTGTCCGACAGAGATAACAGGAGAGCACGTGACTGAATGTAGCTGGATGGACAAGACAGATTAGAGCCGGTCACGCCGGCTGCAATATACCATTGCTTCAGACATGCCCTTCTGCCTGGGGCCTGTTGACAAGTCTTCTGATTTTCCTGCAGGTCATTCAGCCTTTGGTCATCATAGAAATACTTAGAATGTGCAAAGTGGTAGCTCTTGCAAGGCATGAATTTTCAAAAATGGATTAGCAGAATGTTCTAATTAAAGTAATCTTCATTAGCAAAAATACGTATTGGCCATTTTGTACTATTTTCAATGCAGCCAAATTATTTGTACCCAAGACATAAAATTAGCAACAATACAGCATTTTTGAAGTTAGACATTAGTGAGGAGTGTATGTAAAAGATTAGGTGCATGAATGGACACAAATAGCTATGATAAAAAGGATTTTGAACATGTCCTTTAGTGCAATGCTGTGTGCTGGGTGCAGTCAGTGTTGCACAATCCTTTATATTGTATCTGGTTTTTGTTTTCACACAAAACAACTACGCACAATAGTCTTTTTCAAAGGGTTGTATTAAAGTGGTTCAAAGAAAAAGAAAAAAAAAAAATATATATATATATATATATATATATATATATATATATATATATATATATATATATATATATATAGACATTTTTTGAGTGCCCTGTTTGACACTTGTTTCGGCTTCACAAGAGCCTTTTAAAAGAAATGGGGCATATGTTCAATTCACATTTCACTACCTAAGTGCACATAGTAAAAAAAATAAATGAACACGTACATATAACCAATTACATACGTACAGACAGAGAGATAGGAAGGGGGAAAGCGTTGATCAGTTGGGTACACCATAAAGAGATACAAGAGAAAATGGGGGAAACATGTAATAACATTTGATTAGAAATGGGTCATTTGAGATATCTATTTGAGATTTAGATTGTCCATTATTTAAAGGCTGTTCACTTTATAATACTCAAATTAGTATCGCATAGTTCCATATTTGATCCAATTTCAAACAAATGCGAAGGGCCATAACTGTTAGTACATCCAATTAAAGATCTAGGTTACGGTGACCACTCATAGTTCACATAATGCATTAGGCTTACATTGTTAACATAGATATGCTTGTGAGTATTGGCATCATTCATTGTCTTACCATATGTCTGGTAGGCAATCATGTATGGATGTATTCAATCTTGCTTCCTAAGAATTCATGGGTTATAATCCCACCTGTAATATATTTTCAACGTCATGTGCGATAGTCTAACATTGAAATCCACTCTTTACCCATTGTTAGTCATTAGATAATCTCTCCAACTTGAAAAAAAGCAAAACAATAACTGTTTGTAACTAAATATATGCATTTCGGGGTAACTAAAATCTCCAGATTGTAGCAAGATTTCGATTCATATGCGCAGTAAATGATTATGGCATGGTTGCATGTTGTTATAAAATACTGTATGTACAGATTGTCGGTTGGTTACTAAGGAGCTACCTATTGGAGGTGCTAAATGCAAATACTTTCCTTTAGTTAGGTCCTGGCATCGGTGCTTGAATTGTAGTTGAGCTTTTTATCTGCTAGACCATGAGATCTTACTGAAGCGGTTGCGAGGGACGGGTGGACTTGCCGACGAGATGATGAACTGGGTTAGATCCTTCCTAGAGGGTAGAATATCTAGGGTGTACTGGGGAGACTCATCCTCTGAGGTGGAGACCATTATGTGTGGTGTCCCCCACGGGGCAAGTTTATCCCCCTTATTTTTCAACATCTATATAGTACCCCTATGCAGAGAACTGGAAAGACTGAGTTTTTTCTTTACGAATTACGCAGATGACTTCCAGTCGTCACTTGAGTTTCAGGAGACTACCAGGAAGATCAGAACAAACTAAATGATATGATATGATATGGCATTTATATCGCGCCTGTACACAAGTGTTTCAAGGCGCACCGAGGCAAGGGAGGGGAACAAAGGGAGGACGGACAACGATCCTACTAGACCAGGTGTCATTCAGATCGCGCAAGTGCATGAGAAGGGGTAGGGACAGTGCAGTACATGAGAAGATGATAACAATAATAAGTATGGCAACAAGTGGCAATGGTAAGTGCATACATAGGGTGTCAAGGGCTGGTAGGGGGACTGTAGGGATACAGAAACAGTCCCCTTGTGCGGGGGTTGCCAGGTGGGCAGTGCATGTGTGTGACGGGGGACCAGGGCCCGAGAACAGAGGGTGTCCAGGTCGCCAGTGCAGTTCAGGTAAGCCAGGAGGTCAACAGAGGAGAGGGGGAGAAAAGGCGGAAGCAAAGAGAAAGGTTTTGAGGTGCTTCCGGAACGGTAGAGGATTCTCTTCGAGTTTGAGGGAGGCAGGGAGGCTGTTCCAGAGGGAGGCCCCAGCCAAAGAAAAAATCTACCACCAACTCGTTGCTTGGAGAAGCGACTTGAGGTCTACTGAGTTATAAAAAAACTAGATGACCACAAACTGGTTGTTTTTAAATGTCGGAAAAACAGAACTCATGATATTATATGGGTCCAAGAAGTCTAGAGAGACCCTAGCGTCCACCTTTTCTATCTTCTTGGTGGAGGGCAGCCAGATAGCGGTGGTTAATCAGGTAAAGGCCTTGGGCACATATTTGGAAGCCACCCTGAATGCAGGGGCCCAAGTAGATGCCATCGTGAAAAACACTCAATATTACCTGAGAGTACAAGGCAGGTGACTCTGTTAATTTCGAACAATTATCGAGCTAAACTAGTGAGGGCCGTTATTCTTCAACCTTTGGATTACTGCAGTGCCTTGCTGGGAGGTGCCAGCAAGGAAGACATTTTCAGATTGCAAAAAATTCAAAAAGCGTCTGTCCGCATTGTTTATGGTATGAAATGACACAAACCGACTACTCTCGTCAGGAAGGAGTTGCACTGGCTGCCTATATCAGCTAGGATCTCTTTTAAACTACTGACCCTTTGCCACAAGTGCATCTATGGGCTTGCACCCAGTTATCTAAAGGAAGAGTCTCCATATATCAGCCTACCAGAAATCTTTGATCAACTTCTGCCCAGCACCTGAAAGTGGCTAGGACTAAGAGCACAAGAAAATGGACGCTCCTTTCCAGTGCTCGTGGTATATGCATGGAATGACTTGCCTCAAGTGCTTATAATCATTTAGGCTTTAGAAAATCTTTGAAAACTACATTGTTTACGTAAACATCGGTCATCCTCACTGTCCTTTTCTGCTTGTAAGTGAGCGCCTGGATGCCTTAGGGCTTTGGCGCTATATAAATGTTATAACATAACAACATAACATAACAGTAAAAAGAGGGTGGACTGAGCCCCATGGGCAAGAGAGGAATGGCGGGTGAGCTGTGCTGTCATTGAGCAAGGTCATTTAAATAGCTAGCTGTGCTACATAAGTGTCAATTTAATCAGCAAACCTAAAGAATTGCATAGCAAATTGCTATGCAACCCTGCTTATTGTATACCTTGCACCTTAAGTAACCTGGGGTAATCCAGACATGTACCACTTGCTCACAGTACCTTGGCGAGGCTCAGCTGCACCTCACTCTGGAGGCCCAACAAGGCCAAACCTTGTGGTTGGGGTTGCTGATGGTACTCTTGTTCAGAGGAGAATTGCCTAGCATTTTGGTGCTGGACTGCCCTTGTGGGTGGGACCACACTGATATGCAAATGAGTAGTTCTCCTCTGTTAAAGGTGCAGTGAGCTAAAACATGGATGTGTAGCAGCCTGAGTGGAAGAAATTCCATAGAACAGGGTATTTGACCCATGATCGTTCTCAGTAGAGGTGATCCCAAATCCTTGCTGAAGAAAAAAAAGTATTAATATGTAGGACCCACACAGCACTAACTCATTCAATTACTTCATTTTTGGGCAGGAGTTAAACATTAGGATTCGTGAGGAAATTTTCAGTACCCAGTTTTTCAGGAACAGCATATTCAGCAATTCCACATGGGTGGATCAGGCAGTGGCAGCTCGTCCATAATGGGTGAGGGGGCGCCAACCAACGAGTACCTTCGCCATTATGGTGAAGCCAAGCAAAACCCCTGGGGTAAACACCAACAGCACAAGCAGCTTAGGGAGCACTCCCGGGATAGCTTAAACTGTCAAAAGGAAAATGTGGTTTCCTTCTGACACCCAATAGTACCCAAGTGTTCATGCCCTATGAACCATGAAAAGCCAGGTGTATGCAGGGTTAGAAGGGGTGGATGGAAGCTCTTACTGCACCATGGCATGTTTTACTGGGCATCAAGTTGATGGCGGGTAAAAAATGTCATGCACGTGTCAAGGCAGAATAAGGAGTGTACCTATGTGGTAGTGCCCTACATTAGTGATCCAGTCTGGGCATTTATTTACTGGTTTATGGCATGTGTTACTGGCCATACAGGGTGAAGGCAGCATAATGAGTTCTCCTATATGGTACTGGCTGGTCCAGTTTGGACAAATCTTAACCGTGGCATGGCATTTTTTACTGAGCATCAAGTGTGAAGGCAGAATAATACACATTCCAGTTGTAGGGTTTTTTCTGGACATATTTCTTCACTGTGACATGGCATTTTGTACTGATAAAACCGGTTATAGGATTGAATAAAAAGGATCGAATGACAAAAGGTTCGAGTCAAAAGGACAGAAAAAAAGGGTTGAATTTTTTTTTTTGGGGGGTCCCACCCCCAAACCCCAGTATTTGTTGTAAAAACCACTTTTTTTTACCTATACGGAAGCCAAAACAAAAAACACGTTTAAAAAAAGGCATTCGACCTTTTTGTTTTTCGGTCCTTTTGATTCAAACCTTTTGTCATTCGATCCTTTTCATTCGATCCTTTGACTGGACACGATAAACCCAACAGGCGTAGGTTCTTATATATTAATACTGGCATCTATTGGTTCAGCCTCCATGGATATGTATGGGCACAGCCAGCATGAAAATGCTTTTATACTGGCATAATTCGTGGTCATAAGCATCATGAAAAGGAGTTGGAAAATGACCCTGCGCAATGCTGGTGATTTCTTACATCAATTGGATTTTTATGTGAACATACAAAGTGGGCTGAAAAAGCACGATTTTAACACAATATTGTTCAAAGATTATTGGGGGTGGGTAGAACTCACCCCTTTCTGCCCACTATCTCCCCCCCCCATCTGCTGCTGGAAGCAGGTGAGTTTCCCCTTGTTCGAGCCTTCTGGGCCTAATATTGTAATTTGTACCACCTTGGGCCCGCTCCTTGCAGAGCTGGCAGACCCTTTGTCCCCTGCCAGCCCACCCCCTCTCCGATCACTGTCTATTACTAACCATCCCAGGGCAGCCTTCTGCCCTGCGGCTAAGGGCCCCGAGACAAAGGGCGGCTCCAACAGAGGCGGCTCCAGAGAGTGTCTGCAGGTGTCCGCAGGGGAAGCCAGCAACCATCAAAGTAAGTGTGGCATGGGTAGTGAGTAGAGCAGTTACTCTACTCCGGAAAACCCCACCACTCAATATTACATTACCTTTTACTTCTGAATTGTAATTGTTAGCAATGCCACACTTAGATAGAATTGTGAACATTAGCCTTTACCAGACCCAGACAGGATTGTGATTGTTAGCAATGCCGCACTTAGTTAGAATTGTGAACACTAGCCTGCTCCAGACCCAGACAGGATTATGATTGCTAGCAATGCCACACTTAGCTAGAATTGTGAACATTAGCCTGCCCCAGATCCAGACAGTATTGTGATTGTTAGCAATGCAGCACCTAATTAGAATTGTGAACAATGGACTTCAAGATGGCGCCTGGTATGAGAGGACGTGTGCAAGTTCTCTCCCCACCGGGCCAGCAGTATAAGCACAATGAGTGATCCGAGATGATGTAGACATAGCAAGCAGCATACCTGTGCCCCTGACGCTCCGGGCGAGAGAAGCAGAATTTGGTGCGGATCGGATCAGAGCGCTGCAGGCCGAGAAGCCTGGGACTAGCGTGGCAGGTCCCTAGGCGAGTCAGAGGAAGGCATCGCCGGCGCAGCGCCCGCGGACCAGAGAGCAGCACTTGAGTGTGGGACCCACTGGTGGTGTGGAGCGGCCGACCCTGTTGGGCTTTCTGTGGACCCGCGGCGTGGCCCCTCTCAGCGGCGGGTCATCGGGGCATTTGCATCGGCTCGGTGCCCGTCCGTGGAGTGGCATCCGGGTCCCCCTCAGGCAAGTGTAATCTGGCGACGCTGGGGAGGGGAAGGATCAGGATCGGTGGAAGATGCGCACCACGAACTCGGTGCCCCCCTCCCCTCCCGGCATCTGTGTGTCGCTGAGGCTCCGACCGCCTCCCCACTGAGAAGACGGGACATGATCTGTTCACAGCCTGTGCGCTGGACACGGGGCTTGGGTACACATTGATCCGAGGCTCCCTGGGGGCCTCGGGAAGCTTCGGGAGTGGAACCCTATCTTCTTGGTTGGCCTATGCTCGCTGGGGACGGAAAGCCCTGGCCCCCTATGTCTGTGCATTGAACTCATTCAAGCATTTAAGCAGTGGGAGGACCTCCCCAGTGGATCTGTATAGGGGAACTACAAGCAGAAATTAAATCCCTCTAAATTATAAGGGTAAGGCTTTCCATGGACACTCTAACAGACGCTACAGAGGGGGCTATATTTAAACTAAGCAGGGCTCGCGGCACCGGCAGGGCATCAATGCCTAAGGCAAGAGCGAAGTTGCAGCAGCAGGCGAGTTCCCCCCTGCAGCGGAGGCAGAACAAAATCTTTAAACAACTTTGGCGATCAGAGTCCACAAGCCTACCAAGCAGAACAGCAGAAAATACACTCAGCACTACACAGCAAACAATGGGGGAAGACGCCCTGACTAAAAAGGATGTGCAATCCTGCTTTAAAGATCTGCAAGATCAGTTGTTGTCAGTGCAGGAGCAATTCCGCACCTTAAAAGAGGATATGAACCAGTCCCTCCAGGAGCTGAGAGGCGATCTAGCCAAGGTCGAGGAGAGAACGGACACCTTGGAAAGGATGGTGCAGCGAATGGAAAATGAAGCAAACAAATCAGTTGAGGCCTTGGAACAGCTGGTGACAGCGGCGCATAATCTTGAGCTCAAATGTGATGATCTTGAAAACAGGTCCCGTTGTTCCAACATACAGATTAAAAACCTGCCGGAGTCTATTGTCGATGGCGACCTCCAACTGTCCGTTTCCCAGCTGTTTGCGGAGGTCCTAGGTGAAGATTCTGGTCCCCAGGTGGAGATAGACAGAATTCACAGGGTGGGCCCCAGGTGAGCGCTGGAATCAGGAGCTAGACCCAGGGATGTCGTAGTAGCGCTGTCAAACTATACCCAGAAGGAACAGATAATGAGACGGACACGACTCTCTGGCTGTGTCACGGTCAATGGTCATGAGGTTCAACTGTATCAGGATTTGGCACAGGTAACTCTTTTGTAGAGACGGCAGATGGGCCCTGTGGTTCAACACCTTAAAGCCAAACAGATCAAATATAAGTGGACCTTCCCATTTGGGCTCCTCTTCACATGGGAGGGTGCACAGCGAAGAATTACGACGTGTGAGGAGGGGAGCAGTTGTTGGGCATCGCGCAGGAGAGAGGTGAGGAATCGAGGAGAGCAAGGGAAAGAGCACAGGGTCCAAAAATAGCTGACGGCTGGAAGACCATTTAGAAGAAAAACAGGGGAAGGAGGAGGCAAAGAGCAAGCAAACTGAGCTCTCTGGTGAATTCATAAGTTAGCTTCACTGTCCTCGAACAGGGAGAAGAAGTCTTTGTAAGCGGCCCGGACAGGGCGGAACCTGGACAATGGAGAGGTTAAAAGCAGGGTTTAGGAACCCCTGCATGTTATACCTGAGACATTATAGGGGCATGGAGCAAGGGGCACTACGCTCCGAAGCTGCTAGGCACCAAGCCCCCTTAGGTGGGTGGGGTCGGCGGGAAAGGGATGTTAAGGGGCAAGACTCTGATGGTGGCATATGGGGGAGATGGCAGTTCACAACTCAAAAAATGTCAACGGAAGAAAAGGACTCCACATGGATAGGACTAAAGGAAGGGGGATTAAGATCCTGACACACAACGTGCGGGGCATGAATACACCAATCAAGTGGAAGAAGCTTGAGAGACAGGCCTGGAGAGAGGATGCAGGGATACTGATGTACCAAGAAACACATGTGAGGAGAAAGGACAAAGGCTAAAATAAGAATCAGGGGAGCATCGCAAGTCTACCAGGCGAATGCAGAAGAGAAAAGAGCTGGGGTACTCATAGCCCTCCAGGACAGTCTAGGGGCAAAAGTGCAGAACAGTCTGGCGGACAAAGAAGGAAGATTTCTGTTCCTAAACGGCACAATCGAGGGAGCAAACTCACCCTAGCATCAGTTTACGCCCCGAACTGCGGACAAGACAGATTCCTCCTGAGAGACACCCTAGTAGCACTGGAAAAATCTGCGACAGGCGAGATCATCCTGGGTGGCGACTTAAACTTAGCATGGAACCCGGGGGACTCTGGGGGGGGGACTCTGGGGGGAGCTAGCATATACAACCCCCATCTAAGGCTCTGGAGAAGATGGTTGACGCGTTGGCGCTCCATGACGTCTGGCGCTGCAAGAGAGGCGATGCCCAGGGATTCACCTATTTTTCCCACATTCACAATACACAATCTAGGATTGATTATTTCTAGGTCTCCACAGCGATGTTGGGGGGAATTGAAGACATTAATGTGGGTACAATAGCGCTTTCGGACCATGCCCCCGTGGTAATATTGCTAGTATTAGTATCCAGCAACAGGGGGAAGATGTGGGCGTGGAAGTTTCTGAGTGCCATACTGCAGCATCCATTGCTGGTGGGCGAGGTGAGAGAAAAATAGCTCTTTACTTCGTGGAAAATGACACAAGCGAGATCACGAAAGCCACACTATGGGATGCCTTCAAGGCCGTTCTAAGGGGAGAAATCATAGCATTGAAGACACATCATGACAAGCAATGGATTGAGAGGCCGATTCATGGAATAATTAGCGCGGCGCAAGTGGCCAAAAACGTGCAAATCGCAGTGGAATAGCGGAAATCGCAGTGCAAGTGCGAAAATCGTACGAAAAGCAGCGCACATCGATTCATGGAAGGCCGTGCGCGAGAAAACCATCGGATGTGCGATAATAAAGTGCGCGGCGCATGTTGGCGCACAGGCCATCTAACTGCGTGCGCCAGGTCACAGCGAAAATCGCACAGGCCACAGCGAAAATCGCACATAGCGCGGCGCACGCTACAAAAGTAGGCGGAACACGGGGCGTAACACTCGGAATGGGGAACAACTTGCCAAAATGTGGGCATCACGGGGGAAGTACAGGGTACAAGTGCGCGGAACGCCCACACGCTCGCCTACAACACGTATTCATGGAATAGAATAGGGCAAAAAAGCACACGCTCAAACCAGCGCACAGGCACAAACACGACCGCCACAAGAAAGCAGGCGGTAGCGTCTCTGCGCCTGGAAGAAATGTGCGCCAAAAGGTGCGCCAACAAATAGCACCTATATACTGCCATGATGAATGTCCCATACTGTGGCCCTCCAGGACAAATGACGTGCAAAGGGGTACCCACAAACACGGACACCCGCTGACAAAAAATACGTGTGCGTGTATACCGGGGTGCGCGGGAAGTCTCACACGCGAATTGGCAGGGCATGTGAATTCCAGGGGTTTGCGGGAAGTTCCACACGCGATTTGTCAGGGTACGTGGATTACAGGGGTGCGCGGGAAGTTCCACACGCGATTTGGCCGTGTACGTGGATTCCAGGGGTGCGCGGGAAGTTCCACACGCGATTTGGCCGGGTACGTGGATTTCAGGGGTGCGCGGGAAGTTCCACACGCGATTTTTCAGGGTACGTGGATTTGAGTGGTGGGCGGGAAGTTCCACACGCGATTTGGCCGTGTACGTGGATTTCAGGGGTGCGCGGGAAGTACCACACGCGATTTGGCCGGGTACGTGGATTTCAGGGGTGTGCGGGAAGTTCCACACGCGATTTGTCAGGGTACGTGATTTTCAGTGGTGCGCGGGAAGTTCCACACACGATTTGGCCGTGTACGTGGATTTCAGGGGTGCGCGGGAAGTACCACATGCGATTTGGCCGGGTACGTGGATTTCAGGGGTGCGCGGGAAGTTCCACACGCGATTTGTCAGGGTACGTGGATTTCAGAGGTGCGCGGGAAGTTCCACACGCGATTTGGCCATGTACGTGGATTTCAGGGGTGCGCGGGAAGTCCCACATGCGATTTGGCCGGGTAAGTGGATTTCAGGTGTGCGCAGGAAGTTCCACACGCGATTTGTCAGGGTACGTGGATTTCAGTTGTGCGCGGGAAATTCCACACGCGATTTGGCTGTGTGCTCCCAGGTATTCCCTGTACACCCTCCACGGCCCCTGCAGGCAGCACACACCACAGGGGACTACCCTGCACACCTGCACATGTCACCCAGCACCCCCACCCCCCAGCATCCAGGGGCACCCTCCACCAGGCCCCCACTAATGTCCCCCTGCACCCTCACCCCCCAGCATCCAGGGGCACCCTCCACCAGGCCCCCACTCATGGCCCCTATCACCCCCCCCCGCCACCAGGGGCAGCCTCCACCAGGCACCCACTCATGTCTCCCACCACCCCCACCCCCCAGCAGTGCAGGGGCACGCTCCACCAGGCCCCCACTCATGTCTCCCACCACCCCCACCCCCCAGCCACCAGGGGCACCCTCCACCAAGCCCCCACTCATGTCCCCCTGCACCCCCACCCCCCAGCATCCAGGGGCACCCTCCAACAGGCCCCCACTCATGGCCCCTATCACCCCCACCCCCCGCCACCAGGGGCAGCCTCCACCAGGCCCCCACTCATGTCTCCCACCACCCCCCAGCCACCATGGGCAGCCCCCACCAGGCCCCCACTCATGTCTCCCACCCACCCCCACCCCCCAGCCACCATGGGCAGCCCCCACAAGGCCCCCACTCATGTCTCCCACCACCCCCACCCCCCAGCAGTGCAGGGGCACCCTCCACAAGGCCCACACTCATGTCTCCCCCCATCCCCCAGCAGTGCAGGGGCACCCTCCACCAGGCCCCCACTCATGTCTCCCACCACCCCCACCCCCCAGCCACCATGGGCATCCCCCACCAGGCCCCCACTCATGTCCCCCTGCCACCCCCACCCCCCAGCCACCATGGGCATCCCCCACCAGGCCCCCACTCATGTCCCCCTGCCACCCCCACCCCCCAGCCACCATGGGCAGCCCCCACCAGGCCCCCACTCATGTCCCCTATCACCCCCACCCCCCAGCAGTGCAGGGGCACCCTCAACCAGGCCCCCACTCATGTCCCCCTGCACCCCCACCCCCCAGCCACCAGGGGCAGCCTCCACCAGGCCCCCACTCATGTCTCCCACCACCCCCACACCCCAGCATCCAGGGGCACCCTCCACCAGGCCCCCACTCATGTCTCCCACCACCCCCACCCCCCAGCAGTGCAGGGGCACCCTCCACCAGGCCCACACTCATGTCTCCCACCACCCCCACCCGCCAGCAGTGCAGGGGCACCCTCCACCAGGCCCCCACTCATGTCTCCCACCACCCCCACCCCCCAGCCACCATGGGCATCCCCCACCAGGCCCCCACTCATGTCCCCCTGCCACCCCCACCCCCCAGCCACCAAGGGCATCCCCCACCAGGCCCCCACTCATGTCCCCCTGCCACCCCCAGCCACCATGGGCAGCCCCCACCAGGCCCCCACTCATGTCCCCTATCACCCCCACCCCCCCAGCAGTGCAGGGGCACCCTCCACCAGGCCCCCACTCATGTCCCCCTGCACCCCCACCCCCCAGCCACCAGGGGCAGCCTCCACCAGGCCCCCACTCATGTCTCCCACCACCCCCACCCCCCAGCATCCAGGGGCACCCTCCACCAGGCCCCCACTCATGTCTCCCACCATCCCCACCCCCCAGCAGTGCAGGGGCAGCCTCCACCAGGCCCCCACTCATGTCCCCCTGCACCCCCACCCCCCAGCAGTGCAGGGGCACCCTCCACCAGGCCCCCACTCATGTCTCCCACCACCCCCACCCCCCAGCCACCATGGGCATCCCCCACCAGGCCCCCACTCATGTCCCCCTGCCACCCCCACCCCCCAGCCACCATGGGCAGCCCCCACCAGGCCCCCACTCATGTCCCCTATCACCCCCACCCCCCAGCAGTGCAGGGGCACCCTCCACCAGGCCCTCACTCATGTCCCCCTGCACCCCCACCCCCCAGCCACCAGGGGCAGCCTCCACCAGGCCCCCACTCATGTCTCCCACCAACCCCACCCCCCAGCATCCAGGGGCACCCTCCACCAGGCCCCCACTCATGTCTCCCACCACCCCCACCCCCCAGCAGTGCAGGGGCACCCTCCACCAGGCCCCCACTCATGTCTCCCACCACCCCCACCCCCCAGCAGTGCAGGGGCAGCCTCCACCAGGCCCCCACTCATGTCCCCCTGCAACCCCACCCCCCAGCCACCAGGGGCACCCTCCACCAGGCCCCCACTCATGTCTCCCACCACCCCCACCCCCCAGCCACCAGGGGCAGCCTCCACCAGGCCCCCACTCATGTCTCCCACCACCCCCACCCCCCAGCCACCATGGGCAGCCCCCACCAAGCCCCCACTCATGTCCCCTATCACCACCACCCCCCAGCATTGCAGGGGCACCCTCCACCAGGCCCCCACTCATGTCCCCCTGCACCCCCACCCCCCAGCCACCAGGGGCAGCCTCCACCAGGCCCCCACTCATGTCTCCCACCCCCCCACCCCCACCCCCCAGCATCCAGGGGCACCCTCCACCAGGCCCCCACTCATGTCTCCCACCACCCCCACCCCCCAGCAGTGCAGGGGCACCCTCCACCAGGCCCCCACTCATGTCTCCCACCACCCCCACCCCCCAGCCACCATGGGCATCCCCCACCAGGCCCCCACTCATGTCCCCCTGCCACCCCCACCCCCCAGCCACCATGGGCAGCCCCCACCAGGCCCCCACTCATGTCCCCTATCACCCCCACCCCCCAGCAGTGCAGGGGCACCCTCCACCAGGCCCCCACTCATGTCCCCCTGCACCCCCACCCCCCAGCCACCAGGGGCAGCCTCCACCAGGCCCCCACTCATGTCTCCCACCACCCCCACCCCCAGCATCCAGGGGCACCCTGCACCAGGCCCCCACTCATGTCTCCCACCCACCCCCACCCCCCAGCAACCAGGGGCACCCTCCACCAGGCCCCCACTCATGTCTCCCACCACCCCCACCCCCCAGCCACCAGGGGCAGCCTCCACCAGGCCCCCACTCATGTCTCCCACCACCCCCACCCCCAGCATCTAGGGGCACCCTCCACCAGGCCCCCACTCATGTCTCCCACCACCCCCACCCCCCAGCAGTGCAGGGGCACCCTCCACCAGGCCCCCACTCATGTCCCCCTGCACCCCCACCCCCCAGCCACCAGGGGCAGCCTCCACCAGGCCCCCACTCATGTCTCCCACCCCCCCCACCCCCACCCCCCAGCATCCAGGGGCACCCTCCACCAGGCCCCCACTCATGTCTCCCACCACCCCCACCCCCCAGCAGTGCAGGGGCACCCTCCACCAGGCCCCCACTCATGTCTCCCACCACCCCCACCCCCCAGCCACCATGGGCATCCCCCACCAGGCCCCCACTCATGTCCCCCTGCCACCCCCACCCCCCAGCCACCATGGGCAGCCCCCACCAGGCCCCCACTCATGTCCCCTATCACCCCCACCCCCCAGCAGTGCAGGGGCACCCTCCACCAGGCCCCCACTCATGTCCCCCTGCACCCCCACCCCCCAGCCACCAGGGGCAGCCTCCACCAGGCCCCCACTCATGTCTCCCACCACCCCCACCCCCAGCATCCAGGGGCACCCTGCACCAGGCCCCCACTCATGTCTCCCACCCACCCCCACCCCCCAGCAACCAGGGGCACCCTCCACCAGGCCCCCACTCATGTCTCCCACCACCCCCACCCCCCAGCCACCAGGGGCAGCCTCCACCAGGCCCCCACTCATGTCTCCCACCACCCCCACCCCCAGCATCTAGGGGCACCCTCCACCAGGCCCCCACTCATGTCTCCCACCACCCCCACCCCCCAGCAGTGCACGGGCAGCCTCCACTAGGCCCCCACTCATGTCCCCCTGCACCCAAACCCCCCAGCAGTGCAGGGGCACCCTCCATCAGGCCCCCACTCATGTCCCCCTGCACCCCCACCCCCCAGCCACCAGGGGCAGCCTCCACCAGGCCCCCACTCATGTCTAGCAGCACCCCCACCCCCCAGCATCCAGGGGCACCCTCCACCAGGCCCCCACTCATGTCTCCCACCCACCCCCACCCCCCAGCCACCAGGGGCACCCTCCACCAGGCCCCCACTCATGTCTCCCACCACCCCCACCCCCCAGCATCCAGGGGCAGCCTCCACCAGGCCCCCACTCATGTCTCCCACCACCCCCACCCCCCAGCATCCAGGGGCACCCTCCACCAGGCCCCCACTCATGTCTCCCACCACCCCCACCCCCCAGCAGTGCAGGGGCAGCCTCCACCAGGCCCCCACTCATGTCCCCCTGCACCCCCACCCCCCAGCAGTGCAGGGGCACCCTCCACCAGGCACCCACTCATGTCGTCCCACCACCCCCACCCACCCACCAGACACCATGGGCATCCCCCACCAGGCCCCCACTCATGTCCCCCTGCCACCCCCACCCTCCAGCCACCATGGGCAGCCCCCACCAGGCCCCCACTCATGTCCCCTATCACCCCCACCCCCCAGCAGTGCAGGGGCACCCTCCACCAGGCCCCCACTCATGTCCCCCTGCACCCCAACCCCCCAGCCACCAGGGGCAGCCTCCACCAGGCCCCCACTCATGTCTCCCACCACCCCCACCCCCCAGCATCCAGGGGCACCCTCCACCGGGCCCCCACTCATGTCTCCCACCACCCCCACCCCCCAGCAGTGCAGGGGCACCCTCCACCAGGCCCCCACTCATGTCTCCCACCACCCTCAGCCCCCAGCCACCATGGGCATCCCCCACCAGGCCCCCACTCATGTCCCCCTGCCACCCCCACCCCCCAGCCACCATGGGCAGCCCCCACCAGGCCCCCACTCATGTCCCCTATCACCCGCACCCCCCAGCAGTGCAGGGGCACCCTCCACCAGGCCCCCACTCATGTCCCCCTGCACCCCCACCCCCCAGCCACCAGGGGCAGCCTCCACCAGGCCCCCACTCATGTCTCCCACCACCCCCACCCCCCAGCATCCAGGGGCACCCTCCACCAGGCCCCACTCATGTCTCCCACCCACCCCCACCACCCAGCCACCAGGGGCAGCCTCCACCAGGCCCCCACTCATGTCTCCCACCCACCCCCACCACCCAGCCACCAGGGGCACCCTCCACCAGGCCCCCACTCATGTCTCGCACCGACCCCCACCCCCCAGCCACCAGGGGCAGCCTCCACCAGGCCCCCACTCATGTCTCCCACCCACCCCCACCCCCCAGCCACCATGGGCAGCCTCCACCAGGCCCCCACTCATGTCCCCCTGCACCCAGGTCCTCACAATCACCAACCATGTGCGTAATGGTCAGCCTCCACAGCCAAAAGGCCCTACCAAGTAACCCATTCACCCACATGGAAATGAAAATTACATGTTACACCCCCAACGTACATAAAGCAAATGAACCCATGTCTGTCACACACAATGGTTGCAAATGAATTTGAAAACACCCAACATGACATGCATGAAACCAATGAGATGATACCACACAGTGAAGTATGAAAACAAAAATGTATTTAAAAAATATGAATGCAAATGAAATGAAACAAACTACAATGCCAATGAAAAAAAGAAAAGGTGCATGTCCGTCCCAAAAAATGAAAAACGCAAAATCCAAAAAAAATGTACTTCAAAGTCACATTAAAAATGAAATCAATCCGACAGAAAAAAAATAAAATCCAAACACCATTGCTCCATGGAGAAGGAAAAATAAAATTAAAAAATAAAACAATCCAATGAAGAACTATGTACACAATATCCAAGGGTCCATGAGCCCAACTGAACAAAGGAAACCTACTAAAAACCCTAACAAAAAAGCAACTATATACAAAAAGTGGAGCTGTGTCCGTCGACTCCAAATCATAAGAATAAACAAAGGAAACCTAAAACTAAAGAACTATATACAAAGGCGGCGGGCAAGTCCAGCGGCTCACTCCGTAGTGTTCCGGGCCAGGGCATCATCAAACTCCTCGTCTATGTCCCGGAGGCGGTCCTGTTCCATGGCCCGAGGGTCCGCAGGGACGACGCCATCTGCTCCTCCAACCCCCTGCGGATTGCCTCGAGGCACTCGGCACGCCTCAGGGCCCTCCGCATGGAGTTCTCTGCCCTGACCATCGTGAGCCGCTCCTCTTCCGCCCGCCGCCGCTCCGCACCTATCTGCTGGCCCAACCGCAGCCACACGGAAGACACTTCCTGTCCTGGGTCCTCCTGCCCTCCGGCCGATGCCTGCCCCTCCGATGTTGAAGGCCCCGAGCCATGATGCCTCCCACGTTGACTCTGCTGCTGCCTCTGACGCAACTGCCTCTGCCAGCACGACGGCATCCAGGCTGATGGAATCCACCGACGCTGTCGTGCACGTGCCCTGCCTGATGATGCCGGCACATCCTCCATCTGCTGGGGTACAGTTGCTGTGGTGTCCACCCCTGCTTGACCTCCGACTCCCGACTGTGGCAGGGATGGGATCCCCACCGAGCTGGCTGCATAGGTCAGGGCAGGTCCACAGGGGGCCCTGGTGGCATCTGGGCCGGAAGACGGCAAGGAGAACGACTGGCGTATAGCCTCCACAGAGGAGGAGAGGGCCGCCAGATTTTCCGACACATGCAGGAAACCCCCGAACATGGAAGATCCCAATTGGGCCACGTCGGCACGGTGCTCTTCGTGATGATGTGCGTGCTCCTCCCGGGAAGCACGCACGTCATCACGAATTGCACCCGCGCGCATCGCAACCCCAATCAGGACCTTCTCCATACGGACACGGGTCCCCTCGTCCGCAGGTGGAGGGGAGTCAGGTGACATGGACATCCCCTCTACCTGCGGACGGGCCTGGGACGGGGCAACCCTGCTGGTGCATGGTGGTGCACTCACAGGGTCAGGGACAGAGACATGCACAGGCCCCTCCACGGTGACCTGTGCTGCCTCCTGCCCCTGGCCCTGGACTGCACCACTTGCACCCGCAGGGATGCCCCCACCAGGCCCCATGTGTGCCCCTGTGGCGGCCTCCTCCTCCTCTGTGGAAACCACCAACCTGGATGGCTCCTCACCATCTTCCACCGTAGCAGGCCCCTGTGGGGGCTCACCCACCCCTTCCGCTGCAGCCGTGGGGGCATCCCCGCCGCCTTGCTCCACAGCGCCGTCTCCGCCCTCTTCTTCACTAGCCGCTGCGTAGAGGGAGACAAAGAACACAAGCATCAGGGTACTGTACAATGGTCCCCTAGACAGGAAGCAATAGCAGATGAGTACCACTGTCAAAGTACACTTCCATCATGTCCCTCCACAACACATGGGTCAGTCCAGGCAAAACACACACAGTAACAGGCATGGTGCATGCCATGTACATTTCCATACATGTCCAATGGACTCTTGAAACATACAATGATATGGAACTCACATGCATCATAGGTCATGCCTATCACATGCACACACTTCACCTCAGTCACATCCATCTGGCCGCATACACCCCAAACACAGCGGATACAAGGGTAACTAGGCTGCATCAGTGAATCTGTGCATTGTCACACACATGTGTCATGCATCCATGGCATGCACAAGACACAGACACGCAGGTCAGGCACACAGACATGGCTACCATATATGTACCTGCCATCAGCACCCATCCCTCACCCCCACCCATGTCCAGGAACAAAGACTGGCATGCTCTCATGTCTAAAATCTGCATAGGGCTCCACATGTCGCATTTAAACACATGCAACAACCATGTGGTTCACACAACACTGGTCGCACATGCATTACCATGATGTCCCTGCACACATACATGCATACATGGCCTATGTCACACATACAGGCAACTATCAGACAACCAGCACACCGCAACATGCCCTGTCTCACACAGCAATGCTTGGACACTTACCGCTCAACTCCAGACGGGTCTCCCTCTCAAGGATCTGGGCGTGGAGCACTGGGCGTACGTGTTCCAGGACCCTCATCTGGATGGAACTCATGCGGCCCCGGCCCCCCTCCACGAGGCGCCGGGCCTTCACGAGGGTCCTGGACCTCAAGTCCTCCCAGCGCTTCTTGATCTTCTGGACGTCGCGGGTTGCCACCCCCTCCGCGTTGATGGCAACCACACAGTCGGCCCAGATCCTCTCCCGTCCTTCCTTGCTGGCGCGGGACGATCCAAAGAGGGCATCATACTGCCCCAGGACATGCTCCACCAGGACACCAACTTCGGTGGCAGTGAAGCTGGTGCCCCTCTGCCCCTCTGGCCTGGGGTTGCCACTGGTGCCAGATGTGGAAGTGCCCGACATGGCAACCCCAGAGGCAGGTGTGGGTGGGCAACTGGGTCCTGGGGCTGGGCTGTGGAGCGATGTAATCCCAGTCGGGAGTCTTCAGTTCCAGCAGGGGTGGACACAGCAACTGGACCCCTGCAGATGGCTGATGTGCAGGCACCAAATGGCAGGGCACGGTGGCAGCAGGCAGGCAGCAGCAGATGGCACGTGGGAGGCTGCTCGGGGCACTGGGGGGCAGTAATTTGGCCTTCTGGGCAGGAGCGTGGTCTTCCGTGTGTTTTCGCGTGGCCAGCTTGATACGGAGTGATTTGGCACGTGAAAATCCTGCACGTCAGCGTGAAATTCGAGGAAAGGCCCTTAGCGCGTAAGCGCGTCAGCACGCATACTCGATTCTATTGGACCAAAGGCCCTCAGCGCGTAAGCGCGTCTGTGACGTGACCCGCACGGGTGTTTCCCACACAGCACGTGATGACAGAGCACACGTGGAAAGACTGCACGTCAGAGTGTCATCGCGTGTAATTGGACAAAAGTGCGCGTACACGCGATTGGTCTATGTACGTGTATATCAGGGGTGCGCGGGCACTTACACACGCAAGTACGTCAGCGCACCTGTATCCCGGAGTGCGTGGGAATTTCCACATGCTATTGGACTGGGTACTGGATTTCAGGGGTGCGCGGGTCACACGCTCGCCTACAACACGCGCAACGCATAAATTTGCGCGCTAACAAAATAACAAGCTCAGACCCAGGATGAACATACAGTTCCTAGCAGTAGTGGGCGTGGGCTACCAAAGGAGGAGGAGGAGGATAGTCAGGGCCAGAATATTCACACCCAGAACCAGCCTTTTTTCGGGATGCCTGATGACCAGGTGTATGGGAGGTACAGGTTTCCACCACACATTATACTGGACCTGGTGAGTGAGTGGGAGGATGACCTCACATCACCCACCCTGTGCTCCCAAGCACTCAGCCCCCTAGAGAAGGTCCTCAATGTACTGCACTTCTTAGCCACTGGATCATTTCAGCGGACAAGTGCCATAGTGGGTGGGGTATCACAGGCCACCCAGTCACGCTGCCTACACCAGGTCTTGAACATCATCACTGCACGCCCATCAGTCCGCAGGCACATATACCAGCCCAGAACACCTGCAGAAAGGCATGCTGCCGCCCTGGATTTTTACGGTGTGGCACGATTCCCCAAAGTGCTAGGTGCCATCGACTGCACCCATGTGGCTCTAAGTCCCCCCAGGGCATCAGAGCACATCTATAGGAACCGCAAGCACTGGCATTCCATCAACGTGCAGGTAGTATGTAATGCCAAGGGAATCATCACCTCAGTATATGCCAACTATCCCGGCTCCACCCACGACAGCTTCATTTACCGAATGTCCACCCTAAGCCGGGACCTAGAAGCTGGGCGGCATGGCGATACATGGCTGCTTGGTGAGTATGAATGCCACTGCACATGCATGCATGTCAGATACTGAGCAAGGTCACAACCCCACCAATGATACCAACCACCACCTCCACAGGGGACAGTGCCTACCCTTTCAGCCCCCACATGTTGACGCCAATTCGGAACCCCACCACGCCACCCCAGGTAAGATATAACACAGCCCACATTACAACCCGGGGCATAGTGGAGCGCACATTCGGAGTGCTAAAGTCACGCTTTCGCTCCCTTGACCGTTCTGGCGGGCAGCTGTTGTACGCTCCCCCAGTAGTGTGCAGGATCATAGTTGCAGCATGTGTCCTGCACAACGTTGCAACACGCCGGGGCCTGCCCGTGGACATGGTGGTGGCCCCACATCCCCAACCACATGCACAGCCGCTGCGCATGGGAGGGGAAAGGGCACGGGCGGAGGCAGCCCGTACACAGCTAGTGGCTAATTACTTCACATAGAAATCACACCCCTGTGGAGTGCACACTGCCCTGGCACATTCCATCTGACAATCAATGATGACTCAACCTGACACTGATCCTGAATGTCTGGAGAATCAACCGTGAAAACCATATCAGCCTGAGATTGTTCACCTGGCAGTGTTACAATGTGTGCATCCCTACCCACACAGACACCACCAATGCAGTTTTGTGAAGAAACACATTCAAGCAGCTAAAATGAATACCCACTTGCAAAATGCAACAAGAGGACAGTGCCATGTCAGCCAACCCATCCCCAGCACCGCCACACGACACACCGTGCCATGTCATGCTATTTGCAGGTAAACAAAGTAATCCCCACAACATGACACTAGTGTCACAATGTACAGTGTCCCTAATTGAAACTTGCAACACCTGAAATGCTCACAGTAATGCAGGACCAACAACAAACTTGAGCAGGTACTGCCATTAACATGACATCACAAATGTAATAAATTAGTAGTCTCACCACTTGGAAATGCCTGCACTCCCACCACTACCAACTGTGCAGTGTTGGCGCCATGTAGAGTTGTAGGTGCACTGCTGCCAACATGGACCCCATCTCCAAACTAGAGGGCCTTGTGTAGACATGAGGAAGGGACCTGCAAATTGGGAGGTAGACACAGATGATGAGTTACACATCAATGCAACATGCAGTGTACAACACAACAGCAATATGCACTAGGAATGTATACAGAGTATTGACTAGACTACTCACACATGTAGTGGGAGTCCAATGTCACCATGTACGTCAATGTCATTTGGGCACACCCTTTGCAAGCCCATGGAAACGGGAAGCAGGAGGGGTGTGTGTGACTCAAACCCAAGCATCTGAACCAAATACATGACAAGCCTGCATGTGCCCAGCCACAATGCAGCGTATGCCCACAGGAACCACGGAAGGCAACAAATTGTCCCAAAAAAATTGGGAAAAAAATAATTAAAAATAAAAATAAAAATAAAAAAAAATAAAAAATGGCCATTGATGGGCCCGGGGGGGGGGTTGGGGAGGCTACCCAGGAGGTCCGAGGACAGGGTGCACACCAAAACCCACCTGTGTGGATCCTGGGAAAAAAAAACACCTCCATGGACAATGGAAGTGGCCACCCTATCCATGGCCTGAGCCATCATCTCGGATGATGCTGCCTGTTGGGTTGCCATACCGTAAATGGATTGCTCCCATGCGGTATTGCCAGGTGGCGTACGGCCACCACGTCGGCGGGCACCACACCTGTCTGGGGCAAGGCGAACTGCGCCTTGCTGTGCCGGCACTGCCTGAGGCTGCAGGACTGCATTCCCCCTCTGATCTGCTGGCCCAGGAACAGGATCAGATGTCGCGGAGTGTGACCCTGCATCCGTAACCACCAAAGGCGTAGCTGGCAACACTGACATCCCCATTGAGGGTTCTGACCCTGGTGCAGGTGGGTGGGACAGAACAGAATCCCTCCCTGGAACACTCACCTGCGACGGCACGTAGGTCTCATCATCCGAATCAACACCTGAGTACAGCTCGGGGGAGGTGCAGCCAGAGACACCCCTTGAGAGCACGACCTGCAGCACTTGTGGGTTCTCACCCACCACCACACCACGTCCCTCACTGGTGGTTGGTCGGCCCTCGGACCCCTCCTGGGTCTGCACCATCTCCACAACCCCAGCAGTATCAGGTGCGTCTTCCCCTGCAAAGACATAAAAACAAAGAAATGGAAACAGGCATTAGCACCATGGCACACAATGAGGGCTGAGAAGCAAGAGAACCAGTACTTGATTGACAAATGTCCCACTTGACTAAAACCCTCCCATGCATGCACCCTCACTGCGTATGAAGGGGAGGCAAATGGCACACTTTGATGACACCAAGATGGAAGATGAACACATTTTCTGTATGCTGCCTGGCAGTGGCATCACACATTGGCCTGTGATTGCCAGGTGAAACACACATGCCATCACACAGATGGCATGTACCATTGCTATTGAGTGAAGATGGAGAGGAGGGCAGCACCTATTCATTCAGTCCAGTTCCCGCATGTAATAGCTTTTCTAATTCAAACAGGTCAGATTTTTCACCTGGAGCTGCCAGTCCAAAATGGTCCAATTGCACAGGGACATGTGTGAACAAATGATATCCAGGTAACAAAGTCACTCCACTTTACCATAGCCATGTCAGACATGTGACTAGAGGACTGCGAAATGCCTAGTAAAAGTGGTGGAATGCAAACAATCTGACTGAATGAACAGTGAAAAATAAGCAACAATGCTGTGGCAAGGTGACACTTCAAGGGCAACTGGCGTGCAGTTGGGCTAGATGTCTACTGTTGGCAGAAGTGATACTGCTATGGCCAAATGCAACTGCGCAGGATGTATTGCATGAAGCACATGGCTGACCCATACGACTCAGGCGCACACACTCTCACCTGGCACACAAACAGAAGCCCTCACACACACACCATGCACATGGATGACACACACATGCATGTGCACTCACCGGACAATGCCTCGTAATCAGGCAGATCTCCCACGCCTTGGATCTGTTCCTCCGTGACGTAGGTCCCAGCGACTGACTCATGTGGAGTGAGTTCCATGTCTACTACTGGAGACCCACCTCCAGTCACTAGAGTTGCGGCATGACTTGAGGCCAGCTTACTCTTTGCCCTGCGCTTTAGGTCATTCCAGCGCTTATAGCAATCATTGGCTGTGCGCCTCACGATTCCAAGGGCACTTACGATGTCCGCAACGGTCTGCCAGTGTGCCTGGCGTTGTGCAGGTGTGGTCTTGGATCCTGCAACAATGACCATCTCGTTATCATGTGCGGACACATACTCGACAAGTGCATTCAGTTCGTCATCCGTGAAGCTGGGCTTCCTCGACGGGCCGGACTGTGTAGCCGTGTCTGGGGCATCAGCCTGTGCCGGACGAGCACTCTTCCTCTTCCGCTTGGAAGGTGGTGGTGATCCTGAGTGTCCTGCGCCGCTCTGGACACTAGGGGCAGGAGCCCTGGTGGACTCTGTATCAGGAGTGTGGGATTGCACACTCAGCATGGGAGTTGGTGCAGGCATTGGCTCAAGGGTAATGGTGTCAGGGGGAATGTCAGCAGGATGGACTAGGACCGACACTGTCCTGGCTGGGTGTGTGAGAGCTGGGGTGGATAGAGCCGCAGCTGCCCCTGCAGCCTCTCCGCCCTGCCTACTTGGGGCAGCAGATGACCTTGCTGCCCCAGATGCAAGTGGCATGATGACATCAACGTGCACCAGCGCACGTGTCATAGGCCTGCTGTCCTGGAAGTCAGCCACGGAGTCAGCCAGGTCTGGTGCCACAATGGGCTGGTCCAACAAGGGCTGAGCATGGATGGTGTCAGCCACATCAGCCTCAACGGGTGGGGGGAGGGAGGGGGATTATGGGTGCCCTTGACTGGTCCTCCACACATGGGGGGACAGACTCACCCTGCAAGTAACGACCACGTCCCCTACCGGATCCACCACGGCCACCACTTGTGGCTCTTCCACCTTTGCCACCCTTACGGAATCCTCGCCTCCCAGCCATGGCACTGATGTTAATGTGCGTATGGGAGTGGCTGTAAACTATTGTCCTGGGCAATTGGGGGTCAAAGGGGTTGGGTACCAGATGGTAATTGTACCCTAGTGCTCTAGCAAGGCTGAATGTAACCCCTGGGGAAAGATGACGGGTCACGCTACGCACAGGAGCCCCAAAAAAGGGAGATGACGTGCACGCAACCCCTCCTAGACCACGTGTGCAGAAAGAAAAACCTGCACTACGCTGTGGCACCCAGTAACACAAGAATGAATGTATGCGTGTCACACGCAGCCTAGAATGACCTCTGAAGGGGTAGGCGACACACGGGGCAAGCACAGATGTTAGATCCGTGCGTGACTCACCGTCTGCCAGGTAAAAGAGCGTGAAAAAGGAGCGCGTTTGGTTGGCAACACCCCCGCCAAAAGAAGATTTGTACGCTGTCTGAGGAGACAGGACAACAGTAGAAGGGAACACTGTTTGAGGGAACAGGCCCAGGTAAACCAGTAAAAGAGAAAAAAGAGAAAAAGCTGTCAGAGGTAACAGGGAATACGAACTTGAAACGCCGTGAAGTAAATCGCGTGTGAAACGACAAGAAGTACAGAATTCACCCACTCGCTCTCCACAAAAAGCACGTACAAGGAAATGGTGCTCTACACGTACCATTTATACAGGCCCACACGTCCAGCGTCACTTACGCGGCGTGTACGCGCTAGGGCCATTTCCACCAATTACACGCTTTGTCACTGCCGCGTGTACGCGCTAGGCCCATTCCCACCAATTACACGCTTTGACACTCGGACGTGTCTTTCATTTTTTTAACACGCAACATTTTCAAACGTGTGCCCAATTCTACGTGCACGTGACTTCATAGACGCGCATACGCTGGCGACGCCTTTACGTGCTAAGGGCCTTTGGTCCAATGACATCGCATATGCGTGCTGCCGTGCATACGCGCATGGCCCTTTCCTCGTATTACACGCGGACGTGCATTTTTTCACGCGCGCTGAAATGCGCATGCACGTCTGTACGCGTCACGTCACAGGGGCGCTTGCGCTTGAGGGGCCTTCTGTCCAATGAAAATGCGTATGCGTGCAGACGCGCTTACACGCTAAGGGCCTTTCCTCGAATTACACGCTGACGTGCAGATTTTTCACGTGCCAAATCACTCCGTATCAAGCTGGCCACGCGTATGCACACGGAAGACCACGCTCCTGCCCAGAAGGCCGAACTACTGCCCCCCAGAGCCCCGAGCATGCTCCCACCTGTCATCTGCTGCTGCCTGACTGCCTGCTGCCCACGTGCACTGCCATTTGCTGCCTGCACATCAGCCAGGGGTGCTGTTGCTGTGACCACCCCTGCTGGAACCGAAGACTCCCGACTGGGATTCCATCGCTCCACAGCCCAGCCCCAGGACCCAGTTGCCCACCCACACCTGCCTCTGGGGTTGTCATGTCGGGGCAAACACCATCTGTGACCACTGACAACCCCCGGCCAGAGAGGCAGAGGGGCACCAGCTTCAGTGCCACCGAAGTTGGTGTCCTGGTGGAGCAAGTCCTGGGCAGTATGATGCCCTCTTCGGAAGTTCCCGCGCCGACAAGGAAGGACGGACTCGGATCTGGACTGACATCGTGACTGCCATCAACGCGGAGGGGGTGGCAGTCCGCGACTTACAACATGTCAGGAAGCGCTGGGAGGACTTCAGGTCCAGGACCCTGAACAAGGCCCGGCGCCTCTTGAAGGCAGCGGATGCCAAGGGGCACCGGGGCCACTTGTCGGAAGAACAGATGAGGGTCCTGGAACGCATATCCCCAGCGCTCCACGTCCAGGTCCTAGAGAAGCAGACCCGTCTGGAGTCGAGCGGTGAGTGTACATGCATCCTGATTGTGAGCAGTGCGTGTGGTGATTATTCGGTAGTGTGCAGGTTGCACATCTGTTTGTATGGGGTCGAGTATGGCTGGGGGTGTACAGGGCCGTGGGGCTGACACATGCGAGGGCTGTAATGTGTGAGACATGGATGGTGCTTGTGTGTGTAGGCTTGCATGCCAAATGCAGTTGTGTGGGCGCACATGTTTGGATGAATGTGTATGTAAGTAGACATGTCCGTGATGTCACGCATGTATGTTGTTTTCGGCTGCATGTATCAGCACTGTGTACATGTGCATGTGTGTGTATTTGACAAGGGTGCAACAGTGATGCAACATGGATGCATGTGACAGCGGTATGTGGAAGCCTGATTGGCAGATGTGACATGGATGCCCGTCTGAACAGTGCGACACTTGGCAGAGGTGTACACATGCATGCAAGTGTGGTGGTGTGTGTACATGTGTGGTGCACTTCCTGTGTTGCATGTGATGTCGGGCTCACCTTTGGCTGCTCATGCTGTTGTATGTCTAGGGATGGTGGTGGCAGTTGCGATATGGCTGTGGTATGGCTCATGTGTGCGAGTTGTAATGACATGTGTGTTGGGGATTGTGATGCCATGTCTGAGGTTTGCCAATGCCACTTATGTGCAACTGTCATGTGTGTATGTGTCCATTGTACAGTGCCCTGATGCCTGTGTTTTGTTTCTCCCTGTCTGCAGCGTCAACTGATGAAGAGGGCGGAGAAGGTGCTGTGGAGAACAGCGGCGGGGATCCCACCGCCAGCCGGAGACGCAAGGCCCGGCTCCCCTCCCGTGTTGTCATCTCGTCGGGGAGTGAGGAGTCTGGTGCCGCGTCCCAGGCCGCAGCTGCCGGGGGGAGGTCCAAGAGGCGGAGGTTGGAGTTGGACTCCTCGGCAGCAGAAGGGGCAGCTGGGACCCCACAGAGCCCAACAGGGGAAGATGGCACGGAGTCATCCAGGTTGGTGGGGGGTTTGGTGGAGGAGGAGGCCGTGCAAGCACCAGAGACGGGGTCTGGAGGTGGGGATCCCACTGGTGCTAGTGGTGCAGTGCAGGACCAGGGACAGGAGGCAGCACAGGCCGCCGCGGAGGTGCCTGTGTGCAATCCTGTCCCCGATCCTGTCCCTGCATCATCTTGCACCAGCAGGGATGCCTACGTCCAGACCCGTTTTCAGGCAGGGGATGAGCTGACGTCAACTGGCCTTCCTCTGCCTGCGGACGTGGCTATCCAGGTCCGGGTTGAGCCTGTCCTGGCTGGTGTGGCGTTGCGTCAACGGGCCATGCGAGGTGACCTGCAGTCTTTTCATGGAGAGACTGCACGTCATCTCGAATGGCTCGTTGACCACGTCAGCCTGCTGGGACAGGTCACCCAGGCCGGATTCCTCCGTCTGATGGGGCTTTCTCCGACCCCCTCCTCAACTGGACCCCCTACGCGCCAGTCGTCCTCTGTGCCATCTTCCCACCCATCAGTCACCTGGGTGCCCTGTGGAGCTGCCTCTGACGGTGCGGCCAGGCTGGTGGAGGAGGCATCCCTGCCACAGTCGGGAGTCGGACGTCCAGCAGGGGTGGCCACATCTACGACTGCACCCCAGCCGGCGGAGGATGTGCAGGCAGCAGGAGGCAGTGCACGGGCAGAGGCAGAGCAGCAGCAGCAACATGGTGGGAGCCATGAAGGCTCGGGGCCTTCGACATCGGAGGGGCAGGCATCGGCCGGAGGGCAGGAGGACCCAGGACAGAGAGTGTCTTCCGTGTGGCAGCGGTTGGGCCACGCCATAGAGGCAGAGCGGCGGCGGGCGGAAGAGGCGCGGCTCACAATGGTCAGGGCGGAGAACTCCATGCGGAGGGCCCTGAGGCGGGCCGAGTGCCTCGAGGCAATCCGCAGGGGGTTGGAGGAGGACACGGCGTCGTCCCTGCGGACCCTCGGGGCCATGGAACAGGACCGCCTCCGGGACATCGAACAGGAGTTCGATGATGCCCTGGCCCGGAACACCACAGAGTGAGCCGCTGGACTTGCCCGCCGCCTTTGTATATAGTTCTTTAGTTTTAGGTTTCCTTTGTTTGTTCTTATGATTTGGAGTCGACGGACACTGCTCCACTTTTTGTATATAGTTGCATTTTAGTTAGGGTTTTTTGTAGGTTTCCTTTGTTCAGTTGGGCTCATGGACCCTTGGAAGTATTGTACATAGTTCTTCATTGGATTGATTTTATTTTTCATTTGACTTTGGACAGCATTCTTTTGGATTCGGATTTGGTGTTTTTATTTTTTTAAACGGACATGCAGCTTATCTTTTTTTCATTGATAGTTTGTTTCACTTCTTTTGCATTCTTATTTTTTTTAATACAATTTTGTTTTCATACTTCACTGTGTGGTATCATCTCATTGGTTTCATGCATGTCATGTTGGGTGTTTTCCCATTCAATTGCAACCATTGTGTGTGACGGACATGGGTTCATTAGCTTTATGAACATTGGGGGTGTAACATGTAATTTCCATTTCCATGTGGGTGAAAGGGTTACTTGGTAGGGCTTTTGGGCTGTGGAGGCTGACCATAACGCACATGATTGGGGATTGTGAGGACCTGGTGGAGGCTGCCCATGGTGGCTGGGGGGTGGGGGTGCAGGGGGAAATGAGTGGGGGCCTGGTGGAGGCTGCCCCTGGTGGCTGGGGGGTGGGGGTGGTGGGAGACATGAGTGGGGGCCTGGTGGAGGGTGCCCCTGGTGGCTGGGGGTGGTGGGAGACATGAGTGGGGGCCTGGTGGAGGCTGCCCCTGGTGGCTGGGGAATGGGGGTGGTGGGAGACATGAGTGGGGGCCTGGTGGAGGCTGCCCCTGGTGGCTGGGTGGTGGGGGTGGTGGGAGACATGAGTGTGGGCCTGGTGGAGGCTGCCCCTGCACTGCTGGGGGGTGGGGGTGGTGGGAGACATGAGTGGGGGCCTGGTGGAGGGTGCCCCTGCACTGCTGAGGGGTGGGGGGGGGTGGGAGACATGAGTGGGGGCCTGGTGGAGGGTGCCCCTGGTGGCTGGGTGGTGGGGGTGGTGGGAGACATGAGTGGGGGCCTGGTGGAGGCTGCCCCTGGTGGTTGGGTGGTGGGGGTGGTGGGAGACATGAGTGGGGGCCTGGTGGAGGGTGCCCCTGCACTGCTGGGGGGTGGGGGTGGTGGGAGACATGAGTGGGGGCCTGGTGGAGGCTGCCCCTGGTGGCTGGGGGGTGGGGGTGGTGGGAGACATGAGTGGGGGCCTGGTGGAGGCTGCCCCTGGATGCTGGGGGGTGGGGGTGCAGGGGGACATGAGTGGGGGCCTGGTGGAGGCTGCCCCTGCACTGCTGGGGGGTGAGGGTGGTGGGAGACATGGGTGGGGGCCTGGTGGAGGGTGCCCCTGGTGGCTGGGTGGTGGGGGTGGTGGGAGACATGAGTGGGGGCCTGGTGGAGGGTACCCCTGGTGGCTGGGTGGTGGGGTGGTGGGAGACATGAGTGGGGGCCTGGTGGAGGCTGCCCCTGGTGGCTGGGTGGTGGGGGTGGTGGGAGACATGAGTGGGGGCCTGGTGGAGGGTGCCCCTGCACTGCTGGGGGGTGGGGGTGGTGGGAGACATGAGTGGGGGCCTGGTGGAGGCTGCCCCTGCACTGCTGGGGGGTGGGGGTGCTGGGAGACATGGGTGGGGGCCTGGTGGAGGGTGCCCCTGGTGGCTGGGTGGTGGGGGTGGTGGGAGACATGAGTGGGGGCCTGGTGGAGGGTGCCCCTGGGGGCTGGGTGGTGGGGGTGGTGGGAGACATGAGTGGGGGCCTGGTGGAGGCTGCCCCTGCACTGCTGGGGGGTGGGGGTGGTGGGAGACATGAGTGGGGGCCTGGTGGAGGGTTCCCCTGCACTGCTGGGGGGTGGGGGTGGTGGGAGACATGGGTGGGGGCCTGGTGGAGGCTGCCCCTGGTGGCTGGGGGGTGGGGTGGTGAGAGACATGAGTGGGGGCCTGGTGGAGGCTGCCCCTGCACTGCTGGGGGGTGGGGGTGGTGGGAGACATGCATTGTTGATCAGTAGTGCAAGGTGACATGTGGGTTGGCTGGGGGGCATGCCCATGGTGGATGGGCTGCCTGCGGGACATGAGCAGGGGTGCAGGGTAGTCCCCCGTGGTGTGGGCTGCCTGCAGGGGCCGTGGAGGTTGTGGAGCGTACACTTGGGAGGACCCACACGGCCAATTCACGTGTAGTACTCCACAGAACCCCTGAAATACACATACCCTGCTGAAATTGCGTGTGGAACTTCCCGCGCACCCCTGAAATACACATACCCTGCTGAAATCGCGTGTGGAACTTCCCGCGCACCCATGGAATACACGTACCCTGCTTGCACTGGGCCAATCGCGTGTGGAACTTCCCGCGCACCCCTGAAATACACGTACCCTGCTGGAATCGCGTGTGGAACTTCCCGCGCACCCCTGGAATACACGTACCCTGCTGAAATCGCGTGTGGTACTTCCCGCGCACCCATGGAATACACGTACCCTGCTCGCACTGGCCCAATCGCGTGTGAAACTTCCCGCGCACCCCTGAAATACACGTACCCTGCTGGAATCGCGTGTGGAACTTCCCGCGCACCCCTGGAATACACTTACCCTGCTGAAATCGCGTGTGGAACTTCCCGCGCACCCCTGAAATACACGTACCCTGCTGAAATCGCGTGTGGAACTTCCCGCGCACCCCTGGAATACACGTACCCTGCTGAAATCGCGTGTGGAACTTCCCGCGCACCCATGGAATACACGTACCCTGCTCGCACTGGGCCAATCGCGTGTGGAACTTCCCGCGCACCCCTGAAATACACGTACCCTGCTGGAATCGCGTGTGGAACTTCCCGCGCACCCCTGGAATACACGTACCCTGCTGAAATCGCGTGTGGTACTTCCCGCGCACCCATGGAATACACGTACCCTGCTCGCACTGGCCCAATCGCGTGTGGAACTTCCCGCGCACCCCTGAAATACACGTACCCTTATGTAATCGCGTGTTGAACTTCCCGCGCACCCCTGGAATACACGTACCCTGCTGAAATCGCGTGTGGAACTTCCCGCGCACCCCTGAAATACACATACCCTGCTGAAATCGCGTGTGGAACTTCCTGCGCACCCCTGGAATACACGTACCCTGCTGAAATCGCGTGTGGAACTTCCCGCGCACCCATGGAATACACGTACCCTGCTTGCACGGGGCCAAACGCGTGTGGAACTTCCCGCGCACCCCTGAAATACACGTTCCCCGCTTGGCGTTTGCTGTTTACCAGCCCGGTGAACTGGTCCAGGCTTAGCGCAGCCCTTTGCGATGATTTAGCGATTTTGATGGCTTTTCCTTGCGCGAGGGCGTTCTTGGGGGCGTTACTGGCGCTGCTGCAGGGTTGCTGCGATTCTCTGCGCCACGGCTGGTTTGGGAGCCTAAAATCCATGAATACGCTGTGCGCGGAAATCGGTTTTGGCGCACGTGCCTGGCGCAGACAATCGCACGCGGACACTCTGCGCCAGCCGCTTGCGACACTTTTCTGCGAAATTCTATGAATTACCCTGTAAATTGGAAGAGGACATAGAAGGGAAAATCAGAGACGTCTGAAGAGAGTTGTTGTCCCATCCAACGAGGAAACTGAAGACCTCCCGGAGACTTTTGCAGAAGCAACATGCACTGCTGCAGAACAGGAAAGCCGAAACGGCGCTTCTGCAGGCAAAGCAAAGGTACTACATTAGCGCTAACAGAGCTGATAAATTGCTAGCTAGGCAGCTTCGGGATAAAGGGTGCAAGATGGCAGTAATGCACCTAGCAGACAAACATGGGCAAATACATTCGACTGATGAGAAAATGAGAGAGATAATGGCTGGCTATTACCAAGTCTTGTATAAATCAGAAGGCCCTCAAAAGATAGCGCAGGAGCGACTCCTGGATAGCGTCCCCATCCCTCGAATCTCAGAGGATGACAAACCTCTTGGACAGAGAAATACAAGTGGAAGAGGTCTCCCGAGCGATAAGAAAGCTGCCAAAAGGTAAGACGCTGGGCCCGGATGGCTACACGGACATCTTCTACAAAACGTTCCAGGATCTCCTGGCCCCCAAACTAGCGGAGCTCTTTAACAGCTTTAGGGAGTGAGGAGTGACAACCAAGTCGATGAATGAAGCCAAGCTGGTAGTCTTTCCAAAACCGGGGAAGGATCCGGCCCTCCCGGGCTCCTACAGATCCATAGCTTTGATGAATATTGATGCCAAGCTTTATTCCAAAATCCTAGCGGATAGACTCTCTGGACTGCTCCCAGCCCTGGTGGGAATGGATCAGTCTGGTTTTATCTCGGGGAGACAGACGGCCAACAACACCCATAGGGTGTGCCATATTATAGAATAGGTCGAGCACACTGGTACCCCAACGATTCTAGTTACAATTGACACCAAAAAGGCATTCGATAGGGTGGAGTGGTCGCAGCTTTTCCACACAATGCAGCAGATGGGATTTGGTCACTGTTATCTGACAATGGTACGGGCCAATTACAAATGACCCTCGTTAAGGGTAGTGCTGAATGGTACGCTTACATCGCAGATTCCCCTGTCTATAGGTGTCAGTCTAGAAAAATGTATACCTCTACTGTGTGACCACAAATGTATTTTGATGGCAGTGGGGCAACCGTCTCATGCACGATATGACAGAATATAGGTTTCCGGGTTTGCCAATGAACGGCCATTTTGATGTAACAAGAATCGCCATTTTGTTTTCTTACCATTGCTCATTGCTTTCTGTTCTTATTGCTTCGTAGTACATTTTCTGCTTACACTGCTCGACTGTAAAACATTGTTGTCTGCATGTAAAAGGACAAGGCCCCAGGGCCGCGAGGATAACAAGAGTTCGTTGAAACACAACGTAGGCAGCGCCAGGAAGAATGCCCGGCTCCCTCCCGAATGTAACCTTCAAGCAGAGCTGCAGGGCATTTAATCATTTCGCAGCTGCCAGCCAGTCTCGTTATATGGTAGAATATGTTAGAATTAAAGCAGCTAAAGGCTTGAATTATGCTCTTCTTACGGCCCCCCCTTTGCTGAGCCCCGTTAGAGCGTGTCGGCTCCCAGGACACGAATAGCACCTCAGATAGCAAGGTCTGAAATGCAACTCTCCCCCCGTATGTAGCTCGCTTCCAAGAACAGAAGCGCTGTGTTCTATTCAACAACTGAAAGATGCCTCCGCACTCACAAATTGCAAATTGTTACTAGAATAGATGTTTGAAGGTGTCATAGTTGTCGAAAATGTCCATCATCACACTAAGTTCAAAGAAACCCAATAAAGGGGGGTGTTAAACATGTCATAGCTGATTGTTTGATATGCATTTTGTATATGTGTAACTGATGTACGTAATTCAAATTCACTCTCTTGCATCCCTCGAGGTCTAGAGATACACGTCGCGGGGCGTGAGACCGAGTTGGCCAACTGAGACTTTTGCTTTGCAATAAACCCTAGCTTTGGGAATACAACCTCGTGTCTGGCGTATCTATCGTGTGTGGTGACTCGTCGTGTTTCCATAGACGTAAGGGACCACTAGGGGCCCCTTTCAAGATGGTGCGCAAATAGGGACCCTCCCCCACTTGTTCCATCGCATACGTTGTAATTGAGTAAGGCGGAGAACGGCGAGGACGGGACGACCGAGCCGGGATCAAGAGGTGTTCGGGGCGCCCTGTAGAAGTGATGAGAGACTCCTTTGCAGATCTGCACACATCTGATCCCTGATCGACGTGCCTGGCTAGAGAACAAGGAGGCGAGGGTCCCGAAACGAGGCGGAAGCCAAGAAACGCAGACACGACGTCATTTGGTGAGTCAATATATGTAACGCTCACCTGACTCCCACGGAGGCACTGGCCTGGTTCGCGCTGCTGTGACCTCTTCTAAGGTGATGCGCAGGGTTCGGAAGACGGACTGGATCGGGCCCCCAAATCTGGCTTGTCTGGCTCGCAGAAGTATCCTTCTTAGGGTCTGGAAGGACGAGCTCTCCATCCTGCTTCTGGTGCAGGGGCGCGTTGGTATCCAGTTACTTCACTGGATTTTCGGATTGGTGAGAACCAAACTTGGCTTCCAGGTAAGTTTTTTGATAAGAGGTTCCCCTTGTGTCCATGCATTAATGTACTAATGCTAGTGTCTTTTTCCCCATAGGGGCGGGGTACGGAATGCCGGGGAACAGGCACCGACCCGAGATGAGAGGTGAAATCCTTGTAGAAATCAGGTAAGTCTTTAATGAGCGTTTTTTGGTAATGTCTTTTCATTCGCTCATTAACGCTGATGTCTATTTTTCCCCTTAGGGGCCGGGGTCCGGAAATGCCAGGATGCGGCGCAGACCTGAAATGAAGAGGGAATGAATCAACAGGTAAGTCTTAACATGGAGATTTAGCTTTCCTTATTCCCTTCTCTCTCTCACCTTTTGTTCTGGTCTTTTTCTCCCTAGGCGCTGGGGCGTGACTGCGAATCCGGATGATCGCTGCTGAACATTGAGGCGCCCTGTAAAGGTGAGTGGAATGCGGCGCTGCAGCGATCGACGCAATGAGCTTTTAAATAAAAGTCTTCCTTTTCAGGATTGACGGCAAGATGTCTCCGGGATGCGGATTTAGCAGGTAAGGACTTTTCCTTCTTCTGTTCTCTTCTTCTCTTCCTTTGCAGGTGATCCAGAATGCTGGCAGGCGTGGCAGAAGTCAGGATGCAGGAGCAGACACGGTGAGCGTCCAGCTGCTAGATGCAGAACAACGCGAGCACGTGTGGCTGTTCGGGTGGGGTTTAAATAGCCTTGGAAGAAGTTCCAGGTATATATCCTTCCTCCAATCAGGTATGAATCCTTCCCTGACCACGCCCGGATGGTAAATTAGTCCCACAGGTAAAGTAGTTCCTTTCAGGCCTCAAGGAGGCTGGGATCCTGCAGCATGGTCTGCATCAGGTAAGTGCACCCAAGCACTTCCATAATGAGCCTGGCGCCTATGGCGCCAGGACTGATGTCTTTTATGAGCCTGGCACCATAGGCGCCAGGACACTGTCCAAAGGGCCCCTATATGGGGTTGCTGGGTCCTTCCTTGGGGACTGGATGTCCGCTTTCGGGGACGCAGGGCTTGAACCGGCTCCCTGGGAGCGGGCATCATGACAGCACTCCCCCCCAAGGCCCCTCCCAAGGTTGTTCCCTCCGGGGGTTTTGGTTTGTCTGGGAAGAGTCGGTGGAATTTCCTGACTAATCGAGGTGCATGCACATGGTCGCTGGGTTCCCACGACCTCTCCTGAGGTCCGTACCCCTTCCAATCAATTAGGTAGAACAGTTTTGACCTAAACATTTTTGAGTCTAAAATGTTCTTCACTTCGAATTCGGGCTCCCCATCTATTAGAATAGGTTCTGGAGGTTTGAGTAGTCGGGTTCCGGGTACCACTGGTTTCAGAAGTGACACATGAGAAACAGGGTGAATTCGCATACTAGCTGGTAAATCAAGATTAACAGCCACTGGGTTAATTATTGCCGTAATAGAATAAGGTCCCTGATATTTTGGGTTTAAAGTTCGAGGCCCTTTGAGTGGTAAATGTCTGGTAGCTAACCACACTTGATCCCCAATCTGATACGGAGGTGCTTCACTCCGATGTAGATCAGCATTCTCCTTGTATTTTCTCTTGGCTTGTTGTAAATGCGTAGTTGCCTCTTTGAAGGCTTGGGTAATTGTAGAATGCAGATGTTCTACTGCAGGCATTCCGAGGTTCTGAGGTGAGTCAAGGTTTGAGGTTCGAGGGTGATGCCCAAACAAAGTATAAAAAGGACTGTGGCCAGTTCCAGAGTGTACCGAATTATTATATGCGTATTCGGCTATCCAAAGAATGTCTTTCCAGTTGCTTTCAGATTGCTGTAACATACACCGTAAGTATTGCTCAAGGGTCTGATTTGTCCTCTCGGTCTGACCATCGGTCTGAGGGTGGTGACTGGTCGATAATCGTACGTCGATCTGCGCCATTTGACAACATTTGCGCCAGAAGTGGGAAATGAACTGGCTTCCCCGGTCAGAGATTAGTATAGATGGGAATCCATGTAGCCGAACAATATTTTCGAGGAGTTCTTTGGCTAGGACAGAAGTTGAAGGTAAACCTTTCAAAGGAATAAAGTGGTTCATTTTGGAAAACAAATCCACAATTACCAGAATAGTATTGTACCCCGAACAAGGAGGCAGGTCCGTAATAAAATCCATTGATAGGGTGTGGCAGGGTGCTGGCAGTATGTCTAGAGGTTGAAGGAGACTGGCTGGTCTTTTCTTTTGACTTTTATTTTGGGCGCAAACACCACAGGACATCACAAAAGATTTAACATCTTTTCGCCAAGAGGGCCACCAAAATTGTTGTTTCACCTTTTCCTCTGTCTTGGCAATATCAGGGTGTCCCTCTATTAATGCATCATGATAACCGGAAATAACTAGTTCGTGTAATTCCTTATGTGGCAGGAATAAGCGTCCTTGGAAATAAGGTAAACCATTATCTATGGTAAAGTCTGATCCCTTTTGTATCCAATCCTGTAAGGTTGTAGGGTCCAGGAGTTGTTTCACTCTGGCTTGAATGTCTTCAAGCGTCTGTAACGAAGTCATGCCTAGAATCCTCTGTTCGGGAATTATTGGTACTGGTTCTGAGTTTGTATCAGATTCTCCCATTCCAATTCGGAATAAGGCGTCTGCCTTGCCATTCTTGCAGCCAGGTCGATAGGTAATCACGAAATCAAATTCAGCGAAAAACAAAGCCCATCGGAGCTGCCGTGATGACTGAGCCTTGGCGGTTTTCAAATACTGTAAATTCCGGTGATCAGTGATCACTGTGATGGTATGTCGAGCGCCAAGCAGATAATGCCGCCAGGCTTTAAAAGCGGACTTAATGGCTAACAGTTCTTTGTCCGTGATTGCATAATTAACCTCGGGTGCCGAGAATTTTCTGGACCAAAATGCTACGGGATGCAGTTGGTTGGTTTCGGGATCTCTTTGGGACAGGACAGCTCCCATGGCTAGCTGGATGCGTCAGTCTCGACGACATAAGGGAGATCTGGACGCGGGTGTTTCAATATAGGTGCGGAGGTAAACTTAGCTTTTAAATCCTGAAAGGCCTGCTCGACTTCTTCAGACCATTCAAAACGTTTATTTCTCCTCAAGAGTGCAGTAATGGGTTGTACCACGCGTGAAAATTCCGGGATAAACCTGCGATAGAAATTGGCAAAGCCGAGCATGCTTTGAACCCCTTTTACAGAGCTAGGTGATGGCCATTTGAGGATGGCATCCACTTTTCTTGAGTCCATTCGGACTCCTTTGGGTGTCAGGATGAAACCTAGAAACTCGACTCCTGTGGTATGGAAAACACATTTCTCCAATTTAGCAAATAGTTTGTGTTGGCGCAGTTTTTCAAGTACTGCCCTGACGTGTTTTCTGTGATCAGATTCCGAAGAGGAGTACACCAGAATGTCATCGATATATACGACAACACAAACATCGATGAGTTCCCGAAGGACATCATTCATGAAGTATTGGAAGGCAGCCGGCGCGTTACACAATCCGAAAGGCATCACCTGGTACTCGAATAATCCGTATTTAGTACGGAAGGCAATTTTCCATTCGTCGCCTTCTTTAACTCGTACCAGATGATAAGCCCCCCGGAGATCTAACTTGGTGTATATGCAAGCGTCCTTCACCTGGTCAAGGAGTTCAGGGATCAGAGGCAGAGGATAACGTTTTTTAACCGTTATCTGGTTCAATGCGCGGTAATCGATACAAGTTCTAAGGTCGCCTTCTTTTTTGGGCACGAAGAACATAGCCGAGGATGCCGGGGACTTTGACGGGTGAATAAAACCGTTAGCTAGGTATTGATCCAAATATTGTCTCAAATGCAGATTCTCAGGTTCGGTAAGGGCATAAATCCTGCTACAAGGGGGTTGTGCACCGGGCACCAGATCGATTTGGCAATCGTACGATCTGTGAGGAGGTAACGTGTTGGCCTGTTCCTTTTGGAAGACGTCCTGAAAGTCTTGGTATTCCGGAGGTAGTTGCATGGAGGCAGAGGTTACAGATGCTAGATTAATCTTCAGGTTTTCTGGGTAGCAGGTTTGTGTACAATCCGGGAAGGTTATTCTCTTAGCTCGCCAATCAATTCGAGGTTTTTCTGTCTCTAACCAAGGGATTCCAAGAATAACCTGAAACTGTGGAGCCTTGATTACATCAAACACAACACCCGCCCGATGGCCGTCGGGACCAATAAGAGTTACCTCAGTGGTGGAATGTGTTATCGGTCCAGAGGCAATTTCAGTTCCATCGACTGTGGTGATGACATCTTTACTGGTTTTAGGACGGAGAGGGAGGTTAATTCTAGAGATCAATTCACGATCCACATAGTTTCCAATAGCCCCACTATCGATGTATGCCTTTATTGCATGCAACCGCTTAGGCTGTTCTGGATCTACGAGAACCATTGGCACAATGAAATGCGAGGTCTGAGAGTTAGTTTTCAAGCTCGGCAAGCGGACCCCTACACTTGTCGGGCGGAGTCGTTTCCCGAAACAGAGTCTTCATGGTTTTTATCAGCGGCTCCTACCGCCTTTCGGGGCGGTTTTGCCGGGCAATCTCGTAGAAAGTGTCCAGAATTCCCACAATAAAGACATAATTTTAACTGCCGCCTCCTTTCACGTTCCTTTTGAGTTAGGGGTCCTTTAACCCCTCCAATTTGCATAGGCTCAGAGACATCAACTCCCTTGGGATTAGCATGGGTCTTGACCAACACCCGGGTCTCAAACCTGGACCGATCTGCTTTTCTGTTTTGAAGTCTGTGATCCAATTGGACCACTAAGTCTATATACTCTGTGCATTCTTGGGGCGGATTTACAACTTGGGCCAAGACATCTTTAAGTTCTCCGCGTAGGCCTCGATAAAAGAACGTGACTCTTTTATCCTCAGGCCATCCCGTTTCCACAATTAGTCTGTTAAAGGTTGCAATATAGGATAGGAGGTCCTGATTGCCCTGTCGCAGGGATAGAAGTTCGTCATCCAGAGTCTGCCCCTGAGAGTGTCGAGCAAATAACCTTTCCATGCTTGCTTGAAACCTTTGAAAATCACAGAGAATCGGGTCATCTTGAGTAACCAGTGGAACTGACCAATCGGCAGCGCAGCCGCGGAGATATGACAATACAAAGGCTACCTTGGTCTGATCATTAGGGAAGGCCCCAGGTCTGCATAGGAAGTGCAAACGACACTGATTCATGAATACGGCGAATCGTTTGGGGTCCCCAGCAAAGCTTTCGGGTGGGGCCAGCGGCATGTTTCCAGGTAGATTAATCTGCACAGGGTAATTGGAAACCACAGGAGCGGGGTTCCCTCCGGAACCGGGTAGAGGAGTTTGCCCAGCTTGACCTTGCAAAAGCTGTCTGGCCAGGTCATCAGTTCTTTCCTTTGACATTATTAATTCCCTCCTGAGGGCATTAGTCTCTTGACGAGCGGCATGTACTTCGGCCCGTAATTCCCCCAGTAATTGGGCCAACTGATCAGTCTCAGAACTTTCCATAGCGCCTGGGTGGGAATTTGTAGGAAGGCTTCGCGTTTTGTAACGCTCAGCTGACTCCCACAGAGGCGCTGGCCTGGTTCGCGCTGCTGTGATCTCTTCTAAGGTGATGCGCAGGGTTCGGAAGACGGACTGGACCGGGCCCCCAAATCTGGCTTGTCTGGCTCGCGGAAGTATCCTTCTTAGGGTCTGGAAGGACGTGCTCTCCATCCTGCTTCTGGTGCAGGGGTGCGTTGGTATCCAGTTACTTCACTGGATTTTCGGATTGGTGAGAACCAAACTTGGCTTCCAGGTAAGTTTTTTGATAAGAGGTTCCCCTTGTGTCCATGCATTAATGTACTAATGCTAGCGTCTTTTTCCCCATAGGGGCCGGGGTACGGAATGCCGGGGAACAGGCACCGACCCGAGATGAGAGGTGAAATCCTTGTAGAAATCAGGTAAGTCTTTAATGAGCGTTTTTGGTAATGTCTTTTCATTCGCTGATTAACGCTGATGTCTCTTTTTCCCCTTAGGGGCCGGGGTCCGGAAATGCCAGGATGCGGCGCGGACCCGAAATGAAGAGGGAATGAATCAACAGGTAAGTCTTAACATGGAGATTTAGCTTTCCTTATTCCCTTCTCTCTCTCACCTTTTGTTCTGGTCTTTTTCTCCCTAGGCGCTGGGGCGTGACTGCAAATCCGGATGATCACTGCTGAACATGGAGGCGCCCTGTAAAGGTGAGTGGAATGCGGCGCTGCAGCGATCGACGCGATGAGCTTTTAAATAAAAGTCTTCCTTTTCAGGATTGTCGGCGAGATGTTCCGGGATGCGGATTTAGCAGGTAAGGACTTTTCCTTCTTCTGTTCTCTTCTTCTCTTCCTTTGCAGGTGATCCAGGATGCTGGCAGGCGTGGCAGAAGTCAGGATGCAGGAGCAGCCACGGTGAGCGTCCAGCTGCTAGATGCAGAACAACGCGAAGCACGTGTGGCTGTTCGGGTGGGGTTTAAATAGCCTTGGAAGAAGTTCCAGGTATGTATCCTTCCTCCAATCAGGTATGTATCCTTCCCCGATCACGCCCGGATGTTAAATTAGTCCCACAGGTAAAGTAGTTCCTTTCAGGCCTCAAGGTGGCCGGGATCCTGCAGCATGGTCTGCATCAGGTAAGTGCACCCAAGCACTTCCATAATGAGCCTGGCGCCTATGGCGCCAGGACTGATGTCTTTTATGTGCCTGGCGCCATAGGCGCCAGGACACTGTCCAAAGGGCCCCTATATGGGGTTGCTGGGTCCTTCCTTGGGGACTGGATGTCCGCTTTCGGGGACGCAGGGCTTGAACCGGCTCCCCGGGAGCGGGCATCATGACAATATACAGACGACTTGATTTATCAGGTGAGTCATTCCCCGATTCAAAGTAATCCTGATATTGGTTGAGAGTTGACTTTGCAAAATCAAATGCCCTAGATTAACCAGGGGGAAGGTTGAAACATGCCTGCGGTATTGTCCACCCTAGCGGGGGTTTTCCGCTGTGGTAGACAATCTTTGGAAGATGGCCAAATTGTACCACCTGGGGGAACGCCGGCGTATGAGATGTATGTGAAGTATGGAGTGAGTGCGATAATATTCTGTGAGACTTGGCATAGGCAAACCAGAAAGCAACAAGACCATCAGTGGCCGATTAATGGTAGTTTTGAGATAGCAAGAATAGATAACTTGGAAAGGGTGTTGATAAGAAAGAAAGCACGTCCTGCAGCATTTGAGACTATTAAAGACTGGAGAAGGGAAGCAATGCTCCGATATAGAAGTAGAGCGAAGCATGCGCGCAGGCATAAATCGAAAGGTGAAGTAGCGGAAGAGAAAGAAGAGGAGGAGTGGACTGAGAGTCTAAGAAGGGCAGGTAGGCGTGACCAGTTGAATATAGAAAAAATATACCCACAACGAGAATTACACATAGCAGATGAATTGATAGAAAACATATTGACCCATACAAAACAAGGCCCAAGATCAGAAGTGAGGCCAACCACGTCAGTAACTATTGCCCAAAACCCGCCCGCAGCCCAAGCTCTCCCTCCGGTAGCTCAAGCCCTCCCACAGCCACAGACCACGCACGTAACACTTCCTATTAGCCAACCAGGCCCACAACAGACACTCCCTGTTCCAATTGTCCCATCCGCACCTCCCGCCTCAGACACAGACTCGGTACCATCCGTTCCTCCCGGGGTTGAAGTTGAAACCACGGGGGTAAGAGGCGGGACTGAACAATGGGGATGCACAAGGGTAACTTGCAGCGCAATCAGCAAAGAAAGGAAGGTGGAATTGCAGCAACAGGCAGAGATGTATATAGACGGGAATGATGGGACGACAACATTGGCTTCGATATATGACTTCCGAAGAAGCAACGAAAGACAGGTAGTGTTGGAATGCATGGGTGAATATTTGGTGGAGAAATGGAAACAGTTAATTGGGAAATTACCACCGTAGCGATTGTTAGATTTGAATGCATTAGCACGCTGTAGAGAGAGGGATGAAGAAGTGAGGGAACATGTATACGGACTTTTTGAACTTAAAGATGAATTAGATAATGATTATGCTGAAATGTTTACTACACCTGGGTACAGGAGTAAGGATATCGGGAGACATCGGAAGGGAATGAAGGGGTCACATAACGAACGGCAGCAGTTACCATCACCAGGGTAGAAGGAAATGGTGGACGAATTATCGTTGCTAAAACAGATGGGGCAGACTTGAAAGTATGCCTATTGAAAAAACAGGTACTACTGAAGCAAGGAGTAGGACACAATAGAGGGAGAGGGAATGCACAAGGAAGGAGCAATTGGAATATGCATGGGGGAACAGTGGGACCAAATCAGTGTGCGTATTGTAAGGAGGAAGGACACTGGCGAGCGCAATGTCCGCATCTGCAGAATAGAAATGGGTCTGGTCACAGGAGACAGCATAGAGGACACCAAGGATCGAATGGACCAAATAGGAATAGTATGCAGCAGCACCACAATAACGGAGGTAATCAAAACAAAGCCCAAAACCAAAATGCCGCTAACCAGAGCCAGGGACAGCAAAACCAACAGTATGGAAACCAGAGTGGGGGAAATAGAGGAAAGAGTGGGAACGTTTTTGATACACAGCCAAACACGTATTACAGTAACAGCAATGATTACACATCGGATGATGTGTTATTTCCCCAATAGGGTAGCCCAGGACAGGGGTCGGAACAAATGTCTATTCCCGTGAATCAGAGAGGACACTGCGTAGAAATGAGAGTCGGGAATGAGGAGCACCGTTTTCTTGTAGACACAGGAGCGCAGAAGTGTTCAATAGACCACCACTTGGTTCCGGATATACCACTGTCAGGCAAAAGAATGTTTCCGTAGGGTTCGCAGGTACACCAGTCATAAACCCAGTGTCCAAACCAGTCCCAGTTACTATAGGACCATTCACTGAACATTGTCCTTTCCTTTTAACAGAAGATTGTGGGGAGAACCTGTTGGGATTAAATTTGTTGAAAAAATTAGGTTTCGTTATACATTGCACGGCAGACGGGGTGTTCCTAACGATTTGGCCACACGATGCCCCTGTGTCAGAATTCATGTCTGAAACTTTACCAGGAGAACTAAGTAAAGTGCCAACCTGTATATGGGCAATGCATGACAATGATGTAGGATTCTTGAAGATAGAGCCAATGTATGGGAGCAAGGGGTCCTTAGGCCCCCTCGCATCGTACGCTCCTCAGTACAAGGCCTGGACCGCGTGCCTCCGGTAGTGGTATTGCCCCTTGCCCTTATGTAAAATTAACCACGGTTGACTGCTGCATAGATGGGACTACTGAGCAGGACACGGGGCATCCATTTTTTGTGCCCCCTTTCGACTCCATCTTGGGTAAACAGGCCTCACTGCGATAGTAAAGCAATGCTCAGCTCCCCTTCCACCACAGCAGCCAAGGACAGAGACACACACAAGGCGCGCAAGCAGCTGGCTAGCCCCCACCCTTGCACTCCCCCTGTGAAAGAAAGCTCTGCGCTTCCATTCTCACGCTGAAGCTGGACAAAAGTTGCAACAATCAATATGCTACCGTTTTTTTCCTCTGAGATCACTGTTCGCTGAGAACCGGCATGTGAACCAGGATGAGCTAAGCACTTTCTGCTCGATTCGTCCTCATAAACGGGCAAGCCACCCACCCCCATTAGAACAATGTATTGCCATCCTGACCCTGCACCCCCTGTAAGGTATTTCTTTCAAGTGCCAGACCCTCGCCTGTGCTGCGAAACCCACCCAACACACCCACTACTAACCTTAAGCATTTTTATTATTATATATGCTTTTACTTGTACTAATGAGTTTGAAACCTAGAAGAAATGCGAAACATAGCCTGATTCTTTTACATACACAATAAAGGTCAAGGCCTTCAATTAAAGCCACGAATGACCCAATTGTACTGACAATGGTCATTGTGTGTAACTTATGTAGAAATGTGACAAGTAGCATAAAATGTTTTAAATAAATGTTATTTAGTATGAAACATGTTAGCTTAGGTAGTGACCACAGTGACCGGACCCTGACCTGCATGGAGCACAAGATGTTTGACGTCCATCAGCTACTCAGCCAACCAGGAGGAAGAGATGCTACCCACACCTACAGCACCACACCGTCTGGCCAATCGGGTCCACTTAGTATTTTTTGTTAGAGTTACTTTAACTAATATAAATGTTGGTACTGATGTAATGTGAAGGAAGAGTTTTTTGGGTTATTTCATAGCTGGAGAAATAAACCATCCTTTGAACTCTTGCAGCCGGGTCTCAGTGCCTCTTTCCCCGACAAGGGGTTTTGCCTGCTATTTTATTTTTTCTCTCACACGTAGTAAGACGGGGAAAGGCACCTACATTTTTGGTGACCCCCGCGACGTGATTTAGAGAGGTGCCTTGAGGCCTGCGCCGCCCAGCAGCGAGATCCAGGGCGCCCCCCAGCAGAACCATCGCCTCCGCCCTTGACCAGACTGTGCACATCAAGAAGAAAGGGTCAAGGGTTCCCGGTTGACGAATACCCGATCAAAAAAAGCTGTTTGCCAAGGCAGGCCCCGGCTTGGTTGGGGGACGGACCTGAGCGAGGTCCGGCCGTGAGCGGCGACCCTCGGAGTACCTGACTGAACACGTGGAGTCCCAGGTTGCAAAGACCCCAAACGAAGGTAAGGGGAAAATACGGGAAGAAGGGAATTAGCAACAAAGGGAAGGTAGCCAAGAATAGGGTCTGCGTGAGTGACGGTGAGGCTTTTCTGATCTATCCTTTATATGGCCATTAGGTGTTGTAAGAAGTGAGAAGAAGAGGAGAAGTGGTATCCTAGCCCGTAAGGGGTAGAAGGCGGCGCCGCGTAGCATTTGTCCCGACCAAGTGCAGAATAGAGATAAAGAGAAAAATAGTAGGGGTCTCGTGTAGGCTTGGAGTAGTTTTTAGAATATTCTTTTTCCGTGGAAGTAAGAAATCTTGAGACATAATAAAGGTGAAAGAGGTGGGGAGTGAAAGCGAAATAGTAGGTAGTATAGGGAAGAAGAAAAAACAGGGACAGTAACGGGAATAGGGAAAGAACAAACGTGCGCAGGCAGTGCATGTATATGTTGCATGATTATATGTTTCTTGGTCTGCTTTTATGTATATTTCTTGTTGAACATGCTAAAGTATTTTAAAGTAATTTGTGATTGATATAAGGTAAAGCAAAAGAAATAAACTGTGAGGGGGATCAGGTAACACCTCTCAGAAAGCTGATGTGATATATGGTAATTGTGAGCATTGATAAAGAACGTATTATTTCTACACATTGTAACTGATATACCAAGTTAGAGGTGGGAAGAGATTCAAAGGTACTAGAATACACAAGAAAGCAAAGAAACATTGCCATGGGGGGAGTAACACCACTGGCACATATTTGCCAGCACCTTCCACTTTATAGCGACAGGATACAGAAGTATCACGATCAATGGATCACTGAGATAAAGGGAGACGGGATTACACCAATTTGGCCAGAAGGAGGATCATTTGACAAAAGAGTATTGGACCTAGTATCAACACATTTGCTATCGCGATACAAAGGGAAACAGTTACAGAACCGGAGAGAAGTGTTAGATTTATGGCGAATGTTTGAAGACGTTTCCCCCACGGCAGAGGTAGGTACAAGCCAAATGACAGAAAAGCAGAAAAACCCTGAAGAAGTAGGTGGGACACCAAAAGGGGAATGCTCAACAACTACAACCGAAAACGAAGTAACAAAAATCTATCCCTTAATGACTAGGCCAGCGGTAGGTTTTAGTGAACCCCTGTATATACCACCCACCGCCACTGCCCAGAGCGGGGCAACAGCCCCCGAACCTCCACCATATGACAAAGGAGGCCTGTATGGCCCCACGAGTGCGCCTCCTGTGGATATAGCACGTTAAACAGGTGATTTGAACTGTCAGCTAGCACACGCGCAAATGGAAATAACACGGTTAAGAGCTTTATGTGACAAAGGGCAAATGCTGCCAGGGGGAGGGGAGGTACCCCCGCTGTCACTGGCAGATCTCACACCCCCGATAGGGGCAGCAAGCAATGCAACCCCAGCAGCCTCAGTATCAGGGCCGTCTATAGTATCACAAGGGACGTCATCGCAGCAGAGGCAAGAACAAGAGTGGCAGTCAGGACAGTTCCTGTTCCAATTGAATAACAAGCCAGTGAGAATTATACGCCCAGATACACCAGAGAGTTAACAAAGTGGAGACCAGGGTGAAAGACAAGGAAGTGAACCCAAGGAAAACTGGGAGGATAATAACGAGCTAGAGTCAGAAATAGAAGAAATATGGGACGAGTTAGATGAATACGAAGAGGCAGCTGCCGCGGAGGGTTCCCCACTGCCAAACCGCTGTTACCCAGACACCATTATGGCAAGGTAGATTAAGACAACGAACAGGGAGGATAGGAAACATATTGGTAAGTAAAGCGAAAAAAGGGAAGACAAGCAGAACGGGAAAGAAACAAAAACTAAAAATGCCACTGATACATAAAGGAGCAGGTAGGCCAAATTACATTCCGTGGGCCCAAATGGACAAAACCAACCTGTTAAAACTCCTCCCCCCGCTGACGGGAGGGGCAGGTAAGTGGATACATGTATTTGAGAAAAACACAGCAGGCGTGCCGTTAGCTATAGGTGATGTAAAAAGTCTATTAGTTTCAGCAATCGGGGACCAAGCAGACACAATCTGGGACAGGGCAGGGTTCCCGGGAGTAACGATGAGCTGTGACCGACACGATGGATCACCATTTAACAATGTTCGAGCAAAAGTGTGGGATGCATTGCGGCGTGCATTTCCATACGTTCCAGATTTACATGCAGTGATGCAGTGTACGATGGAGGAGAACGAGGATCGTGCGCAATTCATTTTGCGAGTGCAAGATTTATGGAGAAGCGAAACTGGTACGTCATGGAATCAATCAACAGCTTTATTCTATTTTATCATTAAAAAGGGGTTGCCGAAAGAGGTGCAGAAGGCCTTGGACAAAATAGCTGGGATCGAAGCCAAAGGGTGGCCTGAAATTCAGAGCATAATTGTACACCATTGGAGGAGGATCAAAGAGAAGGAAAAGGAGGTCACGCAAAAGAGGCTGGCTGACGAAGCAAACTTAGTACAGACGAAATTAGTGAAGGTCGCCGCCATTACTGCCAGTGCAACAGCAGACAGAGGAAACGAAGGAGAAGAAAACGTGGGAGGAAGACCCGTTGGGATAGCAGCGCATTGGGTTGGAGAAGATCAGGGACAATGGAACGGAGAGGAGCAACCATGCCAAGGATCGCAGTGGCAGAACAGGCCGGCCCAAGGAAGAGGTGGGTACCGCGGGCAAAGGGGAGGATACGGAGGAATGGGAAACAGAGGGTATGGTGGGCAAGGACCAAGGGGAGGACAACAAGGGTCGTGTTGGAATTGTGGAAGATGGGGACATTATTCACGAGATTGTAGAATGCGACCATCAGGGTATTTTAAACAGCAACAACAGCCCATGAACAATGAACAGGGGCCCACACCCAGGTAGCCCTTTTGGAGCTCCAATGGGGAGGGGGGGGACAACAGGATCAATACTGCTATGACCCACAAATGAAACAGAGACAGCCAGCCCCACAACAGCAACAACAGCAGCAGCAGCCACAACAGCAAAACGCACTACAGCTTATGGCGAGACAAAACCCAGTAGGGAACATAAACAATAACCCTTTTGCAGCAGCTGCAAACGGTGCCCCTGCACCATACCGTGGCGTAACGGTCGTGGGTGACAACGTTTTTTCAATGCCAGGTCAGCAAAGATACCAAGACTAGGACAGCCCACAGGGAGCACTTGCGTGTCCAGTCCTTTCCACCACACAAAGTGCAAATGAGGAACCACTAGTGGCGGCAGAGATAGGAAACAAGCAGTTTATCTTTATGGTAGACTCTGGAGCAGAAAAATCATGCCTCACAGAAAGGCGGTTTCAGCTCTCTGGAAGAAATTTGGAGACGCAGGGGTTCTCTGGGGCTATTTTAAAAGTTCCTTATACAAAAGATCTTGATGTAACAGTGGGGGTAAAAACAGTGCGTGCACCCTTATTGTATTATGAAGACGCGCCAATCAATTTGATGGGACGAGACCTACTCAGTAAGTTAAACATGACCATAGCCTTTACTGAAAGAGGAATAGTGTGCTCAACGCCAGGGGTATGCCCCGTACGGGCACTCTTGCTAATAAGTACGATTACAAAGAAAGTTGCAGTAAGAGGGATTCCCATTGACATGGACATGTTCGTCTATGGAATACAGGTATTAGCCCGAGTAGTGCCTGAAATAACACAAAAAGAGTGGAGAATACCATCCGATTTCATATTCCGCCCAATCACCCCAACAGATATAGTGCCAGGTACAATTATGTCTATAGACATTGAGGCAGTTCGAGTTTCCAACAAACGCATTGTGGTCATAGGCCAGGACACGCAAGGATGCGAGTGGAGAAGTGTGCTATGCATAGAGCCAAACATAATGCTAAAAGATATTACTGATTAAGAATTGTTTACTGACTACGAAGGGGATGGAGAAATAATAATGGAAATAAGCATACCATGTGACATTATGATTGAATACAGAGGAATACACAACCCACTCATCGCTAACATAAAGGCACCACTGACAATATTTGAAGAAGACATGGCCAGGGTAGCACCTGAAATTTGGACTACGGGACCACACGATGTGGGATTGTTGCATGAGGTAACTCCCATAAAAATAAAACTGAAACCAGGTGCCCTCCCACCCAGAGTGAAACAATATCCAATATCCAAAGAAGCAGAGGAAGGTATTAGAGAAACAGTGAATGCACTTCTAAGCCAAGGTATCTTAGTGCCATCAACTTCCCCATGTAACACAGCGATTGTTCCGATTAAGAATGCAAAAGGAGGGTCGTGGAGAATGGTCCAGGACCTCCGCCCACACAATGACGACATCCAAAAAGAGTTCCCTTTAGTGCCTAACCCGTCATCAATATTGTGCAGTATACCAAAAAAGGCAACTTGCTTCACTGTCATTGATCAGAAAAATGCCTTTTTCTCTGTGTCACTCGCACCAGAGTCGCAGTACCTTACAGCTTTTACATTAGGAAACAACAGATATGAACATCGCAGACTCCCACAGGGGTATTGCGAGAGCCCGAGCATTTTTTAACAGAATACTACGAGAAGACATTGGCAACATATATGTAGGGAGCACCATTATACAGTACGTAGACGATTTACTCGTCTGCAGCAAAACAGAAGAAGAGTGTAGAGAAAACTCGATAACACTGCTTAACGTATTGGCTGCCAAGGGATACAAGATGGACAAAGGAAAGTTACAATACTGCCTTGCTGACGTTGTGTATCTTGGCCAGCAAATATCTAAAGATGGAAAAAGAATACTACCAGACAGAGCAGCAGCCATTCGACACATTATCATACCAAAAACAGTGAAGGACATGCAGAAATTTCTTGGTATATCTAACTATTGCCGAGGATGGATCCTCGATTACGCAGCATACACACGGCCAATGCTACAAGCACTAAAAGAAGCACAAAAGAACAGGGCCCCAATAAAATGGACACAGGGGACAATTGCTCAATTCTCTCGATTAAAAGACCTTATTTCAGATGCTCCAGTCCTTGCAAATCCAGATTATGAAAGGGAATTTTTCCTGTTTTCACACAGCAATGGAACATTGATGACAGCAGTATTGACACAAAAGACATTGCTAGGCCACAAACCATTAGCGTACTACAGTGGAATATTAGACCCAGTAATGCAAGGACATTTTGCTTGCAAACAGGCCCTCGCTGCAGCGGGCTTCGCCATTGAGAAAAGTGCCACGATCGTAATGGGATGTTCAGTGACGCTATATGCAGAACACTTGTTATTTGCTATCTTAGAAAGATCAAAATCTACCCTCACAACACGGAGAGCCTCTGCTTATGAAATAATAATATCAAGTCCAAATGTACATGTGGTCAGATGCAAGACAGTGAACCCAGCTACCTTCATTACAGAGCCATGCACAACTGAGGATTTACGGGAACACGATTGTAGCACATACGAGGGAGAGAGCGATGACATTCCCAAAGCAAGCGAAAACGCCCTTACAGAAGGAGAAATTTATTTCATTGACGGGTCAGCATCCATAAACTCAGACAGGAGAGAAACATGTGGGGATGGCGGTAGTGCGCATGGAAGAAGACACATACGAAGTGATTGTTCAAAAACACCTCCCCTCACACTACTCTGCACAAGCAGCCAAACTGACTGCACTAATCAGCGCGTTACACACAGCCAAAGATTGTGCCGTGACAATATATTCAGACTCAGCTTATGTCACCACCACAGTTCACTCAGGACTATCACGTTGGCGAAGGAGAGGGTTCAGAAGAGCAGACGGGTCCCCTGTACAACATGCCACGTTGCTAAATGAACTAATAGAAGCTTTAGCAGAACCATCGGTAGTAGCGCTGGTTAAATGAAAAGCCCATACCCATAACACAGACGTCGTCTCATTGGGGAACGCGGCAGCCGACGCGGCAGCGAAAGAAGCCTCGTACTTCAATAAGACACCAACATCAGAGTACATTGTAAAAACAACCACAGCAGAACAACCAGCAGATGCATACAATAACACGCCCATAGCACAATTGATAGAACTCCAGAGAAAGGCCCCCCCCCCGGAAGAGCAGGAGTTGTGGGGCAAACGAGGATGTAAGCAATCAGCCACAGATCTCATTTGGAGACAGGAAACAACAGGCAAGGTAGTGATGCCCGTAGAATTATTAGAAGTAGCATTCCAACAACTGCATTTCCCAGCTCACGTTGCAAAACACCACATTGCCTCAGATATTCAAGAGGATTGGTTTGTTCCTAATCCACATGAATACTTAACTAAATTTCTGATTGAATGTACTGCATGCCAAACTTACAATTCAGGAATGACATTGCGAACTCTGCGTGGCACTTTGCCACGCCCTACAGGTTCATTTAGAGAATTACATATCGATTACGCCGATATGGGAGAAAGATGTAATGGAGCAAGATACTGGATTGTGGTGGTATGCCCTTTTTCACGGTGGGTAGAAGCGGGCCCCTGTCCCCATCCTGATGCAAAATGTGCTGCCAAGTTCCTTGTGCGAGAAGTATTCTCACGGTGGGGAATCTGTGACGTGATCCTTTCAGACAACGGCACGCACTTTGTAAATGACTTCTTTAAAGAAGTAACCTCCCTTCTGGGGGTGAAACACAAACTATGTTCGATTTATCATCCAATGGCCAATGGAGTTGTGGAGAGGATCAACGGGCTGCTCAAAAGCAATTTATCGAAATTATGCAGCACGTTGAAAAAAGAATTGGGTATATTGTCTGCCCCTAGCACTGTTCCAACTCAGAAACCAACCATGCAAGGACCATCATTTAAGCCCGTACGAAATCGTGACGGGAAGGAGAATGCACACACCGCTCTCCCCTGTTAGGAAGGCATCTGATGCGCACAGGGCTGCCACAGTGCTGGGAGAAGTGTTTAAGGAATACCTAACACAGCTAACGTGCGCAGTACGCAGCATAGCAAAGCAAATTGTTTCACCATTTACTGAAGATGTAGCAACAGACGCCTCCATGCCGACAGCAGACAGCCCGGAGGGGCCTTTAATGCCAGGAGAGAACATTCTTGTCATAAACTTTGTAAGAAGGTGGAATTCACCAAGATTTCATGGTCCATACACAGTGGTGTACAGCACCCCAACTGCAGTTAAGGTAACAGGGTTAAAGTACTGGGTGCACCTCTCAGACATAAGAAGGGCACACAGTGCTACACCTCCCCAAAATGAAACTGACTGTGTGGATGCCACCACTGGCACAGGTTGACATGATGAAGAAAATTGCAATTTAGACAGGGAAAGTATAGGGGAAAAGCAAATATTTTACATATTTTGTCTCTCTCTCTCTCACTCTCTCTCTCTCTCTTTCTTTTCTTCTCATATAAATCGTGTTGTTTGTTTCTATTTTTCCCTCATTTTTTCCATAATGAAATGAAAAGGAATTGTTAAATGCCTAACTGAGTAAAGACATGAAAAAGAATGAATAATTGCAATTATGTTTTTTTTCATAGGACTTAACAAATTTGTCTCGCCCACATAGGTTCAACATGAGCCAATGCGACGAAATGGCTGAGCAAGCTGAAATGTTAGATAGAAATAGGGATGCCACTAAGGCCAGTAGATTAAATAATTTGGAATGTGTTATAAAATATGCTGCCATACTATTTGCAATAATGATGGTTTATCTTATTTGGTATAATGTTGTTTTATATGTGGCAAATGAAATGAACAAAGGGGGGAGCGGAACTGATATGACAAAACCAGGGTCTAAACTAATATGGACTGAAGCAACGGCTATTTTTAAGGACACTTATAACATTGAATGGAATGATAAAAATATAACATTGCCCCTTGTACAATTGCATGTAAACGAAACTGCTATTCCATTGTTGAATTATACTGGAGCCAAGGAAATAGAGCTTGGATGGAATGTAAATGATGATTACTATTGGTTCACTGATTCCAGAAATACAAGCATGCATACACACACTGCACCAGAAACCACCACTGAATACACACATGTCACAATGAACAACATAGATGAAGCATGGTCTAGAATATTCCCGCTGCAATATTCACTAGTTGGTACCCAATTAAAAAACAGAAGGAGGAGAAAAAAGGAGGTGGGAATAAACAGATACGATATTTATCATAACTTGGGGTTAGATGAAATAGAGGACCCCAGAAACCCTGACCAATCAAACAAATGGTATTCAGACATGAGCACCGCAGCAAAGCAAGCAAGTAACAAAAGTTGTTACGTGTGCTCACTTATTCCTCACGCAACTGGAACCCCAAAAATGTTGATCCCACAGGAAGTACCCTTGTCTGAGGCCCAATGTTTGATTCATCTGATGCTGTGTAGAATAAAAAAGACATTTCAAGCACACACAATCACTATGGAAAAATTGGAAAACTAACAAACTTGCACCAGCAGACGACAAGGAGTAATCTGCCTCCAGGAGCGATTTTTTCGTTATAAAAGGCACAAGATATGCAGATGACAAGTGGCATGATGAAACGATTGAATGCAAAGCTGAGGGGCTTCGAGGGCTGCCAGATGAAACATACGAATGGGCAAAAGAAACGTGCATCCCCATCTGGACACAGAATATCACCAAGCTGACATGGGTCACACCCCTGGAGAGACCCATAAAGATTCAAAAGGAAATACAGCACAAACTTTGCTTCCATGGAGAAGGGAAGGTGAACATGGGAAAGGTGCGGCAGTGCAATAAGACTTTAATAATGCCAGTTATGAAAAAAGACACTGCTGCATTAATGGACATATAATGGATCTGTGGCAAACGAGCTTACCTGCATCTCCCAGCATCCTGGAGGGGCACTTGTGCCCTAGCCACACTGCACTCAGCACTAATGGTGATACCAGAGAGCCACGTCCAGTTTACAGCAAGGCCTTCGGCTGACACATCGACAGCAGGCCAGTCGACTGACACATCGGCAGCAGGGCAATCGGCTGAACCATCGACAGCGCCCGATGAGACAATCACAGAGCCCCCAGCATACGAACTATTGTCAGAAGAAACTTTGAAAACCAAGTTGTCATGCAGCAAAAGATCCAATTATATTTCGTCCAAATCGTCAGAACTCCTTGCTAAAATCCCACAACAGTATAAGCTTTTCTCATCTGCAGAAACATTCTTTGCATCGTTCCTAGGACCAGGCGTTCAAGCAAGGGCAAACGCGAAATGGCTGCAGATAACAAGCTGGGAGCTCATAAAGCTGGCCAACGACACTGAAGAAGGATTCAACATCATAAAAATAGAGCTCCGTGCTTCGCCTGATGACGATGCAAAACAGATATGTCTTAGATCTTATCACAGCGATGGACGGTGGTGTTTGCAAAAAAATTGGGGGGGTGTGTTGCACGTTCGTACCAACTTCCGATGCTGATAACGGGACACTATCACATGTGATAACAGCAGTGCATAATTTAGGAGAAAGAATGAGAGCAGAAGGCGGAGTAGACGGTGGGATGTGGAATGTCAGAAAGCATTTGATCAATTGAAAACTGCATTATGCTCGGCTCCAGTTTTGGGCACGCCGAATTATGAGAAGGTTTTTAGACTGTTTGTGTGTGAAAGTGAAGGATGTGCATTGGCGGTTTTGACACAGGAACAAGGTGGAAGAAATAGGCCATGCGGCTATTTTTCTTCTGCGCTGTGTCTTTCTTCCAATGGAAGAAAGACACAGGGATGATTTCGGGAATAACACGTTATTAATTATGAACATGACACATGCAATTCTGAAGAAAACAAATTGCTGGGTATGTGCCCATTTACCACAGCATGCTGGGAAAAGAATAGGGTGGTATGTACAGCCATTACCATTAATTTCTGCATGTAGTGCATCTTTAGGTGCAATGTTCTATGGGAAATGGAATGAGAGTAGTACGGGTCAATTAGACAGAACCAACAAGAATGAGTTTGAGGAAATAATAATGAAGCCTGTGGGTTGTTCCATATTCCATAAAGCACAAGTAATGAGCCCAGAGCCCACGAGGAAAAGTACGCGGAAGATAACACGACAAAATAGACGAGATAGATTGTCCCCACCAGAAAAAACATCTGTAATGACTTTTCGTGTAAGAACAGAAGGGGACAAAGATGCAATCCACCCATCTTACACGGTGAATTATAGCCCAAGTACTGTCCCTTTTTGTCTAAAAAAGAAAGGCTCTTTTTCAGTCGGAACATATACTGATGCATGAATACAGTGGTATTGAAAGGGGAAATAGAACCAGTATATGTGGGAGATCCAGTTTATTTTATATGTGGAGAGAAAGCATATCCTTGGTTACCCAGAAACTGGGGAGGTACATGTTACCTAGGTCTGGGAACAGTAGTTCCCAGACTATCCAGAGCTAGAGGTAAAAGGACTGACGAGGGTGTTTTGATAGCAACTGATGTAGCAAAATAATTTATTCCATTCTTAGGGCAGATAGTGAACTCCTATAATATAAGGCAGCTGTCCAGAATACTAAAAAATACCATAAACACAACGACAGATATACTATTTAACATGACGTTGGAAGAAAGAGGAATCAGGTTAATGACGCTGCAAAATAGAATGGCTCTCGATGTGATCCTGGTTGATCGTGGTGGAATTTGAAAAATAGTGGGATCAGCGTGTTGCGTATATGTAGATGACTACTCCCCTGCGATCTTTGAAGCGATAAAGAAATGCATATCCTAAGCTCCGAACTCCCTACTGAAGAAGGAAGCTGGGGAATAGGGTCCTGGTTTTGGGGAATACTGCGTTCTTGGGGATGGAAGTTGATTTCAATATTAGTAGTGGTGTTTGGAATATTCATAACATGCTGTTGTTGCATACACTGCCTACCAATAGTTTGCGCTCAGGTAACTGAGGGATGTACGGAGGGATGTATGCAAATGATGACAAGGAAAAAACAAACTCATGGTCGAGCTGACCAAGACACAAATGAGATGAAAACAGTAAAAGAGTTGATGGCTATAGATATTGATGAAGACGATGACGTTTACGATAGCATGCAAGATTCAGACATAAGTACTTCAGACTCATCATCACTAGAGGAGTTTTCAATAAATAGATGAGACGTTTGGAATACGGCCAAAGGAGGGTTAGTCAGTCTAGAAAAATGGATACCTCCACTGTGTGACCGCAAAAGTATTTTGATGGCCGTGGGCCAACCGTCTCATGCACGATATGACAGAATATAGGTTTCCGAGTTTGCCAATGAACGGTCATTTTGATGTAACAAGAATCGCCATTTTGTTTTCTAACCATTGCTCAGTGCTTTCTGTTCTTATTGCTTTGCAGTACATTTTCTGCTTACACTGCTCGACTGTAAAACATTGTTGTCTGCACGTAAAAGGACAAGGCCGCAGGGCCGCGAGGCTAACAAGAGTTCGTTAAAACACAGCGTAGGCAGCGCCAGGAAGAATGCCCGGCTCCCTCCCGAATGTAGCCTTGAAGCAGAGCTGCAGGGCATTTAATCATTTGGCAGCTGCCAGCCAGTCTCGTTATATGGTAGAATATGTTAGAATTAAAGCAGCTAAAGGCTTGAATTATGCTCTTCTTACGGCCCCCCTTTGCTGAGCCCCGTTAGAGCGTGTCGGCTCCCAGGACACGAATAGCACCTCATAGATAGCAAGGTCTGGAATGCAACTCTCCCCCCGTATGTAGCTCGCTTCCAAGAACAGAAGCACTGTGTTCTGTTCAACAACTGAAAGATGCCTCTGCACTCACAAATTGCAAATTGTTACTAGAATAGATGTTTGAAGGTGTCATAGTTGTCTAAAATGTCCATCATCACACCAAGTTCAAAGAAACCCAATAAAGGGGGGTGTTAAGCATGTCATAGCTGATTGTTTGATATGCATTTTGTATATATGTAACTGATGTATGTAATTCACTCTCTTGCGTCCCTCGAGGTCTAGAGATACACGTCGCGGGGCGTGAGACCGAGTTGGCCAACTGAGACTTTCGCTTTGCAATAAACCCTAGCTTTGGGAATACAACCTTGTGTCTGGCGTATCTATCGTGTGTGGTGACTCGCCTTGTTTCCTTAGACGTAAGGGACCCCTAGCGGCCCGTTTAAGAGGGACAAAGCAGGGGTGCCCCCTCTCCTCGCTTCTGTATGCCCTGTACTTAGAGCCGTTACTAATCAAAATAAGGGAATCACTGCGAATAAAGGGAGTGACAATGGGAGGTGTGGAGCATAAGGTGATGGCCTTTGCTGACGACATGCTTCTAATCCTGACAACACCAGCAGTGTCCCTTTCCCAGCCCTTCTTCTAGAAATGGAAGAGTTTGGGGTGGCCTCGGGCCTGAAGATCAACAGGAGCAAATCCGAAATGTTCAACTTGACAGCGGACCCGCAACTTGTGAACCAACTAGCACATACGACCAGCCTGAAGGTAGCACGCCAAGAGGTTACCTACCTGGGGGTTAAACTGACGTCCTCAATCAAGAATATGTATGGGGCCAACTATCCCCCATTACTGCATCACCTGCAGCAAGATCTGTCCAAGTGGAATCCACTAAACATCTCCTTGTGGGGCAGGCAAGTGGCGGTGAAGATGGTGACCCTCCCGAAACACTTTCTGAAACTGCAATAACACTTTCAAGCGCTCCCAATATGAATCCCTAGAACTTTCTTCAAAAGACTAAACAATATGGTCATCGTATATTTTTGGCAAGGTAGGAGACCTCGGGTAGCGATGGAAATCCTCACAGCCAACAGAGAAGATGGGGGGCTGGTGGTGCTGTACTTTAGAAGGTATTACGAAGCGGCGCAGTTGAGGGTTGTTAAGCAGTGGGTTGTTCAGTCCCCTCAAAACCCGTGGGTGTGCCGGGACATTGCAGTGGCGGGTGGACCCTTGTCTATTTTGATGTGGGTTCATAGGAAGTATAGGCATGTGAATACGACCATCAGTGAGGTGATGGGGGCAGACTTGGAGACGTGGGACGGGGCTTTGTCTAGGGGGCTGCTCACTACCGTGCCGTCCCCATTCACACTGCTGTTTGGCAATCCTGAGTTTCCCCCTGGACTGCAAAGGCAGGCTTTCGCTAGCTGAACAGATGCAGGCTGCCTAATAGTCAAAGATATGTACCTGGGCCAAAAGGTGAGGTCCTTTCAAGAATGTAGGCAGGACCTGGGGTGCAAATCAAAGGACTACTACCGATATATGCAGCTCCTTTACTGGTTGCAGAGGCCGGATATTAAGGAGGCGGCCACCAGGCCACTCACGAGTTTTAAAACCTTTATGACATCCGATCCAGGAACACGGAAACTGATCTCAAATCTCTACGCACACTTGAGCGTGCAAAGTGAGAAAGTGTCCTGGTGCTACACGAAGAAGTGGGAAGAAACTCTGGGGGAATAGGCCCCAATAGCAAGACTTGTGGAAGAAATTACCGAAGCTGACCCGCTCCATCCAATTAAGGGAAATGTGGCAGAAGGTGATACTTCAATGGCATTACGTACCAACAAAACTGCATGCAATGTACCCTGCGGTCAGTAAGCTGTGCTGGCGCGGATGCATAGAGGACGGTAATTGGCTCCATACGTGGTGGAGCTCTCCGAAGATTAAGCCGTTCTGGCGAAATGTAAAAAACCAAGTCAATGCAATGATTCCGGGGGTGGATGGGCTGAAGCCAGGAGTGTGGCTGTTGGGCATGTGGGACTGGAAGCAAAGGGCGCATTCGAATAATCAGCAGAGGGGAGTAATGACCATGGTCATAGCAGCTTGGCTAACAATAGCCCAACACTGGAAAGATCCTCAACCACCGTCCATGCATGACTGGCTTATAAAAGTATGGGGGGTAGTCGCAATGGAATGGATGACGTATAAATTACAGGGGGATCATGAGCCATTCTGATCAGAATGGGGTAATGTGCTCACCTACTTGCAAAGGGACTTCATGATTCAATGGTGTCCTCACAACATCACAACATCAGGATTTTGGATCTGTTATAAAGGGGACTGTGGGATGAACCCCCCCCATTGTGTATAGTTTGTTAATAGTGGGTCGATGTATAGGAACTGCCATAGGTCACCCGCAGGGTTTAGGGGATGGGGGTTAGAGGGGTGGGAGGGCAACGGGGAGTTGGTTGTTTGAGGGCGATGTTGTAACTGTTTGAAAATCAATAAAGACAATGGGCCTCATTACGACCCAGGCGGTAATCTGCCGTCATTACCGCCATGGCGTAATGAGCGTTTACGCCGTGGGCCGATGGCATAAAGAGCGCCACATTACACCAGCCGTGTGTGCTAGAAGCAGTGGTCGATGATAGTTTGGTGCATTGCACGCCCCTCCTGTGCATCGCCTCCTCCATGGGGTGCCGCCCCATCTGCACCCTCCTCATCCTCATCGTCAGGTGGTTGCAGTTCTGCGTCAGGGGGCAGGGGCACATTCCATCTGATGCACATATTGTGTAGCATGACACATGCCATGACGATCTTTGCCACCTTCTCATGGCAGTACAGGAGTGCCCCACCAGACCTGCTGTGGCATCGGAACCGTGCCTTCAATAGGCCGAATGTCTGCTCTATGACCACACGAGTACGTGTATGTGCACGGTTGAAGTCCTCCTCATGCTGGTTCTGCGGGTTCCGGACTGGTGTAAGGAGCCACCTCTTCAGGGGATAGCCTGCATCACCTGTATGTAGGCGAGAATGTATGTGTCAGTCATGTTGTCTGATCAAGAACATGATGTGCCACCATGGCTTGCATCCAACTGTTACTTTGGCTCACTTCTACATGCACTAATTGATTCACGCAATGCAACCAGTATATGCCCATGGCACCCATGGCCTGTTTTGCATGCCATCACCCAATGTATGCAGAGGGGTTGAGTGCATTGTGAGTGCCCATCCACTGTGTACGTTCATGCCGTTTGGTTAGTTGGACTGGCACATGTCCTGTGATGGCAATGCGCACATCATTGCAACATTGCTGTGGGCCTCACCATGACCCCAGTGAGCAATGCTGATGTAGACAGGGACATTGTGGGGGCCCTGCTGTCTGTGTAATGGTGTGTTGATGTTTCTGTCCGTCATGTGCCTCCTTCGTGGGCAGTTATGGGGGACAGGCCTATCGGTTGATGGTGTTTGGTGACGTGCATGTAGGTGCTTTTCATTGTTGACAATGTGGTCTGATTTGGTAGAATGCACTTGCAGATGGTTGTGTCATGGTTGGGACACAACCTCATTCACATGGTAGGGCTGCATACATTGGCTATTGGCTTTACTGGTGTTGGGTGGAGTATGGGTTGCTTCAGGGTATCCTCTGTCTCCGTTCTCTCTGCTACTCACAGCCAGGTGGAGTATGCATCATTCCCCCCCACCTTTCAGCCAGGTGGAGTATGCATCATCCCCCCCTTTCAGCCAGGTGGAGTATGCATCATTCCCCCCCCCCCTTTCAGCCAGGTGGAGTATGCATCATCCCCCCCCCTTTCAGCCAGGTGGAGTATGCATCATCCCCCCCCCTTTCAGCCAGGTGGAGTATGCATCATCCCCCCCCCCTTTCAGCCAGGTGGAGTATGCATCATTCCCCCCCCCTTTCAGCCAGGTGGAGTATGCATCATTCCCCCCCTTTCAGCCAGGTGGAGTATGCATCATCCCCCCCCCCCTTTCAGCCAGGTGGAGTATGCATCGGTACGTCATTCACCTGCCCACTTCCATGACATTGGACTCACCGAGTAGCCAGGATCTTGGGCCTGCATGTCGCTCCATGTAGCGTGGTATTGTGGAGTTCCTCAGGACCATAGAATCATGGGTTGATCCGGGGAATCGGGCACAACAATGTGTGATGATCTTGTTGGAGTCACAGACCATTTGCACGTTGATTGAGTGGAACTGTTTCCGGTTGCGGTACGGTACCTCCATGGCACGTGGAACCACCAATTCCACATGGGTGCAGTCGATGGCACCAATGCAACCGGGTATGCCGGCTAGTGCATGGAAACCCACTTTGGTGTTTGCAATCTCCTGGGCAGTCCGTGGTAATGAGATGTGGTCGTCTGTGTGCTTGAGGAGGGCATCGAGCACTTGGATGAGTGTTCGTGAGAATAATGGTTGTGAAATGCCATGCAAGTGCCCCACTGTGTGCTGGTAGGTGCCTGTGGCCAGGAAGTGGAGTACAGACACTACCTTCAGTAGGGGTGGGATGGCAGTTGGAGTTTCTATCATGCTGACGATGTTGTTGTGTGTCATGTCTACGATGGCGGTGATGGTGTCCCGGTCCAAACGGTACAGGATTTGGATCTGCTCAGCAGTGAGGTTGAATGGATTGGCTCTGATGCGTGGGATTGGGGGCTGCCTGCGTGGTGGCACTGGCTGTGCTGGTGGGGCTTGCTGGGCCTGCCTTGCCCTCCTTCTCCTCCTGCGTCTCCTCTGTGCTGCCTGTTGTTGTTGTTGCTGTTGTAGCACTTGCATTGCTATCAGGTCCTCCAGCCCCAACATTGCTAGTCGTATTGGTATCATTGTGGAGTGTGACTGGGTGTGGGAAGGGGTGGGGTGTGCTCTTTTTGTGCTTCCTGAGTCTGTATTGGCTTCACCTGTGCTGTTTCTGTGCACCTGTGGCAGCTGCATTCAGTTTACATGGCCCTTTACAGTTGGTTCGCGATGGCGTAATTAGCACCATGGCGGTAAGGTACTTAACGGGCTGTTTGATGGCGTTAGGTGCATGTCCGCTTGGGTCGGCATTCGCGTACCTTTCCGCCATGGCGCTAAGTACGATGTGGGAGGTCGCGTGCGCGCGCCGTTGGCGCAGTTAGCGGCAGCGTTAACTACGATGCCGCTAATGGCATCGTAGTTAACGGTCACAGGTCATGATCGGACCTGGCGGAAAACGATGGCGGTAACCATTTACCGCCATCGTTTTTCACTTAGCGCCAGGGTCGTAATGAGGCCCAATGTTAAAAAAAAAAAGAATTGTGAACATTAGCCTCCACCAGACCCAGACAGGATTGTGAATGTTAGCAATGCCGCACCTAATTAGAATTGTGAACATTAGCCTGTGCCAGACCCAGACCCAGACAGGATTGTCAGTGTCAGCAATGCTGCATCCTGGTTAGAGTTGTGAACTTTGGCATGCATCGCATCTACATAGGATTGGGATTCTTAGCAATGCCACACTTAGAATTGTGAACATTCGCCTGCGCCAGACCCAGACAGGATTGTGAATGTTAGCAATGCCACAGCTAATTAGAATTGTGAACATCAGCCTGCGTCGCATCTAGACAGGATGGTAAATGTCAGCAAGTGTCACATTTGCTCCTGCTGCATTGGTTCATAAATCCATGCAAACACTCCCATCCCATAGCATCATGCTTACTCTCTACTCTACACCATCACACAATTAGAATGCAGCTATACACCTCGATAAATTCGGCCTAGCTGCTCACATACGATCATTACCCCATGAAATACCTCATCACTCTAATAAAACGCAGGTATCCCCTGAAATTCCGGCCTAGCTTCTCACATAAGCGTCCTACAGGACTAACGCAGCCAGAACCCAGCCTGGGTGTCCACGCACCAGACTGCACACATTCAACTGATATCTTCGCCACCACACCTAAACGCTAGGATGCAGCTACCATCTGGCAATTACATCAGCTGCACACATAACTTGTGCACCCACGCACCTTACGACACCTTTTCTCTCTACTGACCTGGACCGGGTCCCCAAGGGTGTTCAACCTACCAGCGCTTTGAGATCATACCAATGATATATAGAGCGCTATATATTGCCAAATAACATAACATAACTATCCCCACCCCTAATCCCCCACTGCCCCCCCACCCATCCCCACGAGCATCCCTTGGTTGGTTTCTCGCTCCCTTGCTAAACTGCATTGCTCTGCATATTTAGGGAAAGCATTTACGCCATCATGTTAAAAAATTAATCAGTTACCACTGGGATTAGGGCCATATTTGCATCACTGTAGAACAAACATGAATGCCATCAATAGTCAATGTCATATGATAGAAAGAGAATATTGGATAAACTGGAGAAAGAATTGGAGCTGCCGGTAATAACAGGCGCACACTCACTTTAGCAGCACTCAATTTTACTTTCGTTGGCACTGCCTGGCTCCTGTGACTGAATTCGCGGATTCTTGGCCTGTCAGTATCGGGATGAATGGCAACGGAGGAGGAAAGGCTGCGCCTCCGGCTTTCACTTTTGTTCCTGGCACCAGCACTTCCCTAAACTCGGGAAAGAATTCCGCCTAGCCAGTTCCTCGAGAAACATGGATGCAGGCGAGCTGGGAGCTCAGCTGAGTGTGGATGGTTCAGGTTAATTGAGAAACGAAAACCTTCCAGTCCTAGGAGGGAACAAAGTCACATAATCCAAAAGTGAAACGAATTATGAACATATCAAGTCGCAGATAGTTTTTCTTTTTCCATACACATTTTATTGACCTTTAAAACAAATGAAGTAAACATAATACACTCGTTCCTTGAACGTGGATCACACATTACGCTGGCTCTACACTCCCTAATTCTAAGGGGATTGCCGTGCCCCAATGCACGTCATTTCACTTCTCCCCAAACATTCCTTTCCCCTCCTAAACGTATGCATCCACCTAATTGAAATTTCCAATTTTGTCTATTACTGTTCATAGTTTTAAAAGAAACAAACCGTACACAAATAATCACTTATTCAAGAGAGGTAAACAAGTACAAAACATACAATCTAAAATAATCATAGTCTAAAATCTAAAATCAACGGAAAAACTTTATGAATCCTAATATGTGAGCGTCATCATTTGTGACAAGAATGTAACACTTCGATTGATAAAAACATCTGTATCAATCTGATATTTCATGTAAATTCTCATAATGATCACTATTGTATATCAGATATGATCTGCTTAGCAGTGGAATACAATTAATTACATTTAAACTATGCAAACATTTCAGGATTGCGAGGGTGAAAGGTGCACACTCTCCACTAAAAAACCTTTCCCACAGATTATCACTGAATGATGCTACGATTACATGCAAAACTGCCAAAGTGCACAATGCGCAGGTTTTTTCCATCAGGACAAGAGAGCATCAAGTGCCTGAGATTTTCTGTTGCAATAACTACATAATGCCTTTAGATGAGCGTCTCCTTCTTCACTGCGTCTCAAATCAGAAAGAGATTGAAACTAAATCTCAAATATGTTCTAGACCATGGATCAGGTTCTTGATTAGGTATTGCTGCAGGGAGCCAATGCACTTACGCTAATTTTTGAGATGTTCAAAGAGTTTGTAGCCCGTTGTTTTGTGGTTAGTCTGGCACCAATCCCATTGCCACAGATGTTTTATTTTTTGAAGGGCAGGATTTTGGATTAAGGTTGTAAAACTGAAGTACAAGGAGTTCAGTATGGTATTACACTTGGAGACTTAGTCCTTTGGATCCTCACCAAACTTTCACTTAAAGCCTTTAAAAAGCGAATAGGTGGGTGGTACCAGAAACATTCTACACAATAAACGTATTTTCCAGCTAGTTCTCATGTTGAGTGAAACCAGGCCTAGTTCAAATCTGATTATTAGCATGGGCACACAATTTGATAAATACAATACCTTCTGCTATATAAGTGCCTCAACTGGAGTGAAGTCAGCATTATCCAAACAATTTGGCAATGCAAACAGTTTGGGATTTTGCATAATTATGGGAAAGGTACTTGCCAGGCACTGTCGTAGTGGTATTAACTACCCATTGATGGTAGAAGGTGCAAAATGGTGCGAGTACCTGGGCATCAATTAGAAGTGCCTGGCAAAAGCATAATACATATACACAAGTCAACAATGTTGGTTTTGCCAATGTTTGGTTTTAACAGGGCTTCGTTGAAGGACACACAGAGTGTTTATAAATCGAGTGGCTGAATGTAGGCCTGGTAAAACATTTGTATTACACCAGTAGCAGGTTTACAACTCCTATTAAGCCATTAACTCTTGGAAGACTGCTTTGAAAAAAACACTGGCAGGCACATGAGTGCAATGTTTGATGATTTGGCTTGATTAATGCAAGCCCAAAGTGTTCCCATGAGGAGGACTTTTGGGTGGGGCTGTCGAGAACTGGGTGGGAATGGCCAGAGGGAGTAGCATGGCCATGGGCGGTCAAAGGGTGGTGTGAGGGTGTAGGAGAAGGAGAACGAAAAGCAGGGGTCATTTTGTGGACTATAAACTTTTATTGTGCAACTCGAGAAAACCTCTCGCTACCTAATTCTAAGGGGATTGCCCTGCCCCAAACTAGGAAAACTTTAGTGAGCTGTCAGAATGGCAGTCAAAATTAAACGTTCTCCATCCTCCATTAGTAACCAACTAATCAAACCCTAACATATAAACATAAGTATTTAACTAAAGTGAAGTTTGTGTTTTCTTCACCAAGAGAATGACTCCCTTCTCCTGGCTACTTCAGTCTTCTAACAGAAGTTACTTACACATGGTAACGTTCTTTCGACTGGATGTTCCTCCCACGTATTCCTCATCTTATGATATTTCCATATCCAGCTTCAGCTGCTTCGAAAAAAAAATTCCAGCAGAGGGCGATGCGCATTGATATCGACTCGAAGTCCCTCGGAGGCCTCAGTCTTGATGTTCGGAGGCCTCAGTTTTGATGTCCACAGTTACTCCTCCTGATAGAGCGAAGGCTGCAATCACATGGAAAATTCTAATGCTGGGCAAATTGGGAGGGGCGATGAGGAATACGTGGGAGGAACATTGAGTTGAAAGAAATTTACCATGGTTAAGTAACTTGTTCTTCGAATGGACTCTGTCCTCCCATGTATTCCTCATTTTATGATAAACTCTCAAAGCAGTGTATGTATTCCTGGAGGAGGAGTCCGAATTTTCAGACTCATGAAAATTTATGAGTTCCTTTATAGTTGTAAGTGATTTCAATCCGACACTTCACCTAAGTCAATGCCTAGCATGGGATGCAGAACTGAAAACCCTTAATTATTTATTTGTGTCTTTAAGTTCTTTTATTCTGAACGATGTACCACTTATATCACGCCCCTCTCTTTTAAACCCCCCCCCACCCCACCCGGTCACACTGAAACAGGAATCTGGCTGGTTTGCAAAGTTAAAATATGTATTTATGGATTTCACAATAGATATCACACTATTTTAATGGGTATACAATAGTCACCAATGGGGTGATGTCACACTAAACAATCTCTTTAATCACAAGGAGTAATGATGGGGAAAACAATGCAGCATAGAAATAATATTTTTGTGGTTTTGTTCAATCAAATCAATGCGATTACCATTTCCCCTGCACACCCCTCAATCCCCACAATATGCAATATAAAGAGATAGAAAGAGAGAGAGAACAGGTTTCAGGAATGCCGAATTTAAGCAAATATATCAATCCCAATTTCCCCCAGCAAACACCAGAGAAAAACAGAAATGATTGGCAAACTGTCAAAAATGGTTTTAAAATTGGCTTTGAATGGAATGGGTAGAACACTGAAAATGGTTTAATTCACTGAAATGGTTGAAATTCTAATGGGAGTCACTTTGTAGGATTTCAGACAGACAATGATTTGAGAGTAATAAGCAAGTTGAAAACTTAATTTTGAGGTTGGGTGCAATGAAAAGCTATTTCACACGTTATAGATTTTAGCCAAATGAAAAATTTGCAGCAAACTTTTCTGCGCATAGTAAGCGCGATTGCGGGTAAACTATAAAGAGTTGAGATGCAGATGTTGGTTCTTTAGAAACCTTAGGATGTTGGCTTCAAGTATACACTTAATTTTCGTTCCTAGCATGGAATATGAAGAAGTTATGGATGTTTTCGTGGAGATCGTTTTTTAGATAGAGGCAAAATGTAAAACAAGGATGCGCTTTTAAAAGTACAAACAAGGTTTACATTAGAGATGGACTATGAAGAAACAAACTACACGACAGCACATTCATCAGACCTGGACATCATCGATCAGGTTTTTGGCCGCCGAGATGCTTGGCTTATTCAGATGACTATATCAGCGCAAAGATGATTTTAACACTATTATTACAGAAGGACTATAGGGTAAGAGAGAGAGTTCAGGCAAGACAAAAAGGATTTCTAACAATAAAGTTCTGGATATAAGATTTGATTTGGATAGGGATGACTATGGACAGTACATAGGCTAGTGACAATCCTATGCTATGGATACTCATTACCAATGTTTTAAAGGGAACCGTCTGGGATTCTGGTTCTGGTCAAGGATTTTTCTGGGACAGACTGCTGGGCACACCCGACTGGTCTGGTTCAGCGATCAGCAAGGCGCTCTGGACACCGTATGGCAGGCCTGGACAGCAAGGCGCTCTGGTCTACACTGCACAGCACGACTCGACTGGATCTGCAATGGCTCTCTGGTCTGCACAGCACAGCACGGCACCAGAAGGGGTTTAATCTGCCCATCTGGTTATGAAGATGATTCTTTGGCAGGCAATCAGTTACAGCACAGCCTGGCTGCTCTTTGGTTTCCCCTTTAAGTTGAGGGATGGGTTCTGGAAGTTATGCCCAGCTGAAAGTGGATCCGATATGCTCTGAGCCTTTCTGCTTGCAAAGTTTTAGGAGTCTGGAACAAGGAGTAAGGATGGATCTCCTTCAGAGTGCTTCACCAAATTTGGGATGGTGGGTGGATCAGTCTGTTTTTCTAGGTGCTCTGCTGTCTCTATTTATGTGTTTGAAAAAGGGGTGGGTATGCTGAATTATCCTAGGCGCAGCCCCTAGGTAGTCTATTGGCTAAAGTCTGCTCTCTCCCTTGATTGGAGGAGAAAACAGAGTGTCATGATGATGTGGTTTATGAGGCAAAAGATCCTCCCCTTTGCCTTTTGCACATAACATCTATTTTTGATATAATACATCTTTACATGTGTACAATCTTTATACCAATAACATACACAGATCACATATTTTGTGGAGCACACCTTCTTCCAAGCCTCGTTGCTGGGAGATCTTGGGTCTGGATTTGACAAATGTTCACACTTTTTGTCCGGGACACAATGTCTAATTTGTCCAAAATTGTGTGCATATGTGCGCATGATATCTGGGCATAATCGTATGAAGTTTCATGCTTCTGACATAAATACAAGTGCTACAAAATCAGAATTTTCACTGTGCCTTCTCAGAACATCGCACAGAGTTCTGGCTCATCTTAAAATGTGCACAAAAGAATCACATTAACAATGCTATTAATTTTATAATTTTTACAAATTCGCACAGTCCTTTATTAGTCTTTTTCAAAAATATGCTTTCTGTGCTTTGTGAATCCACAAATGGTAGTCTGTCCCCGCCTCCTTGGCTCCCTGGCAGGTCTGAAGCAATCCGCCTCCTTCCTTCTGGGAGAGGCCACTTTTACACTTTACAATTTGCATATCCTTTCAGCCAAGGAAGGTTCATTGTCTCTGCCAGGAGCAGCCCAAGTGCCCCTCCCCTCTTAATCAACACCTGAATGTGAGTTCCTGTTCCATAGAGCAGAAGGGAGGTGCCCTGCCCAGTGGGGGGATGTTGCTTTGTAGTTTTGCTTGAATCAGGCTTACTTTAAAAGTCACTTTGCTACATTTTTCTTTGTTGAAAATAAAACTTGCAATTTTAACACAGGCAACTAGAACTGTAATTCCAGTCTCTAAACCATGGAGATTAAATAGTTGCAACCTATATTACTTCTGATAACAGGTGACTTAATTTAGAGACATTTGATTTCAATTGCACAAGTTTAAGCTTCTGATGCAACTAATACCAGCTGTCATACAGGCAGCCGCTGGTACTGTGACCATATTTTGACAGATTTTCCACAGGCAAGCACACTTTTTACTGTGGATATTTTGATGATAGATTCTGCTTTTCCTGACATTGTGTGTTTATAATGATTCCTTAAATGAAGTGGCGGGTAACACCCAGCAAACATATTGGATGGTTTGTGGTGTTTTGGACCGGTATTTTGTATTTTCAGCAACCAAGAAAAAGGGATTTAAGAGCAATTTCTGTGTTTCTTGCAATAAAGCAATGCCTTTCCTGCAGCGTTCATTTTTACTTGGTGGGCAGCCCAGTAACATGTTTCAGCAGTGAGGTCTCCATTTCACCACTGACAACAGGCAAAGTGGATCTGGCAGCCCTCTTTTTCCGAAGCGCAATTTTCATAGGTTTTGGCCACATAGGGCTTTTGCAGCCATTTTTGATGATTCTTTTACCATCAACACACAGGGATGTTGCAGGGCAGAGCCTAGTGGGTTACAACATCCCACATAGTATAGTCTGTGTACACAGAATGTAGCACTGCCTTTCCAAATAAAGCTACCCGGCTTGAGGAAGAGTTCAGATTGTAGTGTTTGGTAAAAGTGTGTGCGGATGACCATGTGGCAGCCACACAAATATCTTTAATCGGGACACCACTCTGTAATGCAGAGGAGGTAGCCATGCCCCTGGTCGAATGAGCTCTAAGACCCTCCGGAGCATCCTTTCCTGCTAATCTGTACCATTCAGATATTCCTAAAATGATCCATCTTGATGAAGTATGTTTTGAAATTTCCATATCCAACTTGTGGCCCGTGCAGCCTACAAAAAGATGGTCATCGTGTCTTATTTTAGACATCCTGGAGATGTAGAAACTCAGTGCACGCCTAGGATGAAGCCTGTGAAACCTCTCCTCTTACTTTCCAGGATGAGGAGGCGGATAAAATGAAGGTACAATTATTTTCTGAGTTAAATGGAGCTCAGGCACAATCTTAGGTAAGAAGAACAAGTCCTTTCAACTGGATGTTCCTCCCACGTATTCCTCATCTTTGATATTCGATATCCAGCTTCAGAATTTATTTTTGGCAGAGGGCGTTGTGCGTCAATGCAGTTGACTCAATGTCCCTAGAGGGCCTCCGTCTCGAGGATGATGTCAACAAAGGTATATATAGCACACGCAGCGTCCCTTGGCTACAGTTCTGTTTTTCTTACAATAGAAATACCTGCATAACCACAGAATTGACCATACTCAACTTTGAAGGAGCGAAAGCTGAGACTGTATGAGAAATTCTACTGTGGGGTAGTTTGGGAGGGCAATGAGGAATACGTAGGAGGAACATTCAGTTGAAAGTACGTTAACAGGGGTAAGTAACTTGTTCTTCGAATGGATTATGTCCTCCCACGTATTCCTCATCTTTGATAGACTCCCAAAGCAGTATTAGATTTGGTGGAGGGAGTAAGAATTTAGTTTGTAATGGTTTTTATGAACCGAATGCGGGACAGCTTTCCCAAAGGATCCATCCTCACTGAGGGAAGACTGCAGGCAGTAATATTTTGTGAATGTGTGAATAGTAGACCACGTCGCTGCCTCACAAATATTTTAAATCAGTACACCCCTTTGCAGGGCTGTAGAGGTAGCCTTGCCCCTGATAGAATGGGCCCTTTATCATTCAGGAGGATCCTGGCCTGCCAGACTGTAGCATTCCGAAATTGCCAGAATGATCCACCTGGATAAGGTCTGTTTAGTAACAGCCTGACCCAACCTGTTGCCTGTATAGCCTATGAAAAGCTGATAATCAATACAAAGTTTTGATAGCCTAGATATGTAAAAGCTCAGAGTTCTGCGTGGGTCCAACCAATGTAATCTCTCCCTTTCTTTGCCAGGATGAGGTGGAGGATAGAAAGTAGGTTAAACAATGTTCTGCCCTACGTGAAAATCAGAAATGATTTTGGGTGAAAATGAAGGCTTAACCCTTAGAACAACCCTATCCTTATGAAAGATAGTAAAGGGTGGCTTGGATGAAAGTGCCTGCAATTCACTAAGTCTACGGGCGGAAGTTAATGCTACCAAGAGAATTATTTTAAAAGTTAACAACCTTAATGGACATGAATGTAAAGGTTCAAAGGGTGCACACATTAGAAATCTTAGTACCAGATTAAGGTCCCAAACTGGAACCTGGAAAGGACATGGGAGGAACACATTGGTGAGCCCCTTTAGAAATGGTGTCACCAGTGGAATTTTGAAATATGAAAATTCTTCTGATGAGCGCTTAAAGATGAATAGCGCAGCTAAATAGCCCTTAATAGTTCCTATTACCTGTAACCCCAGATTGGCTAAGGATAGTAGGATAACACCTCTGGTTTCTGCACAGAAAAGGCTCTACATTCTTGTCTTTGCACCCGTTGCATTATTTGTTCCAATGGCAACGGTACAAGGACTTTGTTGTTGTTCTACTGGCCGAAAGCAAGATCTCCATTACGTCATCCAGGAGGTCCCAATCCTTGTATCTCAGCCTTTCAGAAACCATGCGTGAAGGCTGAATGTCTTGACCTCTGGATGGAGAACCCAACCTTCCTCCCTCGAGAGAAGGACCTTGCCTATTGGAAGATGTATTGGAGGGCAGATGGACATGTCCATAAAGCTCGGGCACCACATCCTCCTGGCCCAACACCGCGCAATTAGGATCATGCGTTTCCTGAACTTTCTCAACCTCCTGATCATGTGAGGAATGACGGGGACTGGAGGAAATGCGTACACGTCCCAATGCACCACTAACGCGTCTCCTAGAGCCCATCTTGGAGGAAATTCCCTGCAGCAATACAGTTCACACTTCTGGTTGACACTGGTCGCAAACAGATCCACTTGGGGGGTTCCCCAAAGGGTGAAGATCTGTAGAAGGACTTCCTGAGCTAGTTCCTAATCATGGGAGACTGTGCTCTGCCTGCTCAGAGTGTCCACTGCCGTGTTCTCCTCTCCGGCTATGTGAACTACAAATGGAGAGATTGCTTCTTGAATTTCCCACTACCAGAGCTGCATTGCCTCTCTGGTCAGTGGTAGTGACCCTACACCTCCTCTCTTGTAGAGATAGTACATGGCCACTGTGTTGTCCGTCATTATCAGGACATTCTTTCCCTGTACAGAGGGCAGAAAGGTTTTCAGCGCTAGTCTGATTGCCCTCAGCTCCAAAAGATTGATACGTAGTTTGGACTCCGAAGAAGACCAACGGCCGCTGACTTTCAGATTGTTGGTGTGGGCTCCCGACCCAGTGAGTGAGGCGTCCATCACTACTGTTATCTCTGGCCATGGTTGTAAAAAGGGTTCCTGTGCGACCCTGCTTGGAACCTGAAGTAGGTCTGACATGTTTCCTGAGAACTGGGACCATTGTGTGTTAGGCAGAATCATATGCAGTACCCTTTGGGAACACCACACACAATTAAGACTACAAGTGACAGTACAAATTCACCTTTGGTACAAGCCTGTACTACACAGTAAAGTGGTAGCGATGGCTGAGCAGCCAGACTTATCTCAAGAGCAAGTGAGCAGTATCAATAGTTACACAAACGACAGCAATTACTATGATTCAAACAAACACTGACTCAAGGTTTCTGAGTAAAAAAATATACATTTATTTACACATCAGTTGTAAAACATTTCACTAAAGTAAAGCAGTTGAAAAATCACTCTTAATACCCCACACCACTCCCAAAGGATTCTGGACAAGTTAAAATCAAAACGAAGTGTGAGCAAAATGGCACTCCAGAAATGTAAAAAGGGAGGGAAAAACAAGGTTAGACAAAAATTGAGAAGCACCAACAGGTAAGTAAGCAGGGCAATCTAGAAAGAGGAACTACAGGGATTGAATCAAATCACAAAAGCTTAGGGCCAAAGTCAATAGGACAAAAGTCTTTTGCTCAAGATCACACAGTTCAGGGTAGTTTGTGGTTAAGTCTTTGCCAAGAGTTCCGGACGAAGTTGGTCAGCAAAAAAGTGAGTTTAAAGAGTAGAGAAGGAAAAGCCCTCGGATTGGCGAAAGGTTTCACACACCTTCATCGCGGCTGGACGAAACGAACAACCGGATTTGCACAGATGGAGAAGAAGCTGTAGCTGAGGCGGACGTTCCTGGCAGCTCCTGCAGGCTAATGGTTCCTGAAGCGACTGTCGGACTGACATGAAGTAGGAAGACTGGAGGGTCCTGCACTGCCCAGGGAAGAAACCAGCAGCAGAGAAAGCAACAAATAAAAGGTGCGCTCCTTAAAACCCAAGCAGGGTCCGACCTTCCTGGCTATCCAGTTCACTGTAGGTCTGTACAGCAAATTCAACCAAAGGAGGTAGTCCTGGCTTGCAGTTTGGGCAAACTGGTTGGTCCCACCAGCTCTGGGGAAGAAGATTCCTGGTAGATCTTCTCTATCATTGGAGTCTGAAGATTCGGACCTGCAGCAGGGCTTCACCGGGCAGTAGAGTCATTGTAGGTGTCCTCTTCCATCAACTTCTCCTCGGTTCTTTCGTTCCAGTGGCAACTGCCTTTCCAATCCCAGAGACCTGCTTTTTATGCAATTTCCCCCATTCACACAGCCTGGCTTTCAATCACACAGTAGGGTGACTGTCCTGGCGGGACAGTCACCCAGCCAATCAAACAGGAGTGCGACTTCGGTTACCAAGGGAACCCATGGCAGGGGTCCTAAAACCCCTTCCCTCACATCCTGCCTACCCAGACTTTCAGGCGCCTAAGGAGGGCTTCTGTGTAGAAGCACACGAAAAGACAGTGAACAAAAGGAACCAAACCTGGTTTGGCGCGTGGAGTAAAACACAAGAAAGACGTTTTCAAAAAGAAATGGTGAATAAACCCAGCTGGAACCGTATAAAAACGTATATGGTCTAGCGGGTTTAAGTTCGAGGCTACCAAGATAGCCTAAAACAATAACAGGGTTATTTAAGATAACCGCGGTAGGAAAAATAGGGTAGTTACTACTGCCACCAGCCACGTCTTGAAAATGGAGCGAAACAATGCTCCAAGAGAAACAGACAAAACAGGATAAGTATTAACCATTTCCAGTACTCTATGTAAGCTAGTTAGTACTGGGTCTATGGATTTAAAAGACTACTAAAATTAATGGCAACTTTACATGTTCTGGGAGACAGTAGTCAGGCCCAGAAAATGGAGTCTGGGTTGGGAAGTCTAAAAGACAACCCTGTGTCACTGCACTGAAGGTGCTGTGTAACACACAGTAAAAGGATGATGCCTATGGGTAGGTGAGGCTCCACAGCCTACAAACACAAGAAAATGTTAAACACACACAGCAAAACACATGTAAGAGTGGGAAAAAAAGCTCACACTCTTACCAGGTGATAAAAATAAATCCTAGAAATCCAGCAAAAGCTGCTGAGGGACTCAGTAGGTAAGGGAAATTAGCCATTCTGGAGAATTCTCCCTAACATTGTGTTCTTAGGGCCCATTGAAGGGATCTCATTCTTAGGCGGGCCTTGAGCAGCAGAAAAATGCCGGATGTCATGAGACCAAGCAACCTCACAAAATTCGAAGCCCGGGAGATGCTGGGCACTCTGAAACTTGAAGACCATCTGCAGAATGTCTAGAGCCCTCACTTCAGGTGGCAAGCTCTTTCCCAAGGATGTATCCAGTACAGCCCAGATGAACTGGAGCTTTTGAGAAGGTGTCATATGGGACTTCTTGTAATTGAGGGAGACGCCCAGTCTGAAGAGAGTGGCAGGTCATGCTGAGATGATGCAGGACTTGTTCGGGAGAACGCGCCCTTATCAGCCAATTGTCCAGGTAGGGGTAGACGTGAATCCCCCCTCTCCCGAGACTCGCTGCCACCACTGCCATCTGTTTGGTGAAAACCCTTTCGGCGCAGGTTAGCCCGAATGGCAGAACTTGAAACTGATAATGAGAACAGCCAACAGTGAACCTCAAGTGTTTTCTGTGCTTGAGATGGATTGGTACATGAAAATAAGCATCCTGAAGCATCCTGAAGGTCCAACGACACCATCCAATCCTGGAGTTGGAGGGCCTGAAGGATCTGACAAAGTGTGACAATCTTGAACTTGACCTTCCTGAGGAACTTGTTCAAATATCTCAAGTCCAAGATGGGTCTCAGTTCTCCGTCCTTCTTGGGTATTAGGAAATATGGAGAAAACCATCCCGTGTTCCGCTCTGCTACAGCCACAGGTTCTATAGCGCCTTTCTCTATCAGGGTTAACATTTCCTGCACAAGGAGCAGATCTGGAATCCTCAAAGAGTGGCTCCCCGGTGGATTGCTCTCAGGTATCTGAATGAAAGGAAGGCAGTACCCGTGGGGTATAGTTCCCAATGCCCAAGCAAGTAATATCTGGTGATCTCTGACTCAGAGAGATTTTGAGGCGGCTGATGCAGAGGCTGATGGTAAGGATGCCCTAGGCTTTGCACCTCTTCCTCGTCCACCACGAGGAAATCTTTTTTGGCCTCTTTGACCAGCCATTCCTCTCGCTCTTCCAACTGAGTAGTAGCAAAAAGATCTACCCCTCCAAGGCGGTCCACTGGGGTGAAAGGGCTGAAAGGGCTGAGGCTGCGTAATTCCAGCACCTAAATATTTGGCTGCCGCCTTTGACCGGTCAAAGAGCATGCTGAAGAGTCTGGATTGCACATCCGGTGTAAATCCCAACATTCTCAACCATGCAAATCTGCATATTACGGTGCTAGTAGCCATGGTCAGCAGAATCCAGACCCGACTGAAGAGACTCACACATGGCTTCTTTGACATCCCTAACAATAGCCAAGAACCAGTCTCTTTCCCCCCCTGGGGAATGTGTTCTGCCGCCATGGAAATGCAGTCACATAGAGTGAATGAAAATTTAGCAAGGGCACATGTTGAGTTGGCCGATTTGAGCCCCATACTCCCTGCATAAAATACTTTTCTTGCCCATCCATCTACTCTCTTGTCATCCCTATCTGGAGGGATAGTAGGATAAGCTTCCTGCTTAAAGTTATGGTAGCTGCCTGTACCACCAGACTCTCTGTAGTGAGGTTTTTAGACAGGTTGTCGAGTTCACTACTGGAAGGGCAGTATTATTTGGTCAGATTTTTATCCACTGCCAGATTACTTTCCGGCATCTCCCAATTTGCTGCCACCCTTTTTTGGAGAGCAATATGAAAAAGCAGTATAGGATCCATCTGAGGAAACCTGATCCAGGATGTAGGTCAGATCATCCTGTGCAAGTGGTAGGGGAGGCCTACTCCACCCCATATAGTCTACAACCTTTGACATTAGCTGTCTATATGAAGCATCAGTGTGCTCCCCAGCCTCAGGTCTTCCAAAATCCAGCTCAAGGGAGGTGTCTACCTCACTGGCTGACTGTAAATCATCATAAAGGTCTTTCGACCTTGATTCTGCAGAAATAAAGCTTTCATGCACATTTGGTGTACCAAATTGGAGACCAAAAGATGCATCAGTGTCTGAAGGTTCATACTCCTCATATATTAAGGTGAGAGACTTAATATGCTTTCGTTGTTAAAGGAACATAAGTTTTTTCAGGTAGAGGCATCAAATGTTTGATAAACACTGGATTTGACGCTCGATGAGTCATCAAAATCTTTTTTGGCTTTGATGGCGCCATACGTTTAGATGGCACTGTTGGCGTTGACGGTACAGCTGGCGTTGGTGGCGCAGATGGCGTTGGTGGTGCAACCGGTGTCAAAGGTTGTGCCGATGTTGAGGGCTTGGCTGGCGTCTAGAGTGCAGCAGGCATCAATGGTGTTGATGACCTCGACTTATGTTTATGATTTTGGCTAGAAGGAACGTTCCATGACTTGTCATTGCGTCGAGGCCTCGACGGCTCTCGATGAGGGTTGGGCCTTCGTCCCATGCGTGCAGGATTTGGCTCAAACCCTTTCCTTATAGCTTCTTTGGAAGGTGAGGTAGGAGCATGGCTTGCAGTGGGTTTTTTTTTGTTGAAATAATTTTGCATTTCTGCTCTAAATGCTTCCCATTCGGCAGGTGTGGAATTTTTAGTGTGGCAAGATACTCTCTCAAGGAAGGGGTCTGACAAAGAAGTCGAAGGTGGCCACCTATGGTGCCTCTTTTCTACTTCCTCAACGACGATGAGTAGGAGTGGTGGGAGCTACTCCTCGATCTTGATCATTTATCTTGCTTCCTCCGAGGAGAGTCGCCTCTCGACTCATCGGTCGAAGGTATTTTGGATGGGGTAGATGGAAATGTTTTGGGGTTTCTACCTACCGCCAATTTCCCCTTTCGCTCCTTCAGGGCCTTTCCGGTCATAAACTGGCACTTGGAGCAGGCCGAAACACCATAGACATATACGGTGTGGGTCGGTTAACAACATTTTTGAATCACAATCTCGACACTTCTTGAACCCAGTCTTCGGGGAAGTCAGTGACGACGAAGAAGATATATCGCAAAGTAACAAATGAAGCACGCCATATTTCTCAAAGCGATAGCTATTGTGGAAAAATTTAACTGAAGCCAACGGGCGCTGCGCATGCTACATATACTTTTAATGACATCATCCTCGAGACGGATGCCCTTGAGGGACATCGAGTCGACTGCATCGACGCATAGCATCCACTGTCAAAAATATCATTCAGAAGCAGCTGAAGCTGGATATCGAATATCAAAGATGAGGAATACGTGGGAGGACACAGTCCATTCAAAGGTAAGTTTAACCTGAAGGACCACCCTGAACTTATAGTAGATTGTATAAGGTAAGGAGGCTTGCAGGACAAGGCCTGAAGTTCACTCACTCTTCAGGCTGATGTGACGGCCACTAAAAGGATGGTCTTTAAGGTTAATAACCTTAAAGAACAGGAATGGATAGGCTCAAAAGGAGTACATATTAGAAATTTCAACATGAAGATGAGGTCCCAAATTGGGACTTGAAATGGGACCGGAGGAAATGTATGTGTCAGTTCTTTTAAGAATTGTATCAAGTGGGATCTTGAAGAAAGATACCTCTTCAGAGTAGCGCTTAAAAATAAAGAGCGCTGCTAGATACCCCCTAATTGTACCAACCTGGAGACTCAGATTGGCCAGGTGTAATAAGAATTATAACACCATAGGTGTACTACATGTAAAAGGATCTTCATTGTTATCCCTGCACCAGCTGCTGAATTTGTTCCAACGGCAGCGGTACAATGATGTTGTTGTTGACCTGGCCGAAAGCAAAATCTCCAGTACATCATCTGGGGAGGTCCCAATCCTTGCATCTAAACATCTCAGAAACCAAGCGTGGCGGTTGGGTGTATGGATAGATATACATATCGAATTCTTCAATTTACAAGTACCACAGCTGCATTGCCTCTCTGTACAATGGTAGTGACCCTACACAACCTCTCGTTGAGGTACTAAATGGCCACTTTGTTATCAGTCATCAGTAGGACATTCTTTCCCCCGCACAGAGGGCAGATTGATTCGACCAGTCTAGAAAGTAGTTCCGCAGAGGAGTCTGACCCCAAGCCAGAGGCGAAACAGAAAACAGTGGCGGCTAAGCCTGTTAGAAGATTGCGAGCCGGACCAAACCCGCAGAATCCTGGTGGTGGTATGGTGGATTTAACTACATTTAAGGATTACACACAACAGGAGGTTGGGGAAATTATTACCCGTTTGAGGCAAAAATCAGGGGAAGCTTTATTGACATGGATGGTGAGATTGCTAGACGGGGGTGCTGCAGGGTTGTTGGTAGATTCTCCGGATTCACCGCGTTTTTTGCCCCTGTCAATTGACACCAATGTACAGGAGGCCTTAAGAACAGGACCGCCCCCTGACGCAAATGGTCAAGATACGCAGGTGTCTTTGTTGCACCTGGTAGCCCAAGCATGTAACCGTAAATACCCTATTACCACAGATTGGCGCAGTGAACAAATGAAGTGGTATACATTGAGAGAAGCAATTCAAAAAGTCAGGGAGCATGCTATGAAAGAGGCGATTCACATAGATGCTCCTGATCACATGGGAGCCGTGCCGCTCTCAGTGTCAACTCGAAACATGGTGATTAGAACTGCGCCACCCGCATACAAAAGTATCATTATGACTTTGCTCGTAGGTATGACGGGTAAGGCTACTGATGAGGTGGCAGATGCCATTAGGCAACTTGCAGATTTGGGAGAGTGGGATAAGAGCGATAACAAGCCACGGGAGAGAGAGGGGCGTAGTGAGAGAAGAACCGAAGGCAGGCGGCAAGATAGCAGAGACTCCCGAGTGTCCCGAAAAGACATGTTTTTGGCTTTGTTAAAAGATGGTGTGCCACACGAGGAAATTGATGGCATTGAAACCAGAGTAATGTATGAATTATACAAAAAATGAGGGCTTGTAGCCAAAGAGCGCTGTAAGCAGGTTAAGAAACAAGTAGTCACCACGCCACAGGGGGGCACCTCACCTTCTGCTCCCCCTGCGGACGAACAAGACGAAGGGTCTATGGGGACACCTTCCCCGTACCAGCCGACATACGCTGATTTGAGAAAGGTGGTGAGTGCGATGCTAGAGGCGGTCGAGTCACACTCATTTGAAGTTTGACTAGGGCTTTGGCCAAGCTCCGGCAGCGTCTGCCCGCATAAAAGTGGATAGGAGGCCTCATGTTGATGTTAAGATTTTTTGGGGGCCAGGAAATATACAAGGGGTGCGAGCATTGATAGCCACCGGGGCGGAGGCTTCTTTGATTCATGGTAATCCGACACGATTTAAAGGCAAACAGTTTACGATTACAGGTTTAGGGGGAAAGGAGACCCCCGCAGTACAAACGAGAGTGGAGATGAAAATAGGCAATTTAAAGAGGCACAAATACCAAGTGTTGATTGTCCCGATACCTGAATATATAATTGGCTTTGACATTTTGGAAGGGCTAACCTTGGGACTTGGCGGTAAAACGTACCAGTTTGGGGTGAGTGCATTGATTTGTACACCCATCACCGTAGGCAAATTGAAGATGCCCCCAGTGCAAGTGCCAGTGGCAACCAAGCGGGTAGCTATGAAACAATACCGCATTCCTGGGGGGCACAAGGAAATTTCAGACACCATTGAAGAGTACGTGGAGGCGGGTGTATTACGCCCTATTACCACCTCATGGAACAATCTGCTCTGGCCTATTAAAAAGGGGGATGGGTCGTGGAGGATGACAGTGGATTACAGGGAGTTGAATAAACACACTCCTCCCTTAGTGCCCACAGTCTCAGATGCTATCACATTGATTGAAAATGTCTAAAAGTTTGAGGGGACTTGGTATGCAGTGATCGATTTAGCGAATGTATTTTTCTCTGTGCCAATTGCTGACGAGTGTCAAGAACAGTTTGCATTTTCATGGGGTAGATGTCAGTACACTTTCACAAGACTACCCATGGGGTACATGCACAGTCTGACTATCTGTCACCGGCTGGTGGCAGAACACTTAGACAAGATACTGTGTAAACCTGACATACAAATCTCTCATTACATTGATGATATTTTGATCCAGGGCAAGGATGAGCACAGTGTACAAAGTCAGTTAGATGTCCTTATAGAAGGATTGAAAAAGGAAGGGTGGGAGATTAATTTGAGTAAAATTCAAGGTCCAGCTGAAACAGTGATATTCCTAGAGATTCAGTGGCATCATGGGCATCAAGAAATGGTGCCAAAAGCTCGACAGAAAAATACTTCAATTCACCACTCCAACGAACAAAAAGCAAGCTCAGCAGTTTATAGGACTGTTTGGGTTTTAGAGACAGAACATTCCTCATTTAGGGCAGATATTGGCCCCCCTCTACAAGGTGACACGAAAGAAATATGAGTTTCAGTGGGGGGGGGAGCAGCAGAAAGCCTTTGAGATGGCGAAAGACACGGTGCAGCAGGTGCTTGATTTATGGCCCTTGAAGGAAGGCGAAGTGGAATTAAATGTGTCTGTACAAGACAATTATGCTAACTGGAGTGTGTGGCAGAAACAAGACAGGAAACGTGTGCCATTAGGGTTTTGGAGTCGTAAGTTGCCCGACGCTGGCAACTCATATACTCCGTTTGAGAAGCAATTGCTGGCATGTTATTGGGCTCTTGTTGATACCGAGCAGATGACGGTGGGCCATGATGTATTCATGAGACCTGAAATACCAATCATGCAGTGGGTACTGAGCTCTCCTAAAACTCATTGTATAGGACATGCTCAAGAAGCGAGCATAATTAAGTGGAAATGGTATATTCAAGACAGAGCCAAATCAGGAAAGGGTGGAGTGGCAAAATTACATGAGCAGGTAGCCAACATACCGCCCTCAGATTACATACCACCGGAAGTATCTGAAAAACGTGAGTCTCCCGTGAAATGGGGAGTACCTTATAGTGATTTGACCGTGGAGCAAACAGAGCAAGCTTGGTTCACGGATGGTTCAGCCCGATACGTCGCAACTGAGCGGTACTGGAAAGCAGTGTTGTACAATCCCAAAACAAAAAAGATGTTGACAACGACAGGGAAAGGGAAGAGCAGTCAGTTCACAGAACTTTATGCAGTTTACCAAGCTTTGAAACAAGAGACCCCTGGTCAATGTTATGTGTACACAGATTCATGGTCAGTGGCGAATGGATTGGCAGTGTGATTGCCAACTTGGCAAAAGAATGGATTGAAGATTCATTCAAAAGAGTTGTGGGGAAAGGAACTGTGGCAAGATATTGCAGAAATGTTGTTACAAAGTGAAGTCACTGTATATCATGTGGACGCGCATTGTGCCACAGATTCATTAGAACATTGGTTTAATTCTGTTGCAGATGAACACACCAAGATTCCCTCAATGGATGCAGAGGCTCGGGAAGACGATTTGAAGAGTTTGGCCAAATGGGCCCAACAGAAATGTGGGCACCTTGGAGAAAAGGCTACTATCAGGTGGGCACAAGCTCGAGGCATCAGTCTTCCTTTAGAAGTAGTGAAAACAATCATTTTGCAATGTCCCGTGTGCCAACACCAATTACATAGACCGATACCTCAGATTGTTCGAGGCACATTAAGAAGAGGAAAATTACCAGGTCAAATTTGGCAGATTGATTATATCGGCCATATGCCAATCAGCAGAGGTTGTCAGTATGCATGCACTATTGTGGATACATACTCGGGATATTTGATGGTTTTGCCGTGCAAACGTGCAACCCAATTGAACACCATCAGGTTGTTAGATCAGATCATATTACATTATGGAGTGCCTTTGCAGATTCAAAGTGACAATGGGTCACATTTCAAAGGCAAACTGATCCAAGAATTTTGTCAGGAGAAGAGCATTGAGTGGATCTATCACGTGCCCTACCATTCAGCTGCGGCAGGGCTAATTGAACGATTGAATGGGTTATTGAAAGAAGAGTTGCGCAAATCTGGAGACGGCAGTTTAGCAGGCTGGCGCGATCGTGTGTTTTAATGCGGTGCAAGTGTTAAACAATAGGCCTGTGTATGAACATGAAACTCCTTTGATGCGATTAATGACTCCTACTTTATAGGTTCAACCCAATTCAGTCAGAGAAACACTATTATACTGGAAAATTACTCCAAGTTCTTTAGCTCCCTATCAAGCAACTCCAGAGTCAGCAGGGGTAGACTTGCATTCCTGTGAAGAAATCAGATTAGATCCAAGAGGAATAGTTGTAATTGAAACAGGGATTGGAGTACAGATTCCCCCAGAGCATATGGGATGGATTGCCCCTAGATCTGGCCTAGCATTGAAGGGAGTTCAAGTGTTGGGAGGGGTAATTGATGCTGATTACCAGAAAGGGGAGCCTCCTACAGTGTTAACTACCCGTGGGGATCGCGGTTTTGGCTCTTCAGACAATATGGTACCGGGTGCAAAGGTGTGGGTGGAAAAGCCAAGTGGCCCACCAGTGCCCGCAGATGTTATTGCATCAGGCAAAGATCAAGTAGTTTTAGTTATGGAGACTAGTAAAAAGAAATGGCAATATGTAGCCGCAGACAAATGTTACCTGAGAGAGTGATGTGCAACACGGATATCTCTTTTCTGGGTTTGCTTTGTAGATCCAGGGTCTGGTTGGTGTAACTGTGGCACTAAATGGACTCCATTTGGGTGAGTTAAACAATCTGCTGCTACCACCGAAAAATGTCACATCTGTGCCAGTGATCAAGGGGATACTGATAGTGATGAATAATGTTGTCCCCAAGCAGCCCTATGCCAGTGCCAAAAAGCCCGCCAGACTGAAGACATAGATTCGTGAAATGCGACAAACACATCAGGAGCAAGTGAAAACAACCTTGATGCCAATCGTGCAAGAGTTGTTTGTAGGAAGACGGAAACACTCCCCTATGATTACCCAAGAAGAAAATATGTGTATATATATGGCACAGCAAGTACTGAACATATCACACTTTTGTCTTACTGATGTGCCCAATGCTGAAGCTTTATTGACTACATGTTTAGTAGCGGTGCTGACGCCTGTTCCGGTTTTAAAGCATATCTTCGGCGTCACACATAATGATTCTTTAGTTCAAGACTCAGACATTAGACAATCTTTTTCGGTTTACGAATACTGTCGGTTCTGCCAAGAGACTGGCAGAAAATGGAGAAATTTGACACGTGTTATTACTTACAATATAACCCAAGGTGATGTGTGTTACATTATGACGTGCAAGGCACAAGAAATTGGTAAATGCCGACAAATAGAGTTGACCAACTAGCACAATCATACTATGTTTGAGAGGCGACTATGTTCGCGAATGTCACGCAAATGCACCAGTGTAAATAACACTGTCCTGCAATCATACAGTGATAACTGCTAGGCATTTGAATCATGTGAAACCTCCAACAGGATGGCTCTTTTCATGTGGTAACATTACATATACTTATATTCCAGCTAACATTTCCGGAGGACCATGTGCCTTAACTAGATTAGGACTAATGATGTTTCCTTTACAGCCAGCAATAACTCGAGGTAAAAGGGCAACATTTGAATCTCTAGGGTTATCTCCTGATTGTGATTCACATGTACATTTGTTATCAGAAGCTGAGGTTCTAGCATTAACCCTTTCATTAGTGGGTGATTGGGGTTTAGCTGCTGGAGGTAACAAATCTTTGATGAAATTAGCGAGTTTAGTAGTTAAAAGTCTTAATCATACTTCGCAAGCTTTAGAAGAATTACTCCTTGATAGTCAAGTTATTAGAAAAGCAACTTTGCAGAACAGAGCTGCTGTTGATTACCTATTGCTAAAACATAATTTAGGGTGTAATGCCTTTGAAGGTATGTGTTGTTTCAATTTAAGTGACCACTCATGATCTATTGAAAATCATATTCGAGGTTTGAGGGATCTCATTTCTCAAGTGTCTCAAGATCGTAATAGAAACTGGTGGGATTGGTTATTTTCATGGATACCTGATATTGGGGGTACACTACGTTACATTTTTGCTTGCATTGTTATTATACTGTCTATAATAATTGCTTGTTGCTGTTGCATTCAATGTATTCCCAATTTAGTTTTAACACTTCGTAGGTTTCAGAGACCGGTTCCTGTGCCACCGGGAGATGGAAGATAAATATCCAAAGGGTGGAATTGTTATGTTTGTCTATGCTTGATCCAAAAAGGCGTGGGTGTGCAATGCATTCTGGGAGCGCTCGGAGCCATGTTGGATATTTACTTCATACCGCAGTGAAACGCTGCACACATTTTGCTGAGTGTTAGATTCACAGTGCTGAGACAAACATGCTTTTCAAACCTGGAATGCGGTCAAGGCCATTTCTGCTGGGAAAGCTAACGTTGTTATGGCTTGCTACTGTTCTCTGTGGAGCGTGTTTTTAGAGAAGGGAGGCACTGCGCTTCTTGTGGGGGAGCTCTCGATTGACCCAGCTGGCAACCGACGGCTGTTCCTCAACTGCGCAAGTGCAATTTCCAGAATGTTCGAGAATTAACTCCCCTTGTGGAGTGTGTGTATATATGCGGAAGCCCGGAGGTGGTCAGGTGAGACTTCAGCCGGAGAAAGGACGCTTACGTCCGGCCTTCCTGTGAGCTGTGGTGCTCTCGGCCTGGCTGTTCCCAGGGTCTTCCAGCCGCTTCTGGATGAGATGAGGAATCCTGTTACGCTCACGGTGATGTATTTCCTTTAGACTTCTTTACTTCTTCTGTGATCTATGTCCATATTATTTTTATGAGTTATTCTTATGTACTTGTAAGCTTTGAATAAATAGCCGTAATGAGCTGATTATCTTCTAAGCGTGGGTGGCTGTGAGTTATTGTGTCTGTCTGTCTATGGTTCAAAGTATTTGCTCTATAATTGCATTGGTGATCTATGGTTCTTCTGTGCACTTTTCAGGGAAGAGCAATACAGATGGAGACCAACAACCGCTGATTGTAAGGTGGTTGGTACAAGCTCCCCACCCTGTGAGTCAGGTATCCGCAACTACCTTCATCTCTTGCCATGGCTGCCGAAAAGTTTCTCACATCAGAATGTTGTCCTTGCAGGCCCACCACAGGAGATCCGGTGCAACCCTGCTTGGAACCTGAAGGAGATCTGACATTCTGCCTGAGAATTGAGACCATTGAGCCCTGAGAGCCCACTGGAGAGATCTACTTCTCAGGCATGCCTCAGGCACCAGAAAAATGCAGGATGCCATGAGGCCGAGCAACCTGAAAGTCGAAAGCCAGAAGACGCTGGGTGCTTTGCAATTTGGTGACCATCTGCAGAATGTCTTGAGCCCTCACTACTGGTGGCAAGACTTTTCCCCAGGGATGCATCTAGGACTGCTCCAATGAATTGGAGCCTTTGAGATGGTATCATGTTGGACGTCTTGAAGTTGAGGGAGAAGCCCGGTCCATGGAGAGAATGACAGGTGTAGCTGAGATGTTCCAGGGCCAGTTCGGAGCCAATCAGCCAATTGTCCAGGTAGGGTTTGACGTGAATCCCTATCTCCGGAGACTCGCTGCAACCACCACTATCGACTTGGTGAAAACCCTTGTGGCGGAGGTCAGCCCAAATGGCAGAACTCGAAACTGATCATGAGAACCTCCAACGGCGAACCTCATGTACTGCCTGTGGTGTGAAGGATTGGAACATGAAAGTAAGCATCCTGAGGGTCCAATGATACCATCTAGTCCTGAAGCTGGAGGGCCTTAAGTATCTGAAAAAACGGTAACCATCTTGAACTTGTCCTTCCTGAGAAATTTGTTTAAGACACTTAAGTCCAAAATGGGTCTCAATCTGTGGTGCTTCTTGGGAATTAGGAAGTATGGGGAGTACCAACCCTTGTTCCTCTCTGCTAAACTTACTGGTTCTATAGCACCTCCATCTAGCAGGGTGAAGCTTTCCTGTATAAAGAGTGATCAGGAACTTTGAAAGTGCTGTTCCTCGTGGATGACAGAGGCTTTTTTAGAAAGGGAAGGCAGTAACCCTGGGCAACTGTTTCCAATGCCCATGCATCTGAAGTAATGCCTCGCCATTCTTTCAGATGGAGTTAGAGTCTGCCTCCCACTGGGGTCTTGTGGACTAAGGCCTCATAGAGGTTTTAAGGCGGATGGAGCAGTGGCTGATGGTCAAGTAGCCGCTGCCTGGACAGTCGTACTACCTCTTCCCTGTCCACCACAAGGGATTCATTTTCAACCTCTTTGATTGGACAGTCCACTCCCCCTTCCAACTTAGGGGTAAAAGCAAAAGGACCTACCCCTCCAAGGTGTACCGGTGGGGTGGTTTTGTGGCTGTATAATCGCAGCACTAAGGGATTGTGCTGCTGCTTTAGAGGTCTGCAGTTTCTCCAGGCCCTCATCAGCCTTGCTACCAAATAAATGTCTGCCATCAAAGGGCATGTTAAGAAGTCTGGATTGCACATCTGGAGCAAAACCAGAATCTCTTAACCAGGCAAATCTGTGCTTTACTGTTCTAGCTGCCATTGACCTGCCGATACTGTCATCAGTGTCGAGACCTGTCTGGAGAGATTCGCACATCGCGTTCTTCCCATCCATTACTAGAATAAAAAATCGGTCTCTTTCGTCCCCTTCAGGGGTATGCTCAGCCACCATTACTAAACATTCGCAAATCGTGTAAGTGAACCTGGCCAACGTGCACATAGCATTCACTGACTTTAGGGCCATACTCCCAGGAGAGAACACTTTCTTGGCCAAAGCGTTGTAACACTTGTCATGTCTGTCTAGGGGAATAGTCAGGTATGCGTTTTGTTTTGAAATGTGGCAGCCTGTACTACCAAACTTTCAGGAGTTGGATGCTTTGTCAGATAACTGGGGTCACACTACTGGACGCCCTGTATTTGGATGTTAGTTTTTTATTCACTGCCGGAATTAATTCTGGCATCTCCCAATTTTTATGTACTCGCCTTTGCAGAGCCACATGAAAAGGAAGAATAGGATTCTCCTGGGGTCATTTATCTAGGATATATGTAAGATCATCCTAGCTCATATATTGGTGTGTGTCTTTTACACCCCATGTATTCCACCACCCTGGACATTAAATGTCCGTAAGACCCTTCTGCATGTTCAGTAGGATCAGGTCTCCCAAATTCTAACCATAGGGATGTATCTAATCCATTTGCATTTTGCAGGGACTCCTGTACATTTTTCAACCTTGATTCCTTGGAGATCAAGGGTTCAGGGACCCTAGGTATACCATATTGTAGGCCAAAGGGACGTGAATCAAAGGAATGTTCTATTTCCTCATGAATAGAAGAAAGTGATTTAAAAAAAATCCTTTCTTGGTAGTGGTGTATATCATTTCTCTGTAATCCTCGATGGCGTTGATGGTGGCGCCGACATTTTCAACACTGTCGATGTCGAGGGCTTCAACGCTTTCAAGTCCGACGGAGATTGGTCTCCTTAACGCCTCCCAGGAAGTAGAAAAAATATCCTTATCGCAGCGGTCAAGACTAGGTCTCAAGAGGGGTGAGGGTGACTGAAAGCCCGCAATGAGCACACAAAGCAAGGACACTTACAAATTACTCCAAGCAGGTGTTATATTAAAAATATATACACATTTATTACAAGGCCTTTGTAACATTGACCGTAGCGAGAAATCACAATAAAACTCAAGTAAACCAACACATACCAAACCAATACAATATATATACAAATACAAACGAGTCTAACGAGTTAGGCGCATGAAATGTGTAGACCACTTAGATGGGGAGGAAAACAGGCAGTGCGAATAATAATTAGACCCAGTCCGCCTTCAGAGGCACCTAACTAAAAGGAAGTCCAAGCCCTACGAAGAGTGGAGCCTTTTGCTCCAAAGTACCTGCACACGCTGGTGCCAATGGGCAATAAGGGGAGTCTCTTCTGGGGAATCAGGCAGTTTAGTTCGGTGAACAAATGAAGATGAACAGAGCTCTGCGACTCCAGCGCAGCCTCCACTGTGGGCAGAAGCAGAGCGCGAGTACGGAAAGGCGTGCTGTTAGACACAGCGGGGAAAAGCTATGGGCTCCTGCAGGAGGGCGGCCAGTTCCTAGCAATGCTACTCACCGGTCCCAATGCAAGCAGACCCAGGCTTCTCCGCGTCAGTTTCAGTGCTGGCAGGTTCAGATAGGAGCAGGGGACGTCTCGTCGTCGTGTAGATTCCGCAGCAGCAGAAGTTGAGTTGAGGACGTCCCAAACGCAGTGAACCCGCACAGTTGGTTACCACAGCAGGGCAACGGAGCGGCCGTGTGTATTTCAGCCAAATGTACAATACTCACTTCAGACCTGGGAATGCCAAGTGTACGAATCATGTGAGAGTGACAAGGAATCGTAATACAACACAACCTGACGGCGGTTACAGAGCAAGACTCCTGGGTAGGCTGGTCAGTCTGCTGGATGGCCCAGAGACACTTCCGAAGGCTTACGTGCAGGAGATGGTGAAGATGCCGAGAATAGTTGTCCCCACTATTCCAAGGGTCGAAGTACCAGTACAGGCCTTCTCGTTCGATCAGAGGTAGAAAGGGTTTCACAAAGCGACTGCAGTGCAGAGGAGCAGTCCTTCAGCGGGTTACCAGCGATTCCTCGGTTCAGCCTTGTGGTTGCAGGATACTTGGCTCCTGTATTCCTTTGTTCGTGAGAACTCAGGAGATCGACCTGGTAGTGGCGTTTCCAGCCCTCTCTTATCCACGGTTCCCTTCGCGCCAAAACGGAGGGGACCCAATGGGAGATCCGCTCATAAAACACTCACACGATATGTGGACCTTATCACGGACCACGGGGTCCCAGGCATTCACACCACCCTAGACTCTCTGGCGCCCAGGATGTGCTCAGACATCCCAGCCCCCATCCTGGAGGCACACACAAGACCTGTAGAAGCCCGCGAAAGCATCTGTGTTTCGCGGGAAAGTACATGCCCAAATAAGGATGGCCCCAGGTCGGCTCGACCTGGGGGAGGTGAAGGGGGCAAGACGGTCAGCGGACAGGACAAAGAGCCTCGTGGTCTGGCCATTTTGGGAGCCAGGCCACCATTTTGGGCAAAGCGCGAGAAACGCGCTTAAAACGCCAAAAGGAGCTCAAAAACACAAGAAACGATTGCTGCCACCAATCCCGTCCATGATTCACTTGCACCGTTCATTTACAATCCAAAGAGAGTATCTAGGGCCTGTAGAAGACTAGAGACCCAAGAGAGCAGTAACTTAGCTTACAGTGCCCTCTTGTGCCATGTTGCGCGAAAGCTGCAACATGATAAAGAAACTAAGGAAAACAACGTTTCTCGATACTGACTGTCTTAAGGGAATGTCAGTTTCCCCGTAAGAATGGAGCGAAAGCCCAGAGGAGTGCGGCAGAAGGCTGCACTTCTCTGGCAAAGTCTAGATCATGGTGAAAACCACAGCAAAAAGTTTAGGGGTTGCCACATGGAAGGAAAATTACCCACAATTAAGAAATTTTTCCTAACACTCACACCAACAGAAGTGAGTCGGTTCCCTGCCGGCTCGCAGGATGCTCCAGCAACGCAGTGTTCTTCTTGTCCCCCTCCTGGAGAGACACAGCTGCTTCAGCTTCAGCGCTTGAACTTCTCGGGTCTCGTTTGCATATTTCTTGCTTCTGCAAAGATCTCTTTATTGTGTTCTTGCTTTCTACTTTCTACTGTCGACTCTGCGCTGGCGTAACGTCAACACCATCTTGGAAAGTCTCTTTGGCACTCTTCATGCCTCCAGTGAGTCACCTCATTACAGTACTGGACTGGCTTTGCATAGGGTTATTGCATATGCTTCTCATGTTCTTCTTCATCCTAATGTTTAACATTTGTCACAGTCATGGCTTTACAATAACACATGGTTCCACTATCAATGGTGGAAGAAAAGGGTGACCATGAGGGTAGGGAGTTAGATGACAGGGTTTTACGGAGACTTTTTCCCAGGTGAATGTCCTGATCCTCAGGAGGGGAGTCCCTCCCTATTAGGTCCTGCTACATATTACTGCACCTAGGGGGACTATAAAGGTAGCAGCCTCATCGCCCTAGCCTCACTGGAAAGCCCCGCTCCCCCAGGGAGAGGTGACGAGATTTGGCAAATCGTCAAGCTGGTACATAAGCAAAGAGCCGCTTCAAGCTGTGCCCCCCCTCATATGCCATTCCCCCCTATCTGTGCATAGTTTATGCTTATAGGTGTCACGAGCAACATCTAATAGCCCAAACTAAAAATGGAAAATGTCCATTCCATAGACTAAAGAGGGAACTACCTTTCCTTCATAAATTTGAATAAGTGGACGTATTGAAAATGTCCCATCATTACCAGTGCAGTATTGCTATTTATATTATTCCCTATTATATCTTTATTAGGTCTGGCTGGATTGAGATAACCAAGATATTTCAATTAATTGACTACTCCAATTTATTGTCGTTTACATACCAAGTGAAACCAATGGGTTTCTTGCCTGCAGAGAAATTGGTGATTTTAGTTTTGGTGGCATTAATAGTCAGCTCACTGAGAATGGTAAAGCCATGGTGAGTGGTAAGTAGACTTTGTAGACCTATCTGCATATTATCTAGTAAAATGTTCCATTTACCAGTAGCACAGAAAGAAGTTAAAGTTCTGCACCAGTGCATCAGGATTTCGTTAAACATCAGAGCACTCCAAAAATGCACTCCATGACCCTTCGTAATGTGCTTCGCGCACACTTGCATTAATCTCATTAGTGCCAAGGATGAGGTATCTCGTCCTTGGAATTCCCTCCCTGTTGCCAAGGACGAGATACCTCGGCACAAAACTGGAATCCAACTCCCGGGCAATGTGAGGGGAGGTCCCCCCGCACTGCCGGGGGGCTGGATTACCTTCAGTTTCACGTCGGCGCGCGTAAAGCATGCCGACGTGAAACTAATTTTCACCGCAGCAGCCACCCCCTCGATCTCCGGCTGTATTTCAAGGCGGAGATCAAGTGAGGTGTCGTTGGAAAGAGGAGATTCTCCCCTTTGCAACGACACCCTGTGTGACAGCATTGCTGCCCACTAGACACCAGAGAAACTTTTGTGACGTGGGGGGGAAGGGGACTGCTTACAGTAAGCAGCCCTCCCCCTGGCGCCAAAAGTATGGGGACACAGATATAAAGACCCCTGGGGGCAGACAGGTGACCATCTGCCCCCAGGGGTGGGGGCATAAGAAAAATGAAAAATGTAAAAATAAGTGATGGGAGGGGGGGAGTGGGTTTGGGGGCCCTAGCCACCAGGGATTATTTCCGAAGTGGTGTCATTGGAAAGGGGAGATTCTCCCCTTTCCAATGACACCCTTTGTGACAGCATTGCTGCCCGCGAATCAAGCGCAGGGTGCTCGATGCGCGGGCAGCAATGCTAACTAGACACCAGGGATGTCTTTGAATGCAGGGGGATGTGGGGCTGCTTACAGTAAGCAGCCCTCGCCCCCCCCAGCCTCCAAAGCATGGGGGCACATATGTGTACAACCCTGGGGGCAGATGGCTGATCTGCCCCCAAGGAAGGGCGCAAATAAATAAATAAATCGGAAAGCCCGGCCCTTTGGAGTGCCCCACAGCCCCCCTAAAAAGCGTTACACCATTTTCACTTTTTTCCTTTGGTAACCCAACTCCCCTTGGTGCAGAGAGGCACATTGGTGTGCCAATCTGGTGCAGGGGTGCCCAAACCTTACTGTCCCACCCACAGGGGGGCCTGTCCTACCATTTTTGGGGGCCCTATCCCCCCACCCCAAATGGCTGGGGGGTGTACCGCACGCAGCCATTTTTAGGAGGCCCAGAGAGGCCTGCATGAGGTGTCCCTGCCACCCATTTGGGGTGAGGGGGGAGAGGGCCCCCAAAAATGGTGTGACAGGCCCCCCAGTGGGTGGGGCAGTAAGGTTTGGGCACCCCGGGTGTTAGGAAGAATACTCATTATATGGCTAATTTCCCTTACCTATAGAGTCCCCCAGCAGCTTTGCTGGATTTGAAGGGTTTGTTTCTTTTTACCTGCTAAGAGTGAGACTCTTTTTCCCACTCTTAGGCATTTTTTGCTATGTGTGTTCTAGGCTATTTTTGGGTTTTTGATGCCTATGGGATCTTTATCAACCCCATAGGAACCATTTTTATTCACATGTGTTACACAGCACCCTCAATGCAATGACACAGGGGTGTCGTAGCGACCCCCAAACATAGACTCCATACCCTGGGACTGACTACTGTCTCCCAGGGCATGTAAAGTCCCCATTGACTTTACTAGTCAAATCCTGTGAACTAAACCAGTACAACCCATCTTACTATGGAGGTACTGGAAGGGGTTATTAGTTTTTCCCCTAAATTCATTTTTGAGAGGTTACTGTACAGCCCCGCTCTCAAACGTTACTGACTGGTGGCAGTGGTTACTACCATAAATATTCGAGCGCAAATATTTCCCTATGGGATTTTCCCATTGTTCGAGGCTACCACTTGGTCGGACAGCCTCTAACATACCGCCGGTGTATTTTAATATTAACTTTACTCTGGTAGGTTTTTATTGCCAGAACTTTAATATAACTTCTTTCTCGTGTCTTTCTCTAAACTCCTAACCCAGGTCGGGGATCCTTTGTTCGTCCTTTTGGCGGGCTTCTGCCAAGAAGCCCTCCTTTCGGCGCCACTGAGTCTGGGGTGGGTCCATTGTGTGGGAGGGGGAGTAGGACCCCTGAACAGGGTTGCATCAGCAACCCATGTCGCATCCTAGCCTGATAGGCTGGAGGGTCTCCCGCCAACATGACCACTCCACTGTGTGAGTGACAGCTAGGCTGTATGAATGGGGATCTTTTTGCATAAAAGCAGGGTCCTGAGGACTGGAAAAGCATGACGTCGCCAATGGAACTAAGAAGCCGAAGAGGAGAGAAGCCAAAGATATCTACAACGACTGAACCACCGGTGAAGCCCTGCTGCAGCGTCTCACCACTTTTGGTGAAAGAAGATCTTCACCTGCAAGAGCCTTCTTCCCTTGAGCTGGTGGGGCCAACTAGTTTGCCAATCGCCTTCTCGGACCTGCCTTGGTCGAATGTCCCGTACCCAGTACCCGGAGGCTGGATAGCCAGGCACCAGTCAACCCGGACCACGATTTAAAGGAGTGTACCTTTTATTCGTCGGGCAGCACCGCGGCTGGCTTCATCCCAGGGTAGTGCAGTAACTCGAACCTTCCTCAACGACGAGAGCCTCTCTTCCTCTGCTGGATCACCTAAACTGCAGGAACTATCAGGAACAACCGCCAGCGCAGGAGCCACTTCTTCATTTAAAGGTACATTGTTCCGCCAGGCCGCCCTTTCTTCGCGGTAGCACTAAAGGTGTTTTAAATCCTTTACCTACCTGTTGGGTTGGCCGCCCCCTGTTTTAACATTGTCTTTTCAACTTCTGCATCCACCTTTTCCACTTTGTTAACCAAAGACCTGACTGCAGCTACAAGAACATTTTGCTCCTGAGCCCTTGCTCTGTACCATTTGACTTTGGCACAGGCCTACTGACTCTGGTCACATTTGTTAGATCTGTCTTCTTTAGATTGTTTCTTAGCTAGAACCTTGTGGTGCACCTATTTCTTTTACCTATTTCTTTTAACTACCCTTTCCTTCCCATTTTTAAACCTTGTGAAATGCCATTTTGCTCAGGTTTCATTTAAGTATTGCTATACTGATACACTGTCTTGCTGAAACTGGTCCACAAACATATGGGAAGTGTTGTTAGGGTGTGTAAGAACCTATTTCTATATAACTTGTGCTTTCCCTCCCTTGTGAGGAATTGTTAGAGGATCCCTTGTGTGTAGTTGTCACTGTGCCGTTTTGCTCAGTTTTCACTCTGGTTCACTTGGTCTACAATTTAACTTGGGAGTGTGCATATTTTTCCTTTGACTTAATTTAACTTGCTTGATGACTGTGATACATGTGTTTTATTAGAAGTGTATCAAATAAATATATATCTACTTTTTAAATACAAAGTTTTGGTCAGGGTTTCCTTGTTCCTTAGTCTAGTGGGCCTATTGTGTAAACCCTAAATACTGCTCATCTCCCTCTTGAGATAAGTATGACTGCTCAGCCACAGCTACAAACTAAATCTTTGTGGTACAGACTGATACCAAAGGGGACTTATTGCTCTCACCTGTAGTCCTAATCTTGTGTAGTGCTCCCTAAGGGAATTGCACAGGATTCTGCCTAACACCGGGGCCAGATTGGCACATCAATGTGTCTCTCTGCACCAAGGGGAGTTGGGTTACCAAAGGAAAAAAGTGAAAATGGTGGAACGCTTTTTAGGGGGGGGGGCTGTGGGGCACCCCAAAGGATCGGGGAATTTTCTAATGGGATGGGGCGTTGCCCCACTCACCCCCCAGCCACAATGGAGTGGGTGCCATGTCATGCAGCCCTCCCTGGGACCAGAAATCTGCTCCTAAGAACGGATGCTTGAGCCCAGGGAGGAGTGCAGGACAGCCCCCCCTTATCTGCCCCTGGGGAGGGCTACATGCGATGGGCCGCCCCTCCAATTGGGGTGGGTGTGGAGAGGTGCACCCCCCTCACATTAGAACATTCCACAGCGGTGTAGGGGGACCCACCACGCTAAAGGGCAGCCTGCCATTTTGAATTATTTTCTTTGTTTACTATACCTGCCTTGGCGCAGAGGGGCACATTGGTGTGCCAATCTCACCCTGTGGTGCCCAAACCTTACTGCCCCACCAACTGGGGGGCCTGTCCTACCATTTGTGGGGGCCCTCTCCCCCCACCCCAAATGGAGGGGCTTGTACCTCACGCAGCCGTTTGTAGGAGGCCCAGGGAGGCCTGCATGAGGTGCCCCTGCCACCCATTTGCGGTGAGGGGGGAGAGGGCCCCCAAAAATTGTGGGACAGGCCCCCTAGTGGGTGGGGCAGTAAGGTTTGGGCACCAGGGGGCCAGATTGGCACACCAATGTGCCCCTCTGCGCCAAGGGGAGTTGGGTTACCAAAGGAAAAAAGGGAAAATGGTGGAACGCATTTTAAGGGGGCTATAGGGCACTCCAAAGGGACAGGGAATTTTGTAATGGGATGGGGCGTTGACCTTCCCACCCCCCACCCGCAATGGAGTGGGTGCCAGGTCATGCAGCCCTCCCTGGGACCAGATATCTGCTCATAGGAAGGGACGCCTGAGCCAAGGGAGAAGTGCAGGACAGCCCCCCCCCTTATCTGCCCCCGGGGAGGGCTACATGTTGCTGGTGTGACCGCAAGTAACACATGTTTTTTGTTTTGTTTACAACTTTTTATACGCGAGCAGCTGCAACGTTATGTGAGTACTGTTTTTTATTATTCCATAGTAAGGGCCCACTGTCAGTGGGGTGGTTGAGACTGGGGCTGGATTGTTGGTGGTGTGGGTGGGAATGGGCCTTCTGGGCAGGCTGTGACACAATTGCAGGGGCAGGCCACAAATTGCCCCCATGCCTTGCATAACATTGGTGTTTCCCTGGGAGCGGATCCCTGCCATGTGGGTTGTCCGTCTGCAAGCCCAGGCTCCACCTCTGACTGTGCTATGTTACAGATGTCACCTCCTGGGAGGAATGTGAATCCTGCTGGCGGCTCCCTGGAACTGCTGCTGTGCTTAGGGGACGGTACGCCCACATGGTACATGGATGTCCAAGGCCAGGGACATCACCTCCAACCATCCTGGAGTTGTGGCTGGGCTGCATTAGAGCTTTTCCCTTCGGGGAGGTATTGGCACACTGCTGAGACTCCTGGGGGGGAGAAGCTGTAACGCAGGGCAGCCAGGGCTCCAGCAAAGTCGGCGGTAATATCCCTGGCCTTGGGCACCCTTCTCCTAAGTGGGTCTTTGCCGGGGGTTCTGGGTAATACATTCTGGGCCGATTTGCTTAAGACAGATGTCTGTGGATTCCCATGGGTGTTCTCTTTCCGGAAATTCATGGGGTTCCCCGTTTTCCTTGATGGCTTGGACACCCGAGGCTCATATCTGTACGGTGTGCCCGTCTGCAGAAAGTGTGAAATTCAGGTGTCAAAACAGACTTGGGGTTACCTGTGTTTTAGGCTTTCCCCTTGGCGCCCAGGTAGGTGCACCCACACAAGTGAGGTACCATTTTGATTGGAACACCTGTGGGAACGCGGGAAGGTATAACATTTGTTGTGTTTGTGTGGTTTTCCTAACGTTTTGACCCATTTGCTGGTTCCCTTTGTCACACAACCCTTTCATTTCCCAAATGTGCCCTACATTTAGTCGCTGTTTTAGGCACCATACACCTTTGTAACCTGCACAAGTCACCTACCCTTGAAAAGGTCTGCCTGTGCTCTTTCAAAAAATGTGTGCTTGCCGTTCCTCACCACTTTGGTTTTCCTGATTTACACATGCTAAATGCGTCTGTTCAGGCCATAAGCATAACACTCCTGTGTACCACGGCTCAGTGTTTGGCTTGTGGTATTGCTTGTTTTATAAAAGACTGCAAAAAATGTGTGCTTTCCTAACTGCAAGAGTATGGGGAATGTAGCGGAGCATTGCTTTTCTCAAAATTAATTAGAAGCCATTGCCGTACCAAGCCAACCATATCCACCACATACCTTTTTTTCAGTCATGTTCGTGCTTTTCCCCCAATCTATGGTATTTTCCCCAACCTAGTTGTTGCCCGACCTATGTAAATCACCCCTTTATACACTTGGAATTTTGTCTACTTTTCAGAAATATATGCCTTTCTGTCCTCCAATTTCATACCCTTTGCTTCCATTCCATCCATGCATGTCCAATTGGCAAAAATGGCCAAAATCGCCTACCTCTCACAAAACGGTTGATAACCACATAAAAAAAAAATGTTTTCGTTTCCACTCAACCTGTTCTTGAAAGCCAGGAAATTGGGGAATTCAGCACAGCAAACCATTTGTTCCTAGCTCTTACAAGGAAAAAACCACAGGCTTCTTTGTACATCATTTTATTGGCATTTTTTAAAAAAACACAAAGTGTTTGCGCTTTTTGTTTATTTTCTCTCACCCCTCTACAGCAACCTAGGATTCCTGGGTGGCGTTACGACCGCCTACATGTGGGGAAAAAAGGGACCAAATTTGGCCGAGATATCTCATGTAACAAAAAAGTTACAAGGCATTGAATGGCCACATACCCAAATCACCAAAAAAGGCCTCGGCACTGCGGGGGAAATACCGATGGCAGTTAAAGGGTTAAGGTTACTCGCTCCATCATCTCTAGATTTCTGATGTCTATCATTCAGTCATCCGTCTTCATAGACAAGCCATTCTTCCAGCAGAGGTCTTGCAACTGCAAAGTAATTCCCCTTTTCCACAAAGTATTCCACTGCCGATGATATATTTACTAATGTGCTAAAACCTGTCAGGGTAGCTTTAAACAGTGAACTAATCATCCAAAATTGAAGATTTCATTTTATTATGCATTTGGCTAGCAAGAAAGACTGTTGAAACTTTGTTGGAACTAGAAGTGATAGCATGGGAATGAGGCTAGATACTACTGAAATAAGTGCATCAGTATCAGAAGGTGTCGAGTAGTCACATCCTTGTTCTGGATTTTGGGGCGTCATAGTCCACTTAGAACTCCCAACATTGGCTACTACTTTGGGATGGGCCTTAGGCTGGTCCTGGTTACGGGCAGGCATTTTATGGAAAGTAGGTCAGATTTCACCAGGGTGAGAACATGGACTTTGAGGATGGGTTTGTTGTCAGAATCACATCCAATGCTACTTGACATCTCTGTACCTTTAGCAGAAACAATTTTCCAAAGTTATATATCAGAAAGCCTCATCATATCTTACAGATAAAAAGACAGTACACCACTTTGATGGTCTATTATTACCTCAGCACACTGTTACCATCGTTCACACAGAACTTGTGCTACTTCCATTTGTAGAATGCAATCTTTCAAAAGATTGTCAGGGACTTTCAGCTTGAGGTCAAACGATGAAATGAAGGCCAACTCAAAAGTGTCCACACAGATAGTACAGATAGTGCTCTAAAAGGAATGTGAACAATCCCATCAGGTTAGTGCCTCTGAAAGTCTGAGTCATAGTCATAGTCATCCACATGTCAGAAGCCCTAAGAAAAAGGCATCACAATGAGGTGCCCCGCAAATGCTTTTCAGCCTGCATTGGTACTATTGTACTTGAAAGCGACGTTTGTGCACATAGGCTCTCATGACAAGGTTGCCAGTAAGCCACTGGTAGCACCGGCCGCTTACCGGCAACCTCAGTTTACCGTTTCCTCTGTCCGATATCACGGTATTACCAAGATATTACAGGCGGCCGCAGTGGAACAGTAAGTTCCCATTCTCTTGGAGTCCCAGAGGACTCCATGTGATGGGAACCACTGAAGCACCGACAAAGTTGTTAACGGTGCCAGTGCTTCAGTGAATTATCTGCCAGTAGGGGCCTGAACTCACAGCCCCTACCTGCAAACGCGGAGGGAACCGGTTCGGAAAAGCTGCCGGTTTACTTGTTACTGGCACCTTAATTCCGGACCAGTTGACTTGTAATGACCCCTATAGTTTTCTTTTTTTAAAAAAATAATTATTTTGGCCAATTGGGGCCTCACCAGCACACCTCAGCACTATTTATGGCCCCAATGTATCAGAGATGCATGATGGACCCATTCTTCTGTGATGCTTTATCATTGCACCGATACGTGGTTCACTATGACACTAGCTTGACCAGTAGTCTTGTACCTACAACAGCGCCTCAATGCCTCTGGGTTGTATGCACGCTATATAAATGAAATAAATAAATAATGTCCAGAATACCCTGCTGTTTACCTGAAACTGCAGCCTTGATACGTGCACATCAAAAATCACTTTTATATCTTGGTTTTGAACTTGACAAGGATGTATATGTTAAAGCTACTAATGCTTGCTGCACACACTGCACGGCACCTACCAAACAAACGGATTAAGTTCATGTTCCCACGATGGATATGCAGGATACTCCTCATTTTAATAACATTAAAGGGTGGAACTGGCTGAAAAGTGTATTGTCAAATTTGGAGGGTTCTCTGGACTGAAACTGTAGAGTGACCTGCTGGAATACCAGAGGACGCTCCCACTTTCTTTCCAGAGCCGCCTCATTGAGTTGGCTACTTGAATTTCATGTGTTTATGTTACAATGGACATGGTTGTTGGCACCGCTGCATACGGATGGGTACACAATTTACCAAGCCTATACAAAGAAAGTAATTAAGGGCCACCCTTCGGGCGGGTTAATGATTGGGGGATCTCATGATTTATGCTCTTCATTTGTAACTCCTGTTGACGTTCAAAGGAATGTTTTGGTTGTTGAGGTCAACTGTAAAAATTATGATGTGGAGAAACGTATGTTCATTCTAATTGTCTATGATCCCCTGTGAGGTATAAAAACTGGAAGTATTGGATTACATAGATACACGTTGTGGAGTGGCCCCCTTTATCTGCATCTCATCAGCATGTAGCTTCTTGTAGTGAGATGACTCAGAAATTGCCCAATGCGGAGGCTACACAATGGTTAAGGTTTCTATATGAATGGCTACTAACAATTCTTAATGGCAGAACAAGGAGCGACCGACAGGGGCAGCCAACCTGGCATTTAGGGACTAAACGGGCGACTCTTCATTATATTTGTGGCAATAATACACTTTTAGAGTGACCAGGATTTGAAAGTGCTACCCAATGATTGTAGTGATCATACTTTCCTCATTCTCACCTTATGCTGAAGCAAACCATGAAAGTAATGGCCTTTATTGGTCACAAACTAATATACACATGGCCTGTATAGCTATTTGAGGCATGACCCATGGTGTATCTAAAACTTGAATCAGTTACACTGCAGATGAGATTGAAGCATGGCTGCACCATATGGCACATAGTGTCGGGATTGTTATAGCAAGGATGAAAACTGCTACAGATAACCAGAGAGTATGCCCCTTTGATGCCGACATCTGGGCTGCTAAGTGTAAAATGCTTAGGCATTTGCCGTGAATTAAAACAAGCATTCCCCCTCAAATCACATGTTCAGAGAGATCAAGCTAGTGAAGAATAATTATAGAAATTGGCTGAAAAGGCGTAAGGCTGCGGGTATAAATGCAAATTGGCATCGTAGAATTGGGGCCCTACAGAGTCAGAATCCCCGAACAATGTGGCAAGTTGTAACACTATCAAGGGGTAACAAAAGTGCTAAAACAATAAACCCAATCGCCAAGCATGTTTGGAAGACCCATATTGAAGCAAATGGCTTACCTCAGCAGATACAAATGTTGACCTAAGTGTAGGAAGCCTTCCCTGGCCTGTGAAGTATAACATTGAAGATATCGGTGTAGCGATTGGTAAATTGAAAAGCTCTAGAGCCCCTCACCCTAATGAATTGTCGACTGTGGTCCTAAAAGAAGATCAAAAGGGATGGGCTCTGTATTTGCTGTTTAATAAGGTATCTGCAGAACGTGACGTTCCAGCATCTTGGCGGCAGTCTGTTCTGGTGCCGGTATTTAAAACAGGAAACCATCTTTCACCAGAGAATTACAGACTGCTATCGATGCTGGATGTCACAGGACGGATCTCTGTGACCTTTGCCCTAAGAGATCTTCAAGCATGGGTAGACAAGTATCAAGTCCTACACCCATTTCAATCAGGTTTTCGCGCAGGTTCTTGCATGACCAATAACATAAGGCTTCTGGGCGCAGTAATCTCTCGGGCTTGGTATGGACTCGGCCCTCCTCTTTATATCACCTATGTTGATTTTAGTTCAGCGTTTGAGCAGGTGAATCATAACATTTTATGGAGGAAATGAGAAGTATGGGCTGCCCTACCTGGCTACTACAAGTCATTATTGCATTACATACCAACACAACAGATAAAATACGGTTAAGCAATAGAGAGGTATTATCAGTCTCATTGACTATAAACAGGGAAGTCAAGCAAGGGTGCATGCTGGCTCCCCTGCACTTTAATCTATATATAGCTGTCCTGGCAGCACAGCTGGAACCGAAAGCCAAATGCCCACCGAAAGTAGGTTCGACTACAGTCGTCGCCATGCTATATGCAGACAATCTAGTTTTATTTGACCAGACCTTCTGAGTCATGAAAGCCATGTTAAACGAACTAGACCGATATGCATGCAACCTTGACCTAACTGTGAACCTGGGTAAAACGAGAGCAAATTTGGCAGTACACAAGGTACTCTATGAAAGGCCATAGCGTTATATAAACAATGGTTTTGCCCAACCATATCATATGATTTATAAGCCTCTGTAATGAGGGACCTGGTGTGGCGGAATAAGCTTTGAGGCCATTTCGGGAGGAGCATTTTCGGTCTTTCAAGTCCACTCCAGAGGAGTATCTACGTTTAGAACTCACTTACAGGCTTAGCACTAAAGAAGAGAGTTGCTGTGCTATGAAACACTTGTGTACGAGCGCAATATAAATAAAATATCAATTGAATTCTTAAATCTAAATTTATTCCTAAATATCTGTTGCTAGCCAAAATTGGTGAGAATTACGAGATGGAGCGACTTGATTGGGGTTATGATTTTATGAAGCTAAACAGTGAACTTTTTGGCGATATGGATTACATTCCAAACTTTGCACGAGAAGATTCAACAGATGGGACTGGAGCAATAACTATGACCAGATATCCAAATTACGTGGTTATGCGGCCACAGATATGGTTACTCATTTTTATAAGAAACTTCAGTCTTATTTATTACAGTGCCCTCATCCACCAGTGCGTAAATTACGCCTTATGCTTTGGACTAATCAACCAACCTTATTAGCAATTTGTGGCACCAGATGGCAAATACCCCTGGAGGCAGGATTTTGCTGAATATGTAGGCTCCCCGAAAAGAGCGGGACCGCAAGACATGTGTTCACTGAATGCACTAAATTAGGCACCCACTACATGAACATTTTAGGCAACTTGGTCCATGATTACGATTCAATTAAAACACACGATTTCTGGAACTATTGCCTACATACCGAATCTACCTCAATTCACATAGCACTTCATCGTCTTTGGACTTATATAATGGAATGTTTCCATTCTTATCAGGAATGTATTATTGATAATGTATGACTATGAACATCTTAATTGGATACTATACTGATTGTTTTAACTTATTACAGTTTATTTGTTAATCGTTCACAGTTTGAAACTTTGTGAAAAGTTCATAATTAACTAAAACACGATAAATAATAATAATAATAATAATAATAATAATAATAATAATAATACTATGTGGTTTCTTGTCATTCACCAGGATTCAAAGCATCCACACGTTTGTGTGTGGCATCTGGCCACAACACTGCCACATGAAACAGACTGATGTAGGTGCCCTTTAAAACACAGGCACCCTCAATATTCTCTGTAACATTGCAGGTGGTGGGGTTTAGCACATATTTGGTTCACCCATAATAGATTGGGGACCGGGATTCAAAACATTGTTTGAGCCTCATTAAATGGTGAATACCTCACTGGATCCCGCTCATTCCCACTTGACAGAAAGTAGGGTGTCCATCAGTTTTGGTTATTCAAGCCTACGGTACTCAAGGCTGCAGTATATCAACTGGATCCTAGGTTTCTCTCCGTTATTTGTAATGCATTTAGCAAAGAGTAGTATTGACACCTGAGATATTTAAAATCTGCAGTATTTATTGATTGTTTTGATGTATATTCTGCTTTTTATTGAAGTGTTTTTATATACTCATGCTTTTCTAGGTCTACTTTTTGCAATAAACATTAGGAGAAGCAAACAGCAGCTGGCAGGACACTGGTGAATATGCACAATATGTGTTACTTGCTCATTACGAATTGTTTTTAATTATACCTTGCTGTTTTATCATCACAATTGTTAATAGTGCCTTAATACATTTTTGTGCTTATGAGATTCAGTACTGATTCTCACAGGTACATATCTGTGTTTACAATTAGAGGACAGTAGGTCCGAGAATTCACATTGGCAAGTTCATTACTACACACCACACACATCCTGAGCTTGCTTGCTCCACTTCTTGAACGGCCCACAACCTTTGCACCAGCTTGTTTAAAAATGGGGTTCAGCTAGAGTTGCCCTTCTCTTGCTCCCTTTCCACTCCTCTTCTCATTATGGTCACAGACCTTTCTGTTACAACTGTGTTATTTAATAGGGGAAATGGTAGGGTGTAATACCGTCAGAGTTTACAGTGCGGTCGGTTGTGTTCTACACATTACAGCCACAGCCCTTTTACAAGTGTGTAATCTTTTTTTAATTGTTCATTTATAACACGCTTAATACTAACAAGTGGTTATTGTTCTGCAGTGTCTTACTTCCAAGACAAACACGTTGTCCCTGAGGTATCCTTCCTTCACTGTTTATTGGCATTGGAAGGTGTTGATACTCTACTCTTGTGTTCTTCATATTTGTAAGAGCCAAGCCATTATCGGACTGCATGCACTTTTTCTTTAGCCCCAATACATCTCCCAGTGCTGGACATTGTCCTTGATTCCCTAATTGCCCTCCTCCACTGGAATGATCTCCCCTCGGTCATCTCTTCCACGGAACTCTTCTGAATCTGCTATAAATAAAAGAAGACTCTGAAGCTACTTCACCATCTGTGTTGAATCAACTTCGGGAGCACCAGTGTGCAAGGATGAATATCTGTATCTGAACAATCAATCAGCCACACACCTCTAGTAAACCAGAAGCGATACGAACAGATTGGAAACACAAGAAAATTATAAACCTCCTTGTCCAATTTTGGTAACGTGGATGGAATAGCAGGCTTATCTCCGCAAGGTTGTGGACCGTTGGTTAGTTGCAAGACATCGAACATACAATTATTACCCAATGATAAAAAGGGACTGTGCAGTTAAGGTTGTATAAACATATCAACGTTATTATTATCACAACAGGCAGTTCTAGCACACTACGCAATACAACCCACCCTATAAAGGAATGCAGAGGAAAGAGTTTCAAGAAGGAAAGGGGATGCACTCTGGATACTGACAGGAGGGTAGTCAGTAAAGTAATTAATCGCAATAGTTCAAGGACACTTGGTTTCAGCACAAAGGGAGCAATGTGTCATAAAATGTCACTAGGGGCCTTCGGAGTAGGACCAGGGGGACAGAACCACAATGTACCTTATGCTTGTAGAAGGGATTGGTGCTTGACAGTGTAGATTTGGTTTCAAGGCACTTTGCAACTTCTGCAACAGAGTTGAAAATGGGAGATCGGTATCAGGCGGCAGGTAGTTTGGTGAGCGTGGCTGGACGGAAGGCTGCAGGCTGGCCTACACGGCAGCCTGGGGTGAGGAATCATGGTCGCCGTGCTGGTAGGTAGGTATGAAGCACTGGTTGAGGCATCTCGGATGACATTAGCGACTGCAGAGTGACAACAGTCAGTGGTGCAGTTGCCTGCAGCTCGAGGGGCTCGACTGGCTCGAAAATGCCCGTTAAGGCAGACGCTAGTAGTTGACGCTCGTGGAGGCACTCCTCCTACCTTCTTCACTAGGCTTGTGACGTCCTTTAAGGCGGACGGACCAAAGCTGAGGAGAGTGTTGCAGGCAATGGCCTTGGTTTGGTTCGGAGACTCTCTGGCACTCCCCACCTGTGAAGCTTGCTTGCATAGCCTACCAGGGCACTGAAGGGAGGGTCCTTGGAATGCCCCTCCTCACCCAAGGAATATGACAGCCCAAGGAATTAAGAATGCATGAAGCAACTCACTATTCGGATAGCCCCCAGGAGGGCCAGTGACATCTACATATGCAGACAGTTACCCTCTTAGACAAACATTCAAACCGTATGCAGTGAATGTGTTTTTGGACACAGGTGCCTCAACGCTGGTCATGAACCCAAATGCCTCAATGGATGACGGTGACTAATGCAGAGAAACCATTGTGCTGATGTCATTAGTGACACCACGACATAGCCACGTTAGTCATGAAGTAAACTGGCAGCCATGCACAAAGGTACACAATAGATATTGTAAAGGTTTGAATTTGAACCAATAAGATTTTTTTTTTTAATGTACATAAACACACACATGCTCACACGAAGAACACGCTTACAAAGTTCTGTAGATAGAGGACAGATACATATACATACTGTCAAAAGCTTTCATAATTTTTCTCATTAACCAAATGCAGAAACGCTGAAAGCAAGGCAACCAAAGAGATGCAGAGCAAGCTTGCAGACGCTCATTGCAGCTAACCCGATGGAGCTACAGGATCATATAAAGGAGCCTGGAAACATAGCACAATATATAGATATGTAGGAAAACCATAGACAAACTGTAGTGAAGTTACATGAAGCCACAGGCCTCAATGAGAAACAAGGGAGAGCACAACCAGGCTGCACAGAACTGCAGACCAGGGCTCACAGCCAAGGTCAGAGACAAGCAGCACATTCCGAAGCTAAAACGACAAGGAGCCATCTGCAGAAAAACAGGATTAATCCTCATCAATTGCAGAACTGAGAGCTCGATTTTGCGCTCCTCAACCACGTGGTCAGACGAACCAGACAATGGTCATTCATCCGCGGTGGGAAGATGGACGGTTCTCATGAACACAGACATGAAGTGAAACATGGAGTCGCAAACAACGTTGCAACGCGGAGGGTACTCTCATAGGCCAAAGTGGTAGTACTAACAGTTACATTGGGAACATACAGTCTTTCTCGTTACCCTGAGATAATGCACAGAGCGCCGAGAACAGAGTTGGGTCCCAGGCCTGGGGAGACCAGCTCCAGCCAATAAAGGAACAGAAATCCAGGGATGGATAGCAGAGGGCAAGGTTCAATGGTAATCCTGCAACCCTGCAACAATGTAATTGATATTTTCTTGGGGAAGGGGCAGGCCAACCACCTGACATGTGAGGACCAATCAAACAATATCTATAGGGGCCATCCATAAGTGATACCACCCCACTCACCCAACCAGGTGGACTCTGAGATTATTCGGGGAATGGCCCATATTGTGCCATTGAAAAGAAATAAAATGGCCCGAAACTGGTTCGGGAGGTGTGATTCTGGGAGTTTTTGAATGTCCTGTATGATCCCCGTCTTTGTGTAATAAACAACACTTCTAACTTGCACTTGGCCGAGTCCTCAGTTAGTGTACTGGGGAGGGTTGTTGGGCCCTGGGAGCTGAACCGGTGAGCTCCTGGGGACTCCCAGTCCCTCTGGCATACCTGAACCAACAGCACGCTGTGTGCTGGCTGGGTACCGGTTCTGGAGCTGCTTGGAGGGTCCTCTGGATTCAATTTCTCCCTCTGTTCCCTGGGAGATGTTTAGGGGAGGGATCTTGCTTCCCTCTTGGAAATCCTGACCTTCCTTCCCTGGCAGAAGCTGTAAGGCAGATTGTACCTTCAGCCAGGGTCCAAACAAGTTCTTCTTGTTACTCCTTGTGAAGTCTTCAGATGATCTGCCAAAAAAAGAGTGGCTCAACCCTCTTTTAAAGCAAAATGGGCCTGGGTGATTGTGTAGGCTAAGCCTCCCTTAATGAACCAATCCTGGGTCCCCACCAACAATCTTCTGTTATGCGTGAGGTCATACCCAGCATGCTTTGCAACAGGAATGGTAAAGCAGTGAAAACATGTACTACTAAGACCCACCCACCTTCCTGTCTGTTGTGAAGGGTCTCTCTGGTTAATTGCATTCTCTGTGGTTCCTGATTAAAGGTAGGTCTCCCTTGAAGTTCTGCGAGAACAGACTTTCTGTCTCCATCCAATCACCTCGAGGGGCGAGGGCAGGAGCCCCCCCAGCCCCACAGCCCAGCAGAGGATCCTGTCGAGGACCGAAGCGTGCACCGGACCAGGGCCTGCCTGACCCTGTCCATATAAGTGCCTGACTCGCCCATGCCGGGCGCATCGCGGCACGAAATCGAGGCTAATCCTCGATTTGACTAGGAAGAACCGCCGGCAGGCGGATCGCCGGCCAATCGAAGGCCATACTAAGGCCCTGTTTTGCCCCTGTTTGGCGCATGTGAGCGCAACACCCAATCTACATCCCCACCATAAGATTCTGCCGTATTGAGGCCTCCTGACAGACCTACTGAAAGAGACTAGTCTAACCGTGGGACAGCCTCCGTGATGCCGAGGAGGAAGCAGTACTTTCTAATTGCACTATCTGGACTCAACCCAATGTGAGTAAGCATAACACCTTTAGCTGCTTAGTCTACCCACGATCCGCATGTGAATGTCTACTGCCTACTGCTAGAATATACACACACCTTGGTGAATTTACTCTTGCTAACTATTTGTTACTCATGCGCATCAGCCTATTGCTACTGCTCTCGTGCAACACATCGCGCCACGCCTACTAGTGCCGCTGTAATCATGTTGTGCCCTCTGGTCGCTCATTGACCACAGTAATTGTGTTGTGCCCTTTGGCCGCTCATTGACCACAGTAATTGTGTTGTGCCCCCTGGTCGCTCATTGACCACAGTAATTGTGTTGTGCCCTTTGGCCGCTCATTGACCACAGTAATTGTGTTGTGCCCCCTGGTCGCTCATTGACCACAGTAATTGTGTTGTGCCCTTTGGTCGCTCATTGACCACAGTAACTGTGTTGTGCCCTCTGGTCGCTCATTGACCACAGTAATTGTGTTGTGCCCCCTGGTCGCTCATTGACCACAGTAATTGTGTTGTGCCCTCTGGTCGCTCATTGACCACAGTAATTGTGTTGTGCCCCCTGGTCGCTCATTGACCACAGTAATTGTGTTGTGCCCTTTGGTCGCTCATTGACCACAGTAACTGTGTTGTGCCCTCTGGTCGCTCATTGACCACAGTAATTGTGTTGTGCCCTTTGGCCGCTCATTGACCACAGTAATTGTGTTGTGCCCCCTGGTCGCTCATTGACCACAGTAATTGCGTTGTGCCCTTTGGTCGCTCATTGACCACAGTAACTGTGTTGTGCCCTCTGGTCGCTCATTGACCACAGTAATCATGTTATACCCTTTGGTCGCTCATTGACCACAGTAATCATGTTATACCCTTTGGTCGCTCATTGACTACAGTAATCATGTTGTGCCCTTTGGTCGCTCATTGACCACAGTAATTGTGTTGTGCCCTTTGGTCGCTCATAGACTATAGCAATTGTGTTGCCCATGGTCATATACTCACCACACTGCCATCTGTACGAGCCCTATGATTACTGCAACTTAACACTATGTGCCTGACCTCATTTTCTAGATAACAACATAGCAGACTTAGCAGTTACTCTGCCTGCACTACACCATAACTAAAACTCTAGCCATCTATCCAGACACAGAACGCTTACACATTACACAATGCTCCTTATACTATCCTACCTAGTATACCTGGCCTCCTCACTCACCCCATGGGAACATCTCACCATGTCGCCTCTTATAGCAACTACAATACAACATTCCACTACACAATATAACATAGCTGACAGAAACCTAAGATTACGAGCAAGACTACCCAGAATCTTTGATCCGCTCATCAAATACGAAACTAACACTACTCGAACCAAAAAAGAACCTACTCGCAAACCATTCACCCATAACCACGTTAAGCTCAACAACTACCAAACCAATAAAGAAACAATTGCCGCTCCCAATGCTGCAAAAAATACTGCTACACATCTTAACCGCACACCTAAACTCAAAGGAGCCTTAATAAACGCTAGATCCTTAGTCGCCCACGCCATAGAAATATCGGAAATTATCCTGACAGAAGATTACGACTTCCTAGCCATTACAGAAACTTGGCTACATGAGGCATCAGGCCCAGCACTATCCCTAGCTGTGCCCAATAATTACACTATCCTCAGATCGGATAGGTGCGGAGCTCGAGGTGGAGGACTAGCCATCATCGTCAAAACTAAACTCCAGATGAGACTCACCCCCTCACCAACCATTGAATCTTGTGAGATAATGTCCACCAAGACACCTACAGCTAACTCACAAACCCTTAACATTCATTTGATATACAGACCTCCAGGTCCAATCAAGAATTTCATAGAAGACTTAACTACCATCCTATCAGAAAACCTTAAAGATACTACTCAATCAATAGTACTAGGCGACCTCAATATTAGCTTCAATGATATCAACGACTTACAAGCCACAGCAGCCTCCAACACCCTAACAGAACTGGGCTACACACAAAGAGTGCTTGAGCCCACCCATATCAAAGGGAGAACCCTTGATTGGATTGCTGACCACAATTGCAATATAGCCACTCTCACCATCTCACCCCAAATCTGGTCAGATCACCATCTAATCTCATTCTCCTTGGACACTGCCACCCCCAAACTGCAACAACCATGTGCACCTCCTGCACTTACCAGAAATAAAAAAAACATGACACTAGACAAACTACTCCCCGGCATCATGCCCACTTTGGTCGCCCTACCTGACAACCTTAACCCTAACAGCCTAGTGGAAGAATTTAACAATATCATGAACAAAACTCTTGACAACATCGCACCACTCAAGCTCAGAAACAGCAAGCCAAAGAACCACCTGAACAATTGGTTCACCCCTCTCTTAAAAAATCTGAGATTAGAAAAAAGGAAATGGGAAAATACATGGAAAATTAACCCCAGCCCAGAAAATAAACTGAAACTAGCTAAAATCTCTTCTCATTACAAAAAAGAAATCATCTTAGCTAAACAAGAGACCTACAATAACAGAATCACACAAGCCAAATCAAGTACTAAAGAACTGTTCGCCATACTCAGAGAACTGGAAAACCCAATAACACCTCAAGACAACTGTCTTAAAGATAAAAAGTGGTGCTCCGAAATCCAGCAAGCCCTCTCTAACAAAGTCCGAAACCTCCAAAAGAAAATAGAACTAAAACGTGAGACCCTAGCACCCAACATATTACCGCCTATCAAGACACTCCCTAACTCCAAACCCACTACGCAATTCCACTTCTCCAAAGTCTCCATACTAGAAGTAGAGAAAGTAATACTCGGTCTAAAACCGTCCAACTGCAAAGGAGACTTATGTCCTGCACAACTCATCAAAGATGCCGCACGAGATCTAGCACCATTTATCACCAAGTTAATTAATGCCTCCTTTATCACAGGCATTATCCCCAGTAACTTAAAAGAGTCCTGGGTGCTCCCACTCTTAAAAAAGGCTACTCTAGACCCCACCATACCCACTAACTATAGACCTATTACTACGGTACCATTCCTTCTGAAGATACTGGATAAGGTGGCATATATACAAATCCAGAGTTTCCTGGAACAAAACCAACTACTAGGCTCCCGACAATCTGGCTTCCGCCCTCTTCACGGCACAGAAACTGCATTGATTGACCTGAAAGCCCAAATAGACAAAGTAAGAGACTCTGGAAAACCAGCACTCCTCCTGCTACTAGACCTATCGGCCGCTTTTGATTTAGTGGACCATAAAGTCCTATGTAACCACCTAGATTCAGCAGCACACTTCTCCACTGAGGCTATAGCATGGATACAATCCTTCCTCAGCGACCGCACCATGAGGGTTTTCTCACCTATAGCAGCTGCAGACCCCATCCCTATTACCTGCGGCGTGCCACAGGGATCATGCGTTTCACCAACGCTATATAACATATTCACTAAGCCTCTGTTTGATGATTTGGACCTTCTGGGTATCACGTATACCAACTACGCTGATGATACCCAGATCCTCCTCCCACTCACAGGGGTTTACGAAAAAGATCTAGCAATGGTGAACAAAATATACAGCATCGTTCAGGCATGGATGGCAACCCATGGCCTATGCCTGAACGATGATAAAACTGAGCTTCTTATCCTAGGCACCGCACCCCTCATCAAAAAACTAAGCACAAACTACTCTTCCTTTATCATAGATGGGAACTGCATACAAGTTGCCAAAGAAGTTAAAACATTAGGGATCTACCTTGATTCTACCCTATCATTTTCCAAACAGGTAAACTCCCTAGCTTCCTCGACAGCCTACACATGTAAGCTCATTAGAGCAGGAAAACAATTCCTTTCCCAGCACAGCTGTCTAACTTTAGCCAGAGCCCTTATCATCTCCAAACTAGATTATTGTAACGCACTGTACATAGGAGCCAAAAAATCTATCATAAACAAAATCCAGATACAGCAAAACAAGGCCCTCCGAGCGGCATTGAACATCCCCAGGAGAGAACACATTACAGTAATAAGAAGGAAACACAAATGGCTCTCCACCCACGAGAAAATCAGACTCAAAACGGCATCTCTCACATACAAATCTCTACACAACAAAGCCCCCCAATACCTTAAGGACAGATTCACCAGAACACACCCCACAAGACAAACCAGACTTGCTTACACCAACCGCCTACAAGTACCACGCTTTAAACTGACCACCATAGGCGGAGCTAGCTTCCCAGTCAAAGCTGCTCAATTGTGGAACGAATTACCCATTACTGCGAGGCTAGAACATTCCTTTTCCAAATTCAGGCAAATTGTAATTAACTGGCTAACGACAGCAACTGCTAATTGAACCCATGATAATGCTCACGCCTGTTTGCTACACAGTATCTGCATCATACGATTGTAAACCTGTATTGTAAACTTGCACCTGTAACTGGTAATTTCTGTAACTGGTAATGTCTGTAACTTGTAACTGTAACCTGTAACCTATGCTCTAAGCTGTACATATTCTTACTTTTGCGCCCTTATACTCCAGGGTCCGGTGCGCACAATAAATTCTAAACAAACAAACAAACAAACAAACAAACAAACATACTCCTACCCTCTGAATGGGTTCCCCCTGCGGGTGTTCCCTATGGTTAACACATGTACCAGACATAACCACTCACTGTCATTGATACCAAGAGGCGGGAGCTAGCTTGAGGTTGACACAGATGCATATCAAAGGTGTTGAGGTTTCCTATCATTTATTAGACCTGCAACCAGGCCTCTCATGGGCCTGCTTAAATTAACTCTCATCGGTATGCGTCACTGGCACCAGCAGGGACAACAAAGGATAGGGCGATCCATGGAGCATTTGTTATTTAATTAGGCTGGCTATGGCAGGACAAAGGTTTTGCCCTCCCCCCTTTGAGATGCCTTGATGTACTCCTGGGTGCCCCATTCCAACTAAATGTGAAAGGGAGGACTGCGCCTGTGGGCTGTGTCCACCCAGAGTACACAGGTCTATATGTATGTGGTGCAGTGAGCATAGGAAAATGTGTGCAGATTAGCCCCACACATTTTCCAGAGGTTGATCTACCATCATTCAATTTCATATACAATTTTAAAAATGCACAGGTGAGCGCACACCCAGCATCCAGTGCAAACTAACCATTCAACCACCCTCTCCTACATTTTTCCCTCCAGTCTATGTCCCTGGTATATGTTCCTACTCTTACGCCTTTACCACCAGGTATGTCATTCAATCCACCACTCTTCTATAGAAAGGCACCTTACACCAAGACTGCCTCGGGAACACTGCCGTTGCATACTGTGTAAGTCATCTCTGTTCGAAATTAAACCCTGTTCTTAAAAACAAATGAGCCATTTCCACTGAATGACAGCGTGGAGTGGGAGAAAGGCCAGGGGCCCAACCAACATGGCCATGGCAAAACGATGTATTGGGAAAGGAAGCAGGGATTGGAACCTGCTGATGATCTTGGCGATAGGGTGGAGGTAAAATGTCTGGATCATTCTGATGAGGCTGGTTGACAATTGTTACTTACCATGCGAACACACTCATGGCCAGCCTCACAATGCCATTCACACTGACAGCATTGGCTGTTGTAGCTTCATCTACAACACTGCAAACCTGTCTACTGGCCATTAGCACCCACGTAACCCCACATTCCGGCTTGTAAACCCTTGCCATGGGTGCCTGCCCCCCACCAAAGCCATTAGTGATGTGTTGTCCGACTACCCATTCCATGCCATTTCCCCACACCATGAGTAGGTCAATATTAGTATTTACAAGCATTGCCCTTGTGAAATAGTGTGCATACTGTTCAAACACCTGGTATCGTTTCATCAAAATCAAGAATAATATAAGAAAGACGTGTGATTGTTCAGACAACAAGATTGTCACTTATATTATATTGAGGATCACCTTACTGACCTTTGCACATGCACACTTTCAAGGTGGACGCTCTGCCAACATCCCTGGCAGTCTTTCACCAACATTTGTCTGCTTCTCCCCCTTATCCATTTGGTGATGCAAGTCTCACTCTTATCCGGCTTGGACAGACACCCAATTATTCTCCTAAACACAACACACCTCCCTCTTAAAAGATGGAACTCACTCTGGATGAATGCAGATTAGATTTAGAACCTGCAGTATATATCTCTGCATATATTTATTGATTAATAGCTGCAATCTCTGTATGAATATCTTTGCTGCAAATAAAGAACACAAAATACAAATTGTGCGATACATGAGAGTGTGGATCGGGGGTACTGTAGACTGGCAGAGTTGTAAAAAAGTCAATGGACATTAACAATTAGGGTTTAAAGATGCTATCTGCAGGGTGCAAGATATTTTGAACCACAATTCCCTTAACCCTCCAACATGAATAAGAACATCGCCTACATGTATGTGTGCAGTCATGCCGATCATGCTGGATAATAACGACATCTAATATTTGAATCTGCACTCTACGGGTTGAATACAATACGACCTTCCTTCCTAGTCTGGTTAGAGGGCGATACTATGTTCATCCCATACAGGAGGTGTCAGCAACCAAACTTCATACTTATTTAATGGATTATTATTGGTAAAGGTTAAGTGCTTGTGTCCCCATGTGTTCCATATTGCAAAGGAGCACGTTACTGTTTTGTCAATAGCTAGTCGTCACGTGCTGCTGGTAGATGGTTCTTGGACTCTCTGAACATTTTGAAAGCAAGTGAGCTTAATATTTTGTTCTTTATTTTGGGAATCATTTGGTCTGGCCCAATGGGGGGTGACTATTAGGGCTCAAATGTGCTTGTTTTAACATTGAGCCATCCATCATGTTCTGTCCTTCATGAAGTGTTTTGTTTTGACTGAACCACCGAGGATGTTTATATAGGTCCAAATCTATTTGTTTGTTGATTAAGAACCCTGTTGAGTATAATTCTGCCCGGGCTTGCCAAATCATTCATTACAACCCCAGATGACATCCATCGTTTCACAATAGTGGACTTACAATCATCTATAAACTCTATCAGATCTATGTCACTTGAGCATAAATCTTCCAATTTTGGGATTTCACTCATGATGTTTGGAACACTTGTCCAATCAAATCATACTCAGCAAAAGTGCACCTCTGCACTGCATGATTAAACAATGAGCAGCAGATGTTTTTTTCTAAATCTAGTCTCTTTGGGTTTCGGTGATGGTTTGCCTCTATCCCCTTGATTTTCCCCATCATTCCCTCTATTGTTTAGATGCCAATTTTTTGGATGATCAATCACGCTAGAAATCAAACCCTGTCGACATTGAGAAATCCCATTTTTACTTGCGGTAGGTTGTGACGAGAGGCCAGTCATGAAGATCCCAAGTGATCTGACAATCTCCTCCCTCCTTTGCTCCAATGATGTCTTAAAACGGTTAAGCTCACCTCGATTGTTATCGGTCCCTTTTAATTGTGAGTCCTTGTTTATGTTCTTCTGCACCCCATTGGTCTGGTTCGCCAGTGCTAGCATATCCGCCTATCCCCAGGCACCTTTTGTCTTTTAATGATGGTAAACTGGTGGATCTGGGGCCAGAGTTCAGCATTGTTTTGGCGACCCCTACATGCTTTTCTGATTCCACCATTCTGACTAAAGTGTCTAGTGGATGGTTATTTAGACAGTTCTCTTGTGGTGTCACACTTTCAAGGTGGCTCGGGCTTACCTCTGCTCCCCTTTTCTTTTCCCCATTTTTTTATACTCGTTAACCACTGCATTACTTGCTGCTTGGGATGACATTTTAGGCAATGCGATTCTTTTCACAAATTGGTAAGTACTGGCACGATTCTTAGAGGCCGGCATTTCCATGTTCTAACCTTATTTTGAGTGGGCATGGTACTGCTTGATGTCGGTTTATCTTTTGAGAACATATCAGTATTGGTATTATCCTCCGAATTCGTAGAGGGTTTTTTCAATGTTTTCACAGCCTGTTCTGTTGATCCCTCCTTCACATCGGAAGGCCCCAACAACTCAGGCTGTGACGATATTTCCAGATGGTTCTCATCCATCTTTTTGCAGTCTTTCATGGGTTTCCCCTTTCCCTTTAAAGTTGGGTTCGACTTAGATTTGCTTGGCTCCCCCAATGCATACTACCTAATTTTCGCTATTATCATCGTTGACAACCAAATTATTGCCATTAAGCACACTTAGCACATCTTGCCTAACGACTTCATTCTTCCTGTCACCATCACTGCTGCCCTTTTGCCATTGTAATAATTGATACAGCATGTCAGATTGAGTTACTAATCTTGTGTCCAAGCATTCATATAGTTTGGCCAACGGAAATAGTGCCGTATTCATAGCCTGTAGAGTGTTTTGCAGGCTCTCGCACCTGGCAAGTGGCAGGGTTTTTGGCTCTGGGTAGAACCCTCTTCTGGCTGTTGGCTAAACAAGTGATAACGAAAGTGCTGTAGAATCCCGTCCCGATGGTGAGAACATAACTGGGGTGATTGTGATAGGTCATCATGGGAGGGAATAGCTGGAGGAGAGGGAGCGGGGGAGGTTTCATCTCGTATCCCCTCTCCTTATTAACACTTTGAGCATCATTAAGGTGGGGTGGGGGATCATGGGCGTAATTTTAGGGGGGACAAGGATGTTTGTCCGCCCCAACTTTCATGGCTCACCATTTTGTCCCCATTCATTTAGCTGGGGCACCTTGCCCCATGTCATGCCCCCCCCCACCTCCCCAACATTTTCAGTAAAGTTACTCCACTGGTGGGGATAGAGTCCGTGAGATACCTTCAATAGCTGGCAGCAACTGAGAGGATCTAGTCCCCTCCCCACAATTGGGATGTTAAACATTTACTCAAGCTGGTATTAAAGCGGGCGCTTCAGGGACGCCTTATACAACCTCCTCCTAGTGAGTCAAATCACGAGTAGAGGCTTCAGCTAATGCCGTTCCTAATTCAAAGCCTGCAACAATTATAGGGTGTGATGGTGTGTTTAGTACTAACCCAGATGGGGGAGCCGTTTCATTTATTACGATGGGCTCAAGCGGATAATAACGGCGTATGTCAGACACTGCAGCCACGGCCACAGCTTGCCGGCTTCTTTGGATTGAATTCAAGCTGCAATTTAAGTTGATTTTATGACTCGTGCGTTTGGGTGTTATTTCGGAGTCTGCAAACATTTTAAACATGTCTTTTGGGGGCGGCATACCCGTCACTAAGGTGTACGTGCCCGGCATTTAAACTTTCTAATAAAGAAAATTCAAAAGGAAAATAACTAGCAAGCGGCTCAGCTTTACAAAAATAGACTTCAAGTAAATAATAATTTGTAACATCGGCACCTTTACTCACAACCTCACCCACTCACCTGAGACAACTGCTCTTGTAAAAAAACTGCTCTTCGCAAAAATGTGCGGGCGCAAATGTGCAAGCTTTCAGAGTATAAGGAATCCTGGGATAGATATGCAGGCGGAGTTTCAGACGGTGCTCGGCGCGGCAGTCCAAACAAAGTAAAGACTTGCTAGTTGCACGTTGGCGTGAAAGTGCCACTGTAGTGAAGTGTTTCCTGCAAGCCTCCTGCGACAACTGCTCTTGTCAAAAACTGCTCTTTGCAAAAAATCCTTCCTAGTCTTTGGTAAGACAATTTAATGGGTAAGCAGACCTGCGCAGACATCTGTGTACACCCCATGCAGCTTTAACTAAACACAAACATGTGACATTGCCAACCACCACGAGCTTCGTTCATCAGTCGATAGAATGAGTTCTGCCTGAGGGGAGACTGCTCCCAAAGTCAACAAGCCTTAGGTGCCTCCAAGTGGTAGATGGATGAGTAAAATTGTTTGGTAGATGCCATTAGTGAGCATTCTGAAACATAAGTATCTGCTGGAATCACATACAATATATCTATTTGAAGAAAAACTGCCAGGACACGATGACCGGTCTTCAAAAAGGGATGTAAAATAGAAAATTAGATACAAATGCACCGTTGCCACTGCGAACTACATAGTTTCTGCAAGTCGGTATTACAAAACAACTGGAGGTGGTGGCTGCATGGATGGCCTGTAACAATGGGGTTCAAAATCTGGGTAGAAAATCATCTACTGAAACATTATGAATCTACATCTTTGCAAGAGACTAAGTGACAAAAGTTAGGGCCAGAGGTAGTCTGGATTATCAAAACGCACATTCCGAGCCGGCATGTAAAGCATAGCGCCTGGCATAGGGCAGGGGTGGGTTGCCCCCAGGTCAACTTATTATTCGACGTTTCTTACAAAAATAAAAAAAATGAAAGTAAACGTAGTAGTGAATGTGAAGAATATACAAATCGTCTTCCGGCTCTCATGGCAGCAGACACTAGCCCTAGCCCAACCTGGCAGTAAAGGTAAACGTTGCTCCATCACACAAAAGCATCAACTGCATATTGTTTGTAGCTTTTTTTTATTTTTTGCAGATGTAAAAGCAACAAAAGCTACAAATTAAAATTTAAAAATCAAGGGCAATTAAAAAAGGCATTGGTTAAAATGTTACACGGACATCACCCCCAGCACTGCTTCTCATTCAGAGGCATAGGTCTTAACCACTTTGCAATCCGATGTTGCATGTGTGAAGCAGGTATAAGTGTACACAATCTTTAACACACCCCCGTTGGTCACAAATGTGCTTCGCCAAATACACACAGGAACCTTCTCCAAATCTAATACCATTAGAAAAATGTAAGTGTTGGAGAATTGCCATGATCCAAAACCAGAATTGAAATGTATTTATAGTTATAGGATATTTATAATGCAACTATACAGCTATACAGCAAACGGTGTTTCAAGGCGCAACAAGACAAAAGGGGGACGTGGAGGGAGACCGGGATGAATAATAACGAAAATGGTCATACTTAGCCTTGTGTCATTGGGAACATGCAAGTGCAGTAACAAGAGGTGCAGGGGGGAGGAGGGAGTTGGGGGAGGTACCGTCAGAGCAAAACATGCTAATGCTAAGGAGGGAAAGGAAGAGCAGGTCGGAGTGGAGGGTGTTTACGTGCAGGGGGGAGCAGGAGGAGGGCAGGCAAGTTCTAAGGGGTGGCCAGGTGGGCAAGTGTCAGGGGAATGCAGGGAGTGAAGGTCCACATGTTAAGTGCAAGGATGGGGCTGGATGGGCTTAGTATGTGTGCAGGCCCAGCCAGTTTAGTGCATGGGGAGGGAGCCCAGAAGGGCAAGTGCAGATTTCGGCCGGGGTGTGGTGGGTGTCAGAGTAGACTGAGGTGCTTGGGTAGACTGACCAAAGAAGGCCTGGTGCCCTGTATGAATCAGTGGGAACCAGAGAGCCAGTCAAAAAGCATCAGAGGGGGACATTAGTAGGAGAGGGGCAGAGGGAAGGAAGGAAGAAGAAGAGAAGAACAAGTTACTTACCCCTGGTAACGTTCTTTGGACTGGATGTTCCTCCCACGTATTCCTTATCTTTTGATATTTCCAATATCCAGCATAGTTGCTTCAGAAAACAAAATGTCAGCAGAGCGCGCTGTGCGTCGAATCCGGTCAACTCGATGTCCCTCGGAGGCCTCGATGTTGACCGAAGGTATATATAGCGCAAGCATCGCCCGTTGGCTTCAGTTCCATTTTTACGAGTGAAGGATATATCCCATGCCTGATGTTTACTCCTCCTGAGAGAGCTTAGACTGTAATCACAGGGGAAATTCTACCACAGGGTAAGTTGGGAGGGGCGATAAGGAATACGTGGGAGGAACATCCAGTTGAAAGAACGCTACCAGGGGTAAGTAACTTGTTCTTCAAATGGATTGTGTCCTCCCACGTATTCTTTATCTTTTGATACACTCCCAAAGCAATTTCTACTATTTCTGGAGGAGGGAGTCCGAATTTTCATGACAATTTGATCATTTTATGGGTGTTTGTGTACGGAATGCAATACAGCGTTACCAAATAAATTCTCTTGGCCTGAGTCTAGATTATAATGTCTGGTGAAAGTATGAACGGACGACAATGTGGCAGCGGCACACTTTTCCTTTATTGGGACTCCCCACTGTAATGTAGAGGAAGTTGCCATGCCTCTGGTCGAATGAGCCCAAAGGCCTTCTGGAGGATCCTTTCCCGCCAGCCTGTAACATTCTGAAATTGATAATAATATCCATCTGGATAATTTCTGTTTGGTGATGGCCATACCCAATTTGTGGCCTGAGTAGTCAACCAACAAATGGTCATCCTGTCTTATCTTTGCCGTACTAGTGATATAGAAGCTTAGTGCACGTTTACGGTATCCTTTCAAAGATTTCTCAAAGTTTTTCAACAATTACTTGATGATTTCACAAGAAACGAAGCGTACCGTATCCGAAGCGTTAACATGAAAAAACTGAACTGAAGCCAACGTACGCTGCATGCGCTATATATACATTTGGTGTTGTCATCGAGGCGGAGGCTTCCGAGTCGACAGGCATCGACGCACAGCGCCCCCTGCTGAGAAAAAAGTCTGAAGCAGCTAAGCTGGATATTGGAAATATCAAAAGATAAGGAATACGTAGGAGGACACAATCCATTCGAAAAGGAGAGTCTTGAGAAGCTTCCAGAACTTAAGGAGATCCGTCTCAAGCCTGAGGGGGCAGTGAGTCCATTCCAGAGGGAGGCTCCAGCGAAAGAGAGATCTACACCCAGCCCCCACTCTCTGCTTGGAAATGCATATGATCTGCAGAGAGTTGGAGCTGGAAGACCGAAGCGCTCTAGCAGAGAGATCCTTTGGGAGAGAGAGTTGCATATAGCGGGATCACAGGCTCCAAAAAACTTTGTGGATAATGCAGAGGGTCTTGAAGTTGATCCTCGCAACAACTTGTGGCCAGTGGAGAGATTTTAGGGCTGGAGAAATGGGGCCCCTGGGCTTTAGGCCAAGAATAAGTCTTGCAGTCCTGTTCTGGATTAGTTGAAGGGGGCGAAGGGAGGATTTAGGCAGATTGAGGAAGAGGCTGTTGCAGTAGTCCAGCCTAGAGAGAACCAGAGCTCTGGAGAGATTGAGTTTCTGGGGGAAGGTGAGGAAAGGGAGAAATGCCTCTGAAAAGGTGCAGCTGAAAGTTGGCCTTCTTGGCAAGGCCTGCGATGAGAGGAGAGAAGGAGACAGAGGAGTCAAAGATGACACCAATGTTTTTTGCCTCACAGGAGGGTGGGGGGAGAGGGCCCATTGAGAGCGGCCAGAGAGTAGGAGGGAAGGCGGGAGCTGGGATCTCAATGAGGAGTATCTCAGTCTTACTGGCATTAAGACAGAGATCATTATCAGCACACCATGCCTGAATAGCAGTCAGACAGGCAGGAATGAGAGAGGACAGGGAAGAGAAGCTTGAACCACATAACACAGAGTGAGGAGAGAAGGAAGAGATCAAATGGGCAAGAGGGGCAAGGTAGATGTTGAAGAGCCACAGCGAGAGGATAGAACCCTGAGAGACGCCACAGGTGGAGGGTGTGATGGGGGAGAGAAAAGGCTCCAGTTGAACCTGGGATGGTTGGTCAGATAGGAAAGAGGTCCAGTGCCAAGTCTGTGATGCCAAGGGTATCACAGAGCCGGCTTATAAGGCATGATTGACCGTATCAAAGGCAGAGGAAAGGTCAAGAAGGATGAGAACAGAAGGAGAGTTCAAATCAATTCAAATCATCTTCCTCATATTATGTATCCCTTTTGGTTTTTGCAGTCATGAAAACAAAGTCAACAAAAGCTACAAAAAAACATTTTAAAAAGGGCAATTCAAACAGGCATTGGCGGAGGTGAAATTCGAACCCAGCTCTCAAGACTTATCCTCAGTCTGAGGTTCATGCCCAAACCACTTTGCTTCCAAATCCATGTACATTAAGTCCTTGGAAACCTAGAGGAGCATTTACACACTCACATATGTAACCATGCACTCTTCAAAATCTTCCGCATTGACAGAACAGAGTCTGTCGAGCACCACATCGTGAAGAGGTGCCAATAGTTTCTCAATAGGTCTATCAGTGATGAACACAAAAGAAATACATCATCCAAAGTTCACTTAACGAGACAGTGGGTCTTGTATCGGGCAAAAGGGTGCATAATGTGTCAGCCAGTATTTCACATATTGATGACAAGTACTGTAGGTACAATGTGCCATGTTAAGATTATGTCATGGGTACCAGGAAGGTAGTTGGGGCAAGCTGGGTGGAGGCTTGGCAGGCCTGGCATACGCACACAAAAAGCCCATAGCAGATACCTCCACTTAATTCCTTCCTAGTGTTTGTAGGAACTTCCTGGTTACCACTAGTGCATGACAATTCATGAGCTCTCTAGTGTTTGAGTGTGGCTGGCTAAATAAGCCACACCCAAGATTCTTCCAGTGCTTCGTGTTGCTTACTGTAAACTGCATCAGCAACACACTTGCCGTGCTCTGGATCAGCCAGCTTCTGCTTACCTGCTCCAGATCATCCTGCTTCAGCTTACCTGCACCGGATCATCCTGCTTCAGCTTACCTGCTCCGGATCATCCTGCTTCACCTTACCTGCTCCAGAACATCCTGCTTCACCTTACCTGCTCCAGAACATCCTGCTTCACCTTACCTGCTCTGGAACTTTCTGCTTCTGCTTACAGGTACTCTGTACTTTCTCCACGCCGCAGCTATCTCTGGTCAAGAGGGGACTTCATCACCCGCACCTGTAAGAACAAAGAAGAACAGCGTTAGCACGCGCACTTCAATAATGCTGTGCATACTCACCAAATCTTCCTGCAACGCTGGAATCCAGGTCAGTTGTACTAGCACACAAACCCCAGCAAAAGAAAGAAGAGACATTAGTCATTGCGCTCGCCCCAATAACGCGGAGACTATTGCACTGCGCTCTCTCTCATAATGCAGTACATACTTACCAGACCACTAAGTCTCTGGTAGCGCTGAACCCGGACTCGAGGCGCTAATATCACATAATCCACTCCTGCAAGGGAAAAGGATGAGACATTACCAGGCGCGCTTGAATTTAAGACGCTGCGCTTACTTACCAGCAGCTGACTTCTACATGTAACGCTACTCACCCACAAAATACCTTGGCAAACAAGACAATACGGACAATCAGGACACTAAACATTCTCCGCGCAACGTTCACTTGTGGAAAAGACTTTGTAGCCAGTGAAGAAACTGGCGCCTTGAACACTCGGCCTCGCTGTGAAGGCATATAACAGCGTGTGGCATCTGAACTTAGGCAATAGACATTGGTGTTACGCTCACCTGGCTCCCACAGGGGCGTCGGTCGGACCCGGACAGCTGCGGTCTCCACCCACGTGGTGCGTAGTGCAGCGATGACTGACTGGATCTAATCTTGTCTACTTAACCCGTAAAAATATTCTCCTGCAAGTGGAGAGATAGATTTAGCCACTTGTGGATTCAAGTGATGGCACCCCCACAGTCCTCCCCAACTAATCACCTCTGAAATGCCCTCACAGCAATCTCACCTTATATTCTTGAAAGATGAGCCCTCCATCCTACGTGGATTTGCAGGGGTGCGTCAATTCCAGTTACTTCACTGGTTTGAAGGCTCGGGAGAGTTCCGGAGTTCCGGAGAGTATTGACTCTGAGGTTCCTGGTGAGGACCAGTAAGTATTAAGTTCATAGAGTTCAATATGACCGATGTTCACTCTTGTTCCCCCCTTCCTTTCTTGTCTTGCAGCTGGCTCGTGAAAAGATGCTCTTGTGGCAGCTGGTGGCGGTCAGGTAAGAGTCTGTATTACCCGGCGCTGTCCGGTAAATGTTGCACGAGGAAAACGTGTTGTTTTGTCTCCCTTTACAGATGCGGCACGTGAAAATATGGAGAGTCACAAAAGGATGCCTCCGGTGGTAAATCAGGTAAGTCTACGGTGGTAAGAATTATATTTGTTGGTTCCCTCGGCTCACCTTGTGGTTTTCTTTTGTCTCCTAGGTGCCGAAGTTCGGCGAAGAAATGATGGAGGCAGCGCCGACCCGAAGTATGCTGTGAAGACTGGTGAGTATGGCACGGCGCTGCAGCTGAAGGTGCGGCGCATGCAGAAATGATGTTCTGTACAGGTCCGGAGACAAGATGGATCCAGAATCAGGTGTGGAATAGAAATAAGTTTGTTTTCTAACCTTGTCCCTTTCTTTCCCCTTTGTTTTAGGAGCTCCGGATTCGAGGTGGGCGTGGCAGAAGACTGGATGCAGGCTGCAGGCACGGTGAGTGTTACGCTGCTGGATGCAGAATAACGCGAAGCGTGTGTTGCTGGTCGGGTGTGATTTAAATAGCCTCAAAAGTAGTCCCAGGTAAGAAGTCCCTAGAACCACACCCAAGTAAGAAAATAGTCCCTGTAGAAAAATAGTCCCTTTCAGGCTTCATGTTGGATTGGAGTCATTTGCAGCATGGTCTGCCTGAAGTAAGTAATGACTATGAGCCTGGCGCCTTAGGCGCCAGGACTGATTCCTACTATGAGCCTGCCGCCTAAGGCGCCAGGACTGAACCCAGATAGCCCCTAGCCGGGGCTGCTGAGGTTTTACTAAATGTCTAGATGCCTGCTCCCGGGGCTGATGGGCTTGGTCCGGATCCCTGGGAGTAGGCATCATGACAGCTGGCATCATTCATATGAGCGAATCGCGCCTCTGCGAATGCAGGATGGAGTGCTCACCTTACAAAATATCAAGGAATCCCTCTGGGTGAAAACAGGGGAAGTGAGTACTCGGGGTCAAGGGAGGCTCATCCATTGCTCCTGCAGAGACACAGGTGAGTGTGACAGATTAGTAGGGCCCAATTCACAGCATTTTCCAATGGGATTGTGCCATTATAAATTGCTTCTGTGAATAAGACCCGTATTTGGAAACTGCCTATACGTCTCAAAACCGAAATACCTATTGTGCTACATTTCTTAGCTGTGTATGGTGCAGAGTTTGCTGTTGCAGTCCTGTTTCTGTAGCATATACAGCTGCCCAATTTAATAGTGTGAACTGCGGTTACTGAGGTGGCGAGTGTTAGGCAGAATTGCATGCAGTACCCTCCCGGACCACCACATACAATTACGACTACAGGTGTAAGCAAAACCATACAATTATGACTACAGGTGTAAGCAAAACCAACCTTTGGTAGAAGTCTGTACTACACAGTTTTTGGTAGCGAGCTAAGCAGCCAGGCTTCTCTCAAGAGGGAATGTGAGCAGTACAAGATGTTACACAGAGGTCTTTCAGTCACAGTGGCTCAAGTAGACACTTACACTCAAGGGTTCTTGGTAAAACACTTATTAATTTATTACACAATAATTTAGAAAACATTCACTAGAAGGAGGCAACTTAATATTATACACAAAGACACTTCAATATCAAAACCATAAGTTTCTGAGAAAATTAGGCTCCCCTGAAATAGGCACAATGGCATTTCAGTTAGGTTCAATGGGAGCAAAAGGCACAAGTTGGCAGAATAGATCACAAATACTTTCTCTAGGCAGTGCAAATAGTTTCAGTTCACCAGAAGACTCAATTCAGTTCAATAGGCCTAGGCCAAAGTCAACGGGCTAGTGTCTTGGATAGGAAAGAGCAGTTCTTGAAATACACGTTAAAGTCTTTGCAAAACTTCTCAGAAGTAGTTTGTACGAAAAAGAATCATATTGGGTCGCAAGCTGATTAGGCCTGCAAGTTGGGAAAGTTCCATGAACTTTCACTGCGAGAGATGCGTTCTCTCAATCGGGTTGGCACAGTACCTTAATATGAATCAAAAGATGCAGCAGAAGACGTTGGTTCCTGGCAGTTCCTGCAGATCTCACTGTTCCTGAGCCTCAGTTGTGGAGACAAGAGGGAGGATATTGGGGTGCTCCTGCACTGCATGGGATTGTCGGAAAATGTGACAAAATGGAGTCACTTCAGTTCGAGTAGCTGTAGTCAAGCAAACAAGCTGGTGTTCTTCCCCCTGGTGAATCCTAACCAGCTCCAAGAATGGTATCCAGGTGGCTTACGAGTTGATTGGTCCCATCAACTCAAAGGAAGAAGTCGAACTTGAAGGGGCTTCTCTGTCGAAATGAACTTGCCAATTCGGACCTGCAGCAGGGCTTCACCGGGCAAACCAACGGTCCAGGAGTTGCAGCAGCCGTCCTCTTCCAGCTCATCTTCGGGACTTTGGTTCCAGTGGTCGACTCTGCTTTCCAGTCCAAAAGACTCGCCTTTTCAACAGTTTTCTCCCTTTCATACCAGCCTAGCTGTCACTCACCCAGCAGGGTGGCTGTCGTTGCCAGACCGTCAGGAAGCCAATCACACCAGAGTGCATTTGGGTCTCCTAGGAGACTAAGCACAGGGAGTTTCGGGCACTTCCTGCCCACCCCAGACACTCAGGCGTGAGAGGCGGTCTTCATTCCTGAAGCCCGCCAAAGGCATACGAACAAAGGGACCATCCAGACCAAGCCCATCAGCCCCGGGAGCAGGCATCTAGACATTTAGTAAAACCTCAGCAGCCCCGGCTAGGGGCTATCTGGGTTCAGTCCTGGTGCCTTAAGCGCCAGGCTCATAGTAGGAATCAGTCCTATGGCTCATAGTCATTACTTACCTCAGGCAGACCATGCTGAAAATGACTCCAATCCAACATTTGGGTCTCCTAGGAGACTAAGCACAGGGAGTTTCGGGCACTTCCTGCCCACCCCAGACACTCTTGCGTGAGAGGCGATCTTCATTCCTGAAGCCCGCCAAAGGCATACGAACAAAGGGACCAAACATGGTTTGGCGTGCAGAGACAAACTCTAGAAGGACCTTTCCAAAAAGAAATGGCGAAAAAAGAAGACCGGGACCTGTTTAAACAAAGGGGCTTAAGGCGCCATCTTGAAAAACTAAACTCCTGCGATTTTTAGCTACTGGTGTTTGCGGTCAGGAAAAATCATGGTAGTTCGTTGTAATACCACTGCCACCAGCTATTCCGATAGGAAAGGGTAGCATTTGACTGCTACATGAATATGTAGACACAGGGAATACTAGGTAACCCCTTCAGCACGATACTGTAAGATCGTGTGCGCTGGGTCTAGGAATTTGGAAAGACTAGTAAAGTCAATTTGACTTTACATTCTCTGGGGAACAGTAGTTCACCCCAGAGAAGGTATTTAAACCTTTTGGAAGTCTAAAATGTGTCACTGTGCTGAAAGTGCTGTATAACACACATGAAAAGATGATGCCTATGGAGTTATCTAAAACTCCATAATCACAGAACACAAGAGTAAAACACACATCAAAATACATGAAAGAGTGGGAAAAAAGGCTCACACTCTTTCCAGGTAAAAAAATCAAGTCCTCAAAATCCAGCAAAGTTGCTGGGTGTCTCTAAGGTGAAGGGAATTAACACATTTATGAGAACTCTCCCTAACACTCGTCCCCCCAGACTAAGGGACAGGAGGATTTAATCCAGCCCTGGGTGAATGTCCTTACTCCAGTCAGTCAAACATTTTGGAGAGACCATCAGCATTTTGGTGATTACAACCTGACCTGTGTTCAATGGTAAAATCAAACCCGCGTAGGCTGATTGACCATCTTAACACTTTAGGATTTCCCCCTTCATCTGCATTAACCATCTAAAGGATTGGTGGTCAGTCTGAATTACAAAAGTAGATCCATACAAGTATGGTCTAAACTTCTTCAGTTTCTGATTCCTTCAGCTTTCTGATGATGAAGCAGATGGGGTGCTCCCTACCTTTCTCATTCAGCTGACTTAGAACTGCACCTATACCTGTATTGGAAGCATCTGTTTGCACAATGAAGGTTTGGCTGTAGTCAGGAGCTCTTATGACTGGAGCTTGACGAAGGGCTTTCTTAAGTCCTTCAAATGCCTTGGTGCTCTCCTCATTCCATCTGACCTTTTTAGGAAATTTGGGTGAGGAGATCACATCAAGGGATAAGCTATGGACCCATAGTTCTCTATGAAGTTCCTATAATAACAGTGAGACCTAAGAAGGCTCTCACTTGGGTTTGGGTAGTAGGGGTGGCTCATTCTTGTACAGCTAGTACTTTGCTAGGCAATGGCCTCATTTCACTTCCTCCTACATCATGTCCAAGGAAGACCACTTTGCTCTGACCAATTTGACATTTACTTGCCTTTCTGGCCAGATCGGCCAGCTCAATAGCCTGCAAAACATATCCTAAGTGGTCAACATATTCTTTCCAAGTAGGGCTGAACACTGCAATGTCATCCAAGTATGTCATGCACAAGTCCTCCATCCCATTCAGAACTTGATTAACCACCCATTGGAATGTTGCAGGTGCATTCTTTAATCCAAAAGGCATGACCTTAAGCTGGGGTTGAAAATGCAGTTTTCTCCTTGACATTGTCAGGTGTCTTGACCCACGTTTGATTTATTAGGCTACAACATTTGGTGCTGTGGGCTTAGAAAATCCAAGATGCCCGAAAAGCCCACACTTGCGCCAGAATCCAGGAAAACCGTGCAATTTGCGCACACCAAGATGGTCGCCTAACCTGCCACCCACCAGTGCGAGCGTGATGGGCCAGAAGCGCCATGTGTGAAACGTAGTGCCAAAGGAAAAACAGCAGTGCCTGTTAGCTCAAAAAGCGCTTTGAAATCACCTTTGTTTCTCTGAATGCAAGCTTAAAATGCATATTTCAAACATTGCAAGATATTCAAAAATCTTACTGAACACCAGCAGACGTCTGGTAGAATGAAGTCTTGTGTGCATACCAAATCTGGAAAGGTGAAGAGCCTAAAATAATGTTCATAACAAAAATGGCTGGGCTGTGGATGTCAACAGCTCAAGTGAAATTGGACTTAAAGCCACTAAAATCGAAATGTTTAAAATAAATGAGTGATTTACTTTGGAGTGTCACATAGGTTGCAACTGTTTAAATGTCATAGTTTTGAACTTAGAATCAGCATTCTAGCTGCATGTGTCAAAATTCTAAGTTTGATTTGAATGAAGAAAAACTGGAACAAAAGTGACATTTAGCTGAAGCCTGGCTTGAAGAGATTGAATTCTTCCCGGCAACTACCCCGACAAGAGTTGAAACTTGCCCAGCAACTGCATTCACAGGCCTGGCTGCCTTCTGCTGTTCCCACCAAAAGGAGATTACACCTCTCTGATTGAATTAGGGGTGGGGTACCTGGGGCTGCAGGAAACAGAACAATGAGCTTTCCTTGGCTCAGGCAAATGTTAAATTAGGGGGGTCGTAAATGGCTTCCTCTTGGAAGAAACTGGGAGGAGCAGTGCTGCTGGGAGCCACCTGAGCTGGAGGCGGGGACAGACAGAAATCCCCCCCCATGTGCTTTGGAACCTAAACCACACCCATCTGGGCAAGAGCATAATTTTAAAAAGATGGATAATTCATAGTACGAAATTGTCAAAATTATATAATAATATCATTTATTCTTGTGATCTTTCTGTGCACATTTTAAGAGGGGTTAGGACTCTGTGGTATGTTCTGCAGGGCAGTAGCGGAAAATAGGGTATTACTCCAAATGTCTGTATGTTAAAAATCTGACACTTTATCATCTGATGGCCATATTCCTTGCGCATGTTTGTGTAAATTCTGGAAAAGTTTAGAGGTTGTGTTCTGGATGAAAAGGGCAGAATTCTGTCAGAAGTGGACACGCCATCTTACAAAGACAGGGATTGGATGATTTGGTGCTACAGAAAATATGTTAACTGGACATATAATATTAGAAAAATTGTACATAGATAAATATGTATTTGGATCAAAAATAGATTTGTGTGCAAATTGACAAGGGGAGGATCCTCTGACCCATAAACCTACCTCATCACGATGACACTTCATTTCTTCCCCAATCAGAGGACGGTAGATTCTCTCACCTATCAGGATCCTCAGAGGGTTGGGCATAGAAAGTCAGCCTTCCCACCCACTTTCTAAAGACATAAAAGGAGCCACTGGGAACCAGGTAGAGACATTCACTTTTCCATTTCAAACTGATTTCTTGCGAAGCATTTTGCCGGACCAGACAATATCCAAAAGACTCCAGAACCAGAACTTAGATCCAGAACTTAGACTCCAGAACTTAAAGCAGGGAGGCCAAACCACAAGCTGAATCCTTTTCAGCAGGCCTCAAAATCTTTTGCAACCTGACTCTTCAACAGCCGGGCTGTGCTGTTTGATTCTGGCTAGAACCCTATGCCAGAACGCAGAAAGCAGTGCTGTATCCAGAACCACAGACCAGACCCAGACCAGACCGCTGTGCAGTGCCAAGAACATTTGCCAGAACCAGAGATCCAGACCAGCAGAGCAGAGCTGACCCAGATCGCTGTGAGCAGAACCGGTACCAGAGACCGTCCGTGGCGAGAGAACCGCAGCTAAACCTGTTGACCAGATCTGTGACGGAGGCCCATTTCTTCCAAGACTAGGAGTGAGTATCCTGAAAACTGTGCCAGAACGAATCTCTTAGTCTAAAATAATCTGATTCAAACCATTTTAACCTGTCCAGAACTGCATCATAGAAATCGTGTCCATTCTCTGATTTTAAAACTGCGAAAGTGTCATTTGCCATTCTGAATCATTAGTTCATTTCTGAAAATCTACCTCCACGAAATCGTCCATATCTTTTGAATTGCGTGTGCTAGGACCGAGATTTAACTTTCATTTGAAAGCTAGGATCCTCAGCTTTCCAACACGCCCTAAACCGACTACTCCTCATAGTTTTTCCGTAATCACGCTCGACTCACTCGGAAAAAGTGCCGCGAATTGCAACAAGCTCATTTCACCACCTGTCAAAAATTGCTGTCTTTTGCTTTGCATTGCTGAGATTCGTTTCAATCTGATAACCATTCCTGAATAATTGGTAGTGTTGACCTAAACCAATCTTAAGTAGCTATCACCCACCCTGAATATCCTATAGGGAATTTAAATCATTTTTGGCATATTTTCACTTCTTTGCAAATCACATTTAAAGTATTTTTGCCTGTGTTTAAAATCATCCCTGTGCTCTAAGCTTGCTAGGGGGGAACTGAATTGGTATTGCATTTGATGGTATTCCTGAAAATTGTGTGCTCTCCTTCCACCTCTTTATACTGCATAGGGGGGAGGGAATTGCCACAAGGGGAAAAGTGATTATATTCTCTCTTGTTGAAACCGGTGTCCAGACATTTGGTCGACCTAAAACTGGTTGAATGACATTTGGTCGACACAATTTGGTCGAAAACCAAATGGTCGAATTTTTTTTTTAATTCTATATTTATTTTTCGGGTTTTCGTTTTTTTAAAAAATGGGTTTTTAGAAGAAAAAAAAAAAAAGGGGTTGGGGTGGGGACCCCCCCCCCAAAAAAAAAAAAAAGGTGAAAATAAAAAAAAAAAAAATTCAACCATTTGGTTTTCGACCAAATTGGTTCGACCATTTGTCTGGTCGACCAATTTATTTCGACCAAATGTCTGGTAACCGTTGAAACCATATCAGTTTATTTCTGTGCTGCATTCTTTCCATCATTGTTTTTACTTGAAACCATAAAAGCATTCTCAGCTGCCTTATCCATCCTATACCAACTCCTAAGTGATTACAAAAGTGTGCTAGTTTAATATTATCCATTGTTTATCACTGTCATATTCATAAGTGTGCGATCAAATATTAATTTGTTATAAAGTGTGATATATATATATTGTTTAATTTTCAAATAAATCTTTTAATTTGCAAAACAAACCTACTTCTTGGCTCAGTGAGGTCAGGGGGATTCAAAGAGAGGGGCGTTACACAAGGGTTTATCATCCAGATTTATGAACTAGTCATAAAAATATATAAATAAGGGCTTTCATTGGGCATCCCAGAATGGGCACTGACTTATTTGGAGTACTGAATTGAAGTCCCTTAACAGCATGGTCTGTCAGAGCTATTTTCTAATAGCCTGATGTTAGGTCAAATGTACTGAGGTACTTGGCTGACCCAAGTTTGTCCACCAGCTCATCTGACCTGGGTAAAGAATGGGCATCAGTCTTAGTGACTGCATTTAGAGCTCTATAGTCCACAGAGAATCTCAACTCATTGCATCCTGCCTTTGGTACTAGTACAAATGGACTAGACCATGGACTGGTAGAGGGTTCTATTACCCTGAGATAAAGCATCTTGTTGACCTCTTCCTTTATATGGTTCTTACATTATCGGACATGCTGTAACCTCTGCTTTTAACAGGTAAACAGTCACAAGTGAGAATATCATGCTGGCCCCAAGACGTCAAGCCTGGTGATAATGAAAACAGGGCAGTAAACTGATTTAACAGAAACGTGCACTCCTCCTGTTGCTCCAATGTCAGATTAGAAGAGAGATTAACTCCTATTTTCTCATCTAAAGGTTGTCCCCTGAGGAGATCAGGTAGAGGTTTACGCTCTTCCTCCTCTTGAGCTGAAGGTAGAAGCAAAGCTACCAATTTTGGTCTTGAGGCATAGGCTTTTAGACGGTTGGTGTGAAAGACCCTGGCGGCCTCCTTAGGGTTGCCTAAGTCCACCAGATAATTGACCTCTCCAAGTTTTCCCATAACCTTGAAGGTTACAATCCATTTGTCCTGTAAGACCCTCTGCCTTGTAGGGACCATAATTAAAAATTGCTGGTCTTGAGTAAACTCAACCATGTTGGCCTTCTGGTCATGCCAATGCTTCACCAGAGCCTGACCTGCTTTTAAATTATTAGATGCTTCTGTCATCATGTGAGTCATTCTCCTTCCGGAGACCTAACACATAGTCAGTGACTCTCTCTGGCTTGGGAGAAGGAGCACTCTCCAACCCCTCCTTAATTAGGGTCAATGAACCTCTCACTGTATGGCCATAGAGAAGCTCAAAGGAACATAATCCCACTCCCTCCTGAGGGACTTCTCTATAAGCAAATAGAAGGCATGGCAGTAGAAGGTCCCGCTTTCTACTAAGGGGTTCCTCTAAAGCACCTATCATGCTCTTCATAGTATGGTTAAACCTCTCTAGCAACCCATTTGTCTGGGGATTGTAGGCAGTTGAGAACTTGTAAATCACTCCACAGCTTTTCCACATGGCATGCATGTAGTGGGACATATAATTGGATCCCCTGTCAGAGATTACTTCCTTAGGAAAACCTACCCTGGTAAAGATATCAAGTAGGGTCTTAGCAACAGCCTGAGCTGTAACAGTCCTCATAGGTATAGCTTCAGGATGTCTAGTAGCATGGTCTACTACAACCAATATAAATCAATTGCCTGAAGAGGTTGGAGGGTCTAAGGGACAAACAATGTCGATTCCTACCCTCTCAAAAGGGACTCCCACCACTGGGAGAGGCACTAAAGGTGCCACATTCTAGGATCAACTCTTGCCAGATATCTGACAAGTGTGACAGCTCCTACAGAATTTATCTACATCAGACCCCAACTTGGGCCAGTAGAAATACAGAGAAAGCCTTTCCTTGGTCTTCTTGAAGCTCAAGTGACCAGCCAAAGGAATCTTGCGGGCTAACTGTAGGAACTGGTGTCTTGTCTCTAGAGGCACTACAAGTCTTCTGTAGTCCCCCGGGATAGACTCAGTCGGATCACTGTAGAAGAGGCCATCTTCCCAGTACAACTTATGCTTCCCTGGCCCTTGCCCGTCCAGTTGGGAAGCTGCCTGTTGGCGAAGACCTTCAAGATTAGGGCACTCTCTTTGACCTCTGCTGAAGTCAGCCCTACAGGGGCCATATTCTGCCAGTAAAGACTGCAGCTCAGGATGGTCTTTAGGATCCAGATCTCCAACAGGGGTAAAGTCTTCTTCCAGCTCTGAATCCTCAGGAGCTGATTCAACCTTTCCTGGTTGTTCCTCACACTCAGCCTCAGCTGGTGTCGCAGTCACAGGTGTGACTTTGGACAGTCCTCTCTAGGATGTCCTTGTTGGTAGCACAGGAGTGCTTTCTGGCTTTTTCTTTGAGACCTCTTTGTCTCATTCTTCTTTGAAATAGCAGCCAGAGTAGTTCCTGTGGACTGGGTGTTATAGATTCCTCTGTAACATCCACTAGAGAGTCAGTTAATGTAATCTCTCCTGCCTTCCTTGTCTGCTCCAGTTTCCTTTTGCTGGGAGGACTGGGGGTGCTTGATACAACTCCAAGAGTCTTCAAGTCATTCCCCAACAGGACTCTCCCAGGCACCTCCCTTTGTACACTAACAGGTATCTTGACAGTCATGGTGTTGCACTGGATGAGAGCTGGTAGTCTAGGAAGCATTTGGACAGGGCCTC